>NC_043710.1:99232678-99310631 GCF_006229205.1 Suricata suricatta
GTTCGGGGGACGGCGGGACCGAGATCCTTCCTCCCACCCTGCCCCCAATCAGCACCCGAGGGGGGCCCCGCGGGAGGCCGTTCGCGTGCCGGCCCAGGCGCGGGTCACCTAGCGACCGAGCGAGGGCTCTGGAGGAGGCAACCCCAGCGGAGGCCAGAATGGGAGGGGGGCCGCCGAGGGCGGCCTGGGCCCGCGAGCGGCGGCCCGGGGTCCTGGAGCTCCTCGGGGGCCTTGCGGGGCCGCGGACAGCGGGTCCCCCGAGACCCCGTCCCGGAGGGGCGCCGGAGGGACCGGTGCGCCGCGCCTCCTACAACTGCCGGGAAAGTCCTCACTCGGGAGAGCATCGCTTGTTCCCGGGCAGGTAGGGCAGGTGGAACCGGAGAGCGTGGTGGGGGCGTGCGCGGTCGTGAGTGCCTTGTCCCCAAGTGCGGGTGCGGGCCGCTCGTGCCCCACCTCCAAGCGGAGGTCCGGTAACACGCCTTATGAATATTTCAGGGGCGACCTCGCAGGCTCGCCTGCTTCGGATCAAGTTTAATGAATGTGTCGGTGAGCCATGCCGCGCTCTGCACAGGCAGGTAGACGCCCCGTGCCTTAAGCTTTCCAAACAATTTCATCCCTTGTCTCGCACCAACTAGAATGACGCCACTAACCCCCGGTGAGCTTTGGAATGGGACCGTAAATTGCGTGTGTCATTTGGAGACCAGTTTTGGGCAGGCATCCAGGCATTGTTCTGCATGCCTGCAGTGTGTGCGTGCGGTGCCGGTAGCTGACGACCGTCCTTAACCAGAGCTGCCAATATGGTGGAAAGCAGGTGCTGAGCTCGTGTCGGGATAGACGTCTTAATTCATTACCGTCTTGTGACACCCGGTGGCCACGGCGGACTTAGTCACTCTCCCCCTCCAAGTTAAATCTGAGATCAGTCTAGATGAAATTTTGAGGACGGCACACTCCGTTTCCCTCCACTTAGGGAGCTGTTCATCCCTCCCTAATTCTTTCTTTCATGGGAATAAGGAGTGAATGTCTTAAGTACCGAGCAATCACTGTCAAGAACACTGAAAGACGAACACAGTAACGGAGGAAACTTTCAGGACCGGAACAAGCTTTTCCTTTGACGTCCACTGCACCATCACCTTGGGTCAACAGGCACACACCGCAGTCAGTCCTCTAAAATGGCCCTTAACTCCTTTGCAGAAGAAACCGGCTTTTTCCCCTTCCTTAGTGAGGCAGGTATGTCTTTTAACGACCTGCGAGGAATTCTGTTGACCAAGATTTCAGGCCTCCAAGATTTACAGGATGGTGAAAGAGGCAACTCTTTTAGCTTTCCAGCCCATTCACACCGAAGCCTAAGCGCTCGGGTTTACAGATGCCTCCCAGTTGGGGAAGGCTTCTCCAACAAAGACACACTGCGGTTAGATCACAGGCTCCACCTCCGCCCGCCAGGCTGCTTCTCCCCAGCCTGCTAGTGAGGACAGTCTTACTGAGCCTGATTAATGAAGAACAGAAACCCCGAAATGACTTAGGTACTTTCAATATTGTCTTTTGCTGGTTTCACGGAAAATGTGAAATTGTAAAAAAAAACTGTGAATTATTAATACATGTGGATAGGACTTGACTCAGGCATCGTGATAATATAAATATCAGCTTTGTAAGAGATTTTGAGCAGCGCTATGGTATGCTCTCTGTGTATATCATTAATAGATATTAGAAAGGAATTCTATAAATTAGCAAAATAAATTAAAATTTTACATAGTAAACAGCATTTGCTAAAAGCATGTTACCGAGATGTTTAGAAAGAAACCCAGCTGCATTAATAGACATGAAATTTGCCCAATTGAGAAGTGTGCAGAGTTGGGACACAAATCTCCAAGTGCTCTAAAGCATTCCCTTGAGTCCTCTGAGAATTTGTAAGGAGTCACTGGTAGACTTGTCAGACTTCGCAAATAAAAATACAGGCTGCCCAGTTAAATCTGCATTTCAGATAAACAATGAGCAGTTGTTCTCAGTATAAGTATGCCCATGCACCACTTACACCTGAAGTGTAAGTGTGCCCTGTGTGACATACTTATACTTGATGTATATATTGTTTACTTGAAAATCAGTTTTGATGGAGCAGTTTATATTTTATCTGGCAACTTTAGTCACTGGAAATTTCTCACTCCTCATTTTTGGGTCACTTATGGGTTGAAAAAATAAAGTGGAGCAGGAATCATATGGTGTTCTGCAGACAATCTGGGACAAGCTCAGTTCTGGTTCAAGCTATTGAAAATAACTCGTGCTGAAAAGCTAGTAGCTTCAGTTCAACATGGGTCTGTTGTGTCCCCCTGCTGGAGACACTAGTGGTGATGCCAAAGCTACAGAGTGGGGAAGCGTGTGTGTGAGGGGGAATCTACCTGGGGCCTGTGAGAGTTTGTGTTGGAGCCTGGGAGCCACATGGAATTCTGCTGGGCAGCTCCGAGATGACCTGCACTTTGGACAGGTCTGGCCCTGATCAGAGAGTGAGATCTTATTCTTATCTTGGGAGGGAAAACACCCCTGGGCTTATACCTTGTGGAAGGAGCCGGAAGTTGAAGGACTTCACCTGATGGGGAGTGGCCTGCTGAGAATGAGGAAAGCAAGAGATGAGAAGGGGATTCTAAAAGAAAGACTTTATAAACAGCTGGGGACAGGGGGAGCAGTGAGGACAAGTGCAGGGATCCCTAAATGGTAATGGGCGAATGAATGCATCTTGCTGCATTTAACAAAGCAGTTGGTCTGCCCTGTGACTAATACCAAAGTGCTCCTTCACTGTTCCACCACCGTCTGGTTTCTTTGGGTAAAAAGTCATCATCGAGGAATACTGGAGTATAGTACTAATATGATATTTTGTATACAAGTAGATCTTAAAGTGTAATACTTGAGATGTTGATCAATATCCACTTGCCTCTGGCACAAATTCCTGACACAGGATTAGCAGATGTTTTAGTTTTAACAAATCTATTGCCTCAAGTAGTAGAAGATACTGAGGTGCAATCACCGGGTGATGTAGTCCAGCCATCTTTAAGGAAGCAGACTCCGCGGTGGAAAGAATGTAGAGTTAACAGAAATAGCACTATGTGAAAATGACCAGATGCTTGTGGTACCAGAGAGTTCCCACACAGAATATTCCAAGTGCAATTAATTCCAAAAACAATAGGACACCGCTTAACATTCCTGTCTTCAAAAAAACAGTGGGCACTTTCATGACTGATCAGCAGCAGGAAGCTTCCAGAGATGCTAAAGATCAGTACAGGCCATATAGAGAAAAGTCACTCATATCTCGAAGGTTCTGATTTGCCAGTCTCAAGGAAATGACACTAGAGTGCCATTCTAGACTGCACTTGTCAACAAATCTGCTTTTCTTGGGGATCGTCTTCAGAAGAAGCTCCTATGCTGAGTATCCTCCATATGGTTACATTTCCACTTCGTGTTTTATAATAAGTTCTTAAAAATCACATAAATTACTCTATGCTGGAATGTATAATGAAGTAGTTAATTAGGATCTTTCTTATCAAAGGATTGTCCTTTAAAATAGAGCAAAAAAAAATTCTATTTCAGGGATTTGTACTGTTCCTCTTTGTAGTGTCTGCCAAACACATCTTGCCTTATAATTCTTTTTTTTATGTTTATTTATTTTTAATGTTATTTTATTATTTATTTTTGAGAGAGAGAGAGAGAGAGAGAGAGAGAGAGACAGCATGAGCAGGGGAAGGTCAGAGAGAGAGGGAGACACAGAATCCAAAGCAGGCTCCACGCTCTGAGCTGTCAGCACAGAGCCCGGCACAGGTCTTGAACCCAGGAACCGTGAGATCATGACCTGAGCCGAGGTCGGACACTGAACTGACTGAGCCACCAAGGCGCCCCTTTAATATTTATTTTTGAGAGAGAGACAGAGCATGAGCAGGGGAGGGGCAGACAGAGGGAGACACAGAATCTGAAGCAGGCTCCAGGCTTTGAGCTGTCAGCACAGAGTCCCTTGCAGGGCTTGAATTCACGAACCGTGAGATCATGACCTGAGCCGAAGTTGGACACTCAACCAACTGAGCCACTCCGGTGCCCCATCTTGCCTTATAAATCTGATAGCAGATAGATAAAAAAGTGATCGAGGACATATTGAGCTTGCTAAAATTTCAAGGCAGTTCGGTTGTATTTTCAGCAAGATTTCACATGGACGTGGCTTATTAAAGACCGGCTTACTGCAGTGGTCTCTAACGACAAGCTCAGGTGCACCATCACCCGGAGAGAGCTTTAACTGGAATTGTGTGCTCAGTTCACAGTCTAAGTCCTCAGTAAATACTCTGAATTTAAAGAACCTGAAGACAGTGTGTTCTTGCATCCCGGGAGCTTTTAGCCCTCCAGTGCGCTTATGCTGACCACAAGCAAGTCTTATTTTACCTGGTTTCTGCGCTCTTAAATGGAAGAGATGCACATTTAAGAAAAGAAAATCATGCCAGTTCTAATCCTTTATGTCTATAAAATAAATTTTAACTGTTTCCACTGTTCTGAGGGATAAATAACTTCGTTTTCAGGATAATCAGACAATCTGTATATTGTCTGTGTACCCTCCGATAGACACCATCAAGATAATTCACAATTTGCTGTGTTTCATTTTTTGCTTTTTTGGTACAAAGCAAGATGATTGTGGTAAATGCTTAAGAAGGACTCATTAAACTCCTTTAAAAAAATCAGTTTCAAACAAGCTAATAACTGCAGAATTCAAAGGTCTTTATATAGCTTTTAAATGTTGTTTCCATTTTAATTACTGGTATTAGGATTTGGTTAATTAGAAGGCTTGGTATAGCTCACTTCGGCTGCTAGAACTCTCCCTCCTTGTTTCTTCTGCACGAGTAGATGGCGAAAAGCTGCCATGTGTTTTGAAGGTTTCATTCATGATGAAACTAATAATTTTTATCCCACAGCTGTTTTTTGGCTTAGCCAATATCAGAGCCGTCATTAACTCTGTTTCCTATTTTGTTTTTACATCACCAGTTGGCATTTTAAATATTTTAAGTGTGAATCCATCTCTGAAATGAATTTTCTATACAAGCACATTTCTTCCTTTTTCCTTTAGAAGAATAGTAAGAATGTTCTCCCCTTCAGAATTTAGAAGCAGGTTTTCTGAAGATTCTACATTCCAGTAGAATACTTTAAAAAAGTTTGTTTATTTTGAAAGAGAGAGACAGTACCCAGGGAGAGGGGCAGAGACAGAAGCAGAGAGAGAATCCCAAGCCAGGTCCGAACTGTCAGTGCAGAGCCTGATGCAGGCCTCCAGCTCACAAGCCAGGAGATCATGACCTGAGCCTAAATCAGGGGTCAGATGCTTAACAGACTGAGTCACCCAGGTGCCCCTCCAGTAGAACACTTTAATTTTAATTAGATTTTCTTTGGTCTTAGAATCCATTTAAGTTAGCAAAAACTTAAAAAACAATTTTTTTAAGAAATTAAATCATACATTCTTTTAAAATGGTACGCATTTATCAAAGTTGTTTTAATTAAAATGTGTATTATGCACATTGCTAGTCATAATTTTTAAAACCTCTATTAAGGGGCACCTGGGTGGCTCAGTCAGTTGAGCATCTGGCTTCAGCTCAGGTCATGATCTCACGGTTCCTGGGTTCAAGCCCCGTGTCAGGCTCTGTGCTGACAGCTAGCCCAGAGCCTGGAGCCTGTCTTCATATTCTGTGTTTCCCTCTCTCTGACCCTCCCCTGCTCATGCTGACTCTCTCTCTCTCTCTCTCTCTCTCTCTCTCTCAAAAATAAATAAAACATTAAAATTTTGTAAAGCCTCTATTAAAATGCCTACCATAGAATTTTGACTTTCATATTGACTCATGTACCACATGTGTATATAGCCCAATAGTAAACCCAGTATATAAAAATCAATACTCAAAAAAGGATAGGGTTATGGTTTTCGCTTCATGGAAGAGTTGTGTTGTATCATAAATTTCTACTACTCCTTTAACCTAGAGTATTTAAAATAGAGCTAGACCATCACATTTTTACCTTTATACAATCTTTCTGGAACACATTTGTAAATGAGGCTGTGGAGTAATCTTTGTGGGGGAGATGCAGGAATGAGGTCTAGGATGGGGTCTAATAGCTGGGTTGATCAGCTATACCCAAAGACTGTTCATGGGCGTGGAAGCCAACACGGTCTCTGTGGGCCTCAGAGGCTGACAGGTCCACAGTTTTATCAGTGATTCAGGTATACTTGACCATATGTACATTAGATTTGCTGATGTTGCAAGGCTCAAAGCACTAGTGCACTGAATGACAATCACTATTTAAAAAAAATTTTTTTTATGTTTATTTACTTTTGAAAGAGAAAGACAGAGCATGAACAGGGGAGGGGCAGAGAGGGAAGGAGACCCAGAATCCAAAGCAGGCTCCAGGCTCTGAGCTGTCAGAGCTCGATGTGGGGCTCGAAATCATCCACCACAAGATGATGACCTGAGCCAAAGTCAGATGACTTACTGACTGAGCCACCTGGGGGCCACTGAATGACAATCACTATTAAATCGTATAGTCCTGAGCCCAGAGCAATGGCTGAAACTAAGACTATTTAAGAAGAATAAATGTTGTAAGAGACTCTTAAATATGGAGAACAGAGGGTTGCTGGAAGAGTTGTGTGGGGGGGGGGTGGCTAAATGGGTAAGGGGCATTAAGGACTCTACTCCTGAAGTCATTGTTGCACTATATGCTAACTAACTTGGATATAAATTTAAAAATAAACAATTAAAAAAGAGAAGAAGAGATATTGGCTTCATTTAGGTTCTAAAATCAGTTGCCCAAGGACATGGAGTGGAAGTCCTAGTTTAACAACAGTTTGGGTTATAAAAACTAGTTGTAGCTTACTTGAGTATTAACCAACAATACAAAAGAAATCAATGCTATCTTTGGTTAGATTCACAGATGAATAGAGTCCATATCAGAAACACACAACATAACACACTACACTCAAAATGACGCGTGGTGAGCCACCTGTCAGGGATGTCATAAGAGGGACTGCCTTTGTTGGGGTGGATGCTGGCTCACACGACCTCAGAAGCACCTCCTAAATCTGATTATGCAGTTTACACTGAGCTCCCAGGCACTTGTACATGAATCTGCCAATGTCTAATTCAGCCTAGTAATATTTATGTAATAAATAACTATTATACACTTGTTGATTTATAATGAATATCTATCCTTATTCTTTCTACTTAATGATTATTCCCTAGATAATTAATCAATCATCACTTAAAGTAAGTACCTCCATTCTGTGACCACCTCTGGATTAAATTTAAAAGGCTACTTACAGGTATTGTTTCATTATGTAAGATCAGAAATTCTTAGTCCAAAAAGCTATTTTGAATAGCCATAAAATGGGCAGGTGTCCAGGTTCTAAAATAAAATCGCACAGCACACCTAATCAACTCAAAGATGGAAGGCGAGTCTGGGTTTCCTTGGTGTTCTCTCTGTGTGCACCATCATTCTGCACCGTGTTTTGGCTTTCAAAGTATTGGTTTATAGTGCAGAGCAGACACTTTGCACTCCTTTTGAACACTGTCTTCTCAACCCCCTTCCCATGTTGGTGGCTCTCTTACATTATGAGGCAGAGTCCGCTCCCCACCATGGGAGCTAAAATGTCAGATACGTCATCTTTGCATCCAGGGCCCATGACCCAGACCCTGCCCTAGGGGCAGCTGTTCAAGAGAGCAACACCTCTTGGTCAGTGCCGGGGGACAGTGGGGTCTGCTCCAGCGTCTGGACGCAGTGGCAGCAGAAGTATCTTTACTGGACCGGCTCCATGTCATCATTTTAAGAGTTATTTTTGGCTACCTAACCTCCAAACCTAGTTCTCTACCCCTCCTGGAGATTCTATGGGTTACCTTCAGAACAAGTCCCTTTTCTGCTTAAATAGAGCCAGTTTCTGTTCCTTGTGATAATAAGCCCTGTCAGAGGGTGCAAGTCCATGCTTATGCTGGAGTATCAGTCAGTCACTAGAACCTGCTGAACCTGATGCACTCTGAAAAACACCAAAGGAAATGTGCATTCATTTTCTGAGTACTTCTGGAACAAGGCACATTGCTTGGCGCTAGACAGGAGAGGCACTCGAAGCTGGTATTTTCAAATCAGTGCTGTGAGGACAAGCAGGAGGACGTAGGGACACCACTATCAGACAAGACAGAGGCAAGTGTCATTTTGTGGGTTTACAGATTCTAAAGATTGATTTAGCGAGGGGACAGAGGGTTGGGATAAGAAAGAATGCTTGGGGGGGTGCCTGGGTGGCTCAGTTGGTTAAGTGTCAGCTTCGGCTCAGGTCATGATCTCACGGTTTGTGGGTTCAAGCCCCACGTCGGGCTGTGCTGACAGCTCCGAGCCTGGAGCCTGCTTCAGATTCTGTGTCTCTCTCTCTGCCCCTCCCCTGCTCGTGCTATCTCTCTCTGCCTCTCAAAAATAAATTTTAAAAAAACATTTAAAAGAGAAAGGATGCTTCGGGGGGGCACTTAGGTGGCTCAGTTGCTCATGATCTCACAAATAAGTATAATTTAAAAAAAAATTCTCTCACAAATAAACATAATTTTTTTTAAAAAAAAAGGATGCTTGGGGGGAAAATTCCAAGAGGCATTTTTTTCACCTTAACATTTATGAAATTAGGAAATACTGTTAGAGTGTGTCATATTTTAATTGCCACTTTTTCTCCTAAACTCATCTACCGTATTTCACTAAATACAAGATGTCATTGGTATACACTGTTTGTAACCACTAATAAACAGGCTCGGTAATTATGTATGATGGCGATGCCTAACACCATACAGAGGCCCTAGGGTCAAGGGTGTAAAGTCTTACGACTTCCTTACGAGAACTAAGTCAGTCATGGAAATTGGTTAGATGCCAAATTCTTGTTCATTTTTGTTACTCTCCCAAGGCTGTTAAAGAGTCATAGATTTACCTCTAATTTCTGATACGAACAGCGTCAGGTATTAATCATCACTCCTTGGCTGGAAAAATGCCTAATATGCTTATAGTGATTCTCAATTTTGTTAATGGTGACTTTTTTCTTTTTCTTTTTTAGGTAAGTTTTTATTTGGAAAATGTCAAATATATACAGAAGTAGACAGAATAGTATAATGGATCCCAACATTCAATAATCATCAATTCATGACCAGTCTTGTTTGATTTCTAACCTATTGTCTATCCATTATTTTGAAGCATATCTTAGACACATATCATACCATTTGTAAATATTTATGCAGGGATCTGTAAAATATAACGACTCTTCAAAAATACATACTCACAATGCCATTATTACATTCTGGAAAAATATAGCTATAATTTGTGGCCTCTTTTTCTTAATAACAGATTTTGTATTCATTAATTAGGTTTTAAGCTGCTTTTATCTCTGGAGGTGTTTAAAAAGAAAAACAAATTAGGTCCACTTCAGGGTCCACTGATTTCTTTTTAAGAAATAAATATGATGCTGGTAGGGTGTATTGCAGCTCTGAATGGTGTTGATCTTGGTTTTCCCATTCTGCAGCTTTTGTATGAATGTGTTCTCTAGTTGAAAAGTTGTATAAATATACTCCGTTCTTGCCATTTCCAAAGCAATCTTCAGAAAAGTCCTATCTATGCCTTTTCTGTTTCCGTCCCCAAAAGGAGGTTTCAGAATCACCGTACAAGTGACTCGGGCAGGCTGTTTGATGACGGGGACACCCACACTGAATCCCGTCAGCATTTGTTAACACAAACTGTGTGACTTCCCTGTTGAATGTTTTTGGTGCATCTCCAGGTCATATCCAGCACTCAACCTGCAACTTGCAGCCCACTTGGATACTGTTCTAGAAGGAGGGTGGGCTTTTTGAATCCCTCCACCGGTTGCAGGCAGCTCTCTAGTTCCTGAAGCCCTAGTTTCTCTTTTTCTTTTCTTCTTTCCTCTCTATTTCGCTCCCTGTTCCTCTCCCTCCCTCCCTCCCATCTTTCTGCTAAGGGCACCGGACCTCAGGAGGCTAGGAGCACCATCTTCTTTAAATTTAAGTTTCTGTTTTTAGCAAAGTAAGACCTATCCCTTAAAACATCATATAAATATCTGTCAGGTAATCCTTCATATAAATGTCAAGTAATCTGTCAGTTCATTTTTTTCATGGAGACATCCTTCGTTAAGCCCTGATTCACCATCATCCTGAGAATTCCTTCCCCCTTTGTCAAACATAGGATCTGATTCTTGGGTCCAATGTCTTTCTCATTCTCTACCTTCATCTTGGTAGAATGTTTCCTTCAGAAACTCCTAAAAAGGCATGTTTGGGAGGTACATGGAAGGCTTTTGTGTCTGAAATTGTCTCCATTCTGTCCTCATATTTAATATTTTGGCTGGGTATAAAAATCTGAATTGGAAAGAGTTTTTTTTCCTCAGAACTCGTATTCTTGCTTCCATGTTCCCTCTGAGAAATTGCACACTCTGATTCTTAGCCATTTGTGTATGAACTGTTTGTTTTTATTTCCCCACTGGATACATTTAGGTTATGAAAGGGCATATTGGTTTGCTCTGGTGAGGGTCTCCTGTTGCTTAAGGAGATGAAGACTCAGGATCCTCAGCTCTTCAATAATTTTTTCACATACTTTCCCACTTTATTTCTCTCTGGAATATCTGTTGTTTGAATATTGTATCTTTTTCTCCCATTTTTCATATTTTTTGTCAATTTCTTCTCAGCAGATTTCCTCAAATCTGGGAGATTTCCTCACTTCAATTTGTTATTTAAAAAAACTCTAAGAACCTTTTCTTATTCTCTTAATGTGAATTTTTATTGTTTCATGTGTCTCTTTCATGAGTGTAATATCTAATGTCTATGGAAATTAATTATGATGTGTTGATTATTTTGTTCTTTTTGCATTGTTTCTTCCAAATTCCTTTTTTCACCTTTCTTTGAGTTCCTGTAATTCAATCAAGTCAGAAATGTTCCCCAAATCTTTGATAATCCAAGGCCATCTATTCACATTTAAGACCGAGGCACTATAATGCTGAATGGATGCTTCAAGTGGGGCGGGCCTCGTTGGCCATGTGTCATCACAGCAGTCCAGTTAGAGGCTTCCCTGGGGGAGATCCACCCATGTGCTGAGTAATTTCCTAAGGGCTAAATCCCCAGTAGCCTGGGGACTAGCATTATTGCTGCCTCTGATCGGGGAGCTGAGTGGAAGAAGCCTGGATAAATCTCACATTTATCATGTTGACTTTTATTTAAGCCCCTTGTACTCAGTATGGCCATTCAGTCATGTTTTCTCGTGACCAGAAGTTCAGAGCCTCTCCAGCTCAGCCTCCTCCGGAGTAAATCTCCCTTCTTCTGACTGGATGGAGAGCGGTTATACTTGCTGTCCAAGAATCGGGGAGGAGATCTACCTACTCCTTGTGAAAGATGCCCACCAAGCTTCCTGTGTTGACTTCATCCTACACTACGACTTTTAGAGGACCCGGGCATCAGTAACTCCCGAGTATGACCACAGTTCCGTATTCTCAGTTGTACTGCCTGTGAAGCACTGCCCTCACCACACGCTTAGTCAGTTAGGCTAGGAAATTATCACTCGCCCAGCCTTTTTGGCCTCTAGAAATCTGCTGGTATCTCATGTACACTCCTATTGCCTTAAGGATTTACACCTTCTTGATTTCTTTACTCTCATTTCCATGGGATTTTGGGGGCTTTTTGCAGGTTTTTTTGGTTTTTTTTGAGACAGAGTGTGTGTGAGTGGGAGAGAGGGTGTGGGGGGGGGCCAGAAGGAGGGAGGGAGGGAGAGAGAGAGAGAGAGAGAGAGAGAGAGAGAGAGAGAGAGAGAGAGAATCTCAGATAGGCTCTATACTTAGTTTGGAGCCCAACTCAGCGCTCAATCCCACAGTGATGCACGGTTCAATCCCACAACTCTGGTCAGCTGAAATCAAGAGTCAGATGCTCAGCCAATGGACCACTCAGGCACCCCTTTTTCTGCCATGTTTAAACGGAAGTCCATGACAGGAGCTTCAAGTTAAAAAGGATTGGAGATGTATAATACTGTCAACTATAGCGGCAATGACCGCGGTGAGACAGTTACTACTTAGTAAGGACCTTGTGCTGCCTGTGCAAACTTCCACAGCGACCACCCTTGTTTGTCACTCCTCTGGCCCCCACCCCACCGTAAATCCTCACACTCTCTTAACCAACTCACACCAGCTGCTTAGCAAAGTATTCTACCTCACACACACTACTACGAATAATATGTACTCCCCCTAAAAAAGAGATTTTCATATAATCACTGATCAGAATTTTGTTGCACATTCATGAAAAATCCATAATAATGCCATACTGGTCAGGAACCCTTGCCTAAGAGGACAGTCCAGTGTAGTCTGACATACTGAAATGTATTTTCATTTGAGATATTTCAGAGCTTCTTTTTTTATGTTTATTTATTTTTAACACACACACACACACACACACACACACACACACACACACGGAGAACAAGTGGGGGAGGGGCAGAGAGAGAGGGAGACACAGAATCTCAAGCAGGCTGTTTGCTGTTAGGTCAGAGCCCGATGTGGGGCTCAATCCCATGAACCATGAGATGGTGACCTGAACTGAAATCAAGCGTGGGAGGCTTAGCCAGCGGAGCCGCCCTGAGACCGCTCACAGCTTCTACACTGACTTTAGAAAGACCCTAGACTCCATATGTGAGATCTGCTAGATTCCCTACCCCTGGAGGACAGAGACTATATCCTGTACTTTGTGTGTCTAGTGCCTAGAAAGAACTGAACATAATAAGTGAACATGTTTATTGACTAGCAGTTAGAGCTGAGGTCTTTTCCTACCAACTGCTGTCTGGCCTTGGACAAGTGATTTGTTGGATTTGAGGTCCCAAAAAAGAAGGTCACTTTGAAGAGGTCAAGAGGAAAAAAAGGGTCAAGAATGGAATACTAGGGAACACTTACACTTAAAAGGCCGAAGAATGCTAAATAGGTGGAACCAGGAGAAGGGGAAACCAAAAACAGGCCTTTCAAGAGGCAGCATCACATGAAAGCGAATCAACTAAGGTGAGCTGGGACTAGACAGTGCTCTGCCTTGGACGAAGCATTTCCGCACCCCTTCACTCTTGTTGTCAATGCGGTGCGCTCATCACCCCTGAGATGTTTGTGGTCAGAGCATGAAGAAGCTGTGCTGAGCCCTGTGTGTGCATGTGTGTGTGAACAGTGTGCTCTGTGTATCACGGAGGGGCTGCGATAGGGCAAGGGGGCCAGGACCCAGAGCCTGTGCAGTAACTGGCCAGACGCCTCTCCGGTGGGTTAAGAAGGACACAAGTTGCTCATATGTAATCAACCTATAACAGATCCTGGAATTAACTTACTTAGCCTGGTTTAAGCTAAATAGAAACGTCTGAGTTGGGGAATAAGAATCCTCTGGTGTGATTTGGCCACAGGCCATTAGTGCTTTTTGTCCCCAAGCAATGGAATCTTCTGCAGAAACAGCATGGCCTGGAATTTGGAAATAAGTAGGTGGCTTCAGTCTTGCTATATTTCATCCATTCTAAGACTTTTCCCCCTAAACCACTGAAATGGGGCTGCATCAAATTAGCAGCATTTTATTCTTCCTTAAGGACACATGACATCATGGCGCATCTTACTCTTGATGGCACTGATGAAATTCCATCAGAATGAATAAAATAATATGCACTCAGCAAGCGTTTATCAAGTCGTGCATAGAAGTCATAGCTCTAAAGTGAGTTTAAAACTGTTTTTTTAAAAAATATTGTTTTACAGCATGAGTATCAGCTGCCACAGCCCAACCCAAGAGTTCTTCTCATGAGCGATGCTATTCTCTCACTTTGTGACCAGGGTCCGTGGCTGCCTTAGGGATGTGGTACCTGTTTGCCTCCAGGGTCCTGGAAATGCCCCAATTCACTTGGATTTTCCTGTCAAGTGTTTCTAGCAGATGTCCTCACTGTATTTTCATTATATGATTTATGAAAGAGAAAATTTAATAAAAAGCATCAGCTTAGATTGGCAAAATCATATCTGTTTAATTTTTATGCAGATATAAGTTTACTGTTCTTTTATTGTGGCCTTATTTGAGATTTGACTCTTATGGGGCACCTGAGTGGCTCAGTATGTTGAGCATTCAACTCCTAATTTCAGCTCAGGTCATAATCTCATGATTCATGCGTTTGAGTCCCGCGTCCAGCTCTGCACTGACAGCGTGGAACCTGCTTGGGATTCTCTCTTTCTCTCTCTCTTTTCCTCCCTTGCTCGCATTCTCTTTCTCCCCCTCTCTCTGCCTCCCCCTGACACACACTTGGTCCTTCAGAATAAATAAATAAAACTTAAAAAGTTTTTAAATTTAACTTTTAAAATTCAAATAAATAATTGAGAAGGTACAAAATCCACACGGAGTATTGTGTGGAAAAATGGATTAATGCCTAGATTTTGAAACGTCTTTATTCTTCTAGAGATGAAAGACCAGCTTTATCAGGTCCGCCCCCCACCCTTCGCTGCCTCCGTGAAAACAGTGCGGAGCGTAGGAACCACAGGGAAAGCCAAGAAGCCACTGTGCCTTTAAAGCAGACCACCGATAGATTTGCAGGCAGCCGTGCATCATGTGGATGGCAGAGGCCTCCATTGCTATAAATCCAAAAATAAACCCTGGATGAGTGTTCTATTCCTGAAGAAGGGGAAAGAATACCTTCCTAGTTGCCATTTTCTTGAGTGTCAGCAGAGCACTTTTCAAGCCAAGCAACAGAGGAGGAAAGTTCTGGAATGTGCCCTCAGGGAGAATGTTAATGCAGGAGCATTATACCTGTGACTTGACATGCTGGACAGCATGTGTGAGATGTAAACTCGGAATCTGAGAGAGCTGTCGCTTCTCCCGGGTGGTGACTTGTCACGTTGCTCGCTCTCTCCTGCATGTGCATACCTGTAATAAGCACAAAAACTGCA
Organism: Suricata suricatta; assembly: GCF_006229205.1. Lineage (NCBI taxonomy): Eukaryota > Metazoa > Chordata > Mammalia > Carnivora > Herpestidae > Suricata > Suricata suricatta. Next base: position 99,247,623 of record NC_043710.1, read on the forward strand.
TGTTACACAAGTTTCAAATGCTCAGAAATAGCCTTAGAAATATTTCTTGCCCTTCTCTCCCCCTGCCCTAAGTCCACATGGTAAGTGACTATGTTCTACCCTTTGAAGACCAAGTCCCTCATGGTCTAGGGCTCCCTTGCACTGACACAGTGCTTCTTAGGACTTGACAAGTAGGAAGCATGATGGGAACTTAGCCACTACCTGAACTTGCTAATTCAGACCTATTTCTTCACCTAATTTGGGCCAGATTCTGAGCCCACCAGATTTAAAAAGACTGGCCTCCACGTCTTTGTGTTTTGTCGGGGGCTTAGCCAGAGCCCAGCCCCGCACACTAGGGGGCTTACCAACCACTCTTTATGCCCAGCCCTCGCTGCCCGTGCCTGTGTTCCCACAGAGACTTGCTTGTTTGGGAGGAATTCTCAAGTGATTAAAACTACCTTAGCTTCAAACCCTTCTCCTCCATTTACCTCCCCACCTAGACATACAGCCAAAGCGGAAGAAAGGGTGGAAAAGAGGGGCCCGTATCTGTTTCTGGAAGAGCCCCACATCTCTCCTTGACTGATGGAGGGACGTCACCACTGTGATTGCATTAGTCTGCGGCAGGCCACAAGGAATACACTCTGAGACCATTCAAGAGGGAGATGGAAATTTCCCCATAGGTTAAGATCATTACTTGGAGTTTACTATTGTCATCAGGAAAATTTTCTCAAATCCTTTTAGAAAATATATAAAACAACATGGTTTAATAAGGACACAGAATAAATGGAATTGAACCAAATTAGCCATAGGCTTTCTTCTGATACCCAAAGCAGCTTTTGATCAAATACAGTTTTAGGGGAGAAAACTATAAAACTTATTATTTCTGGACCTTATCATTCATTGTGCCATTGTTTTCTTCTTTCAATTGAAATGAGAAGAAAAGCTCAAAGTGAGGAAATTAGATCAGTGCCAAATGGTTTCCATACTGCTGACCTTGAACTTACCATCTGCAGAGTAAAGTGGCGGGTATCCCCCCACCTCAGATGCTAAATGGACTTTTTTCACTACTGCTAAAAAAAACTTTGTCTTTCAAATCCAGACTGGGCGGCGGGGGAGGGGGGGGAATGGAATGTGTTTTCATCTCTGATTATAATGACACATTTTGACACTGACCCATATGACTGATTTTTTTTCCCTCCTTAGTTGTGTGGTATGGTGAAAAGAAAACAAGCAATTTGGGAACAAAGGGGATGGAACTTATTTTGCTTTTCAGTGACTTCAAGAAAACTCTTCCAAGCTAGTATATACCTCGTAGGTAGATTTGGAATATTTTACCAACCATTAGACAGATTTTATGTTCAGTAAAACAAACAACAGTAAACATATTTTCATCTGCAAGGTGAAAACCAAAACACACAGAGGTAGACTGAAAACAAACCAAGAGAAAATGCTGATTTGAAGACCCTGTCACTGATCAATGACTCAAAGAATAATTTGGGGAGAGTGAAATCACTACAGCAATGGCGGTCTGCGCCCGGAGCTTGCATTTCATTGGATTTTCCCCAAAGGAGCACTGGGTTGCCTTTAAGGGGAAGGGTACTTTTACTGCTCGTTACTTCTGCATTATATTAGCAAGGATTCAGATGTCCTTGGAAAGGTGGTCTCAGGAAAGAATATAAAACCCACCCTCTGGGGCTCTGTTGTGTAACTTCCCATAAAATGTTCTCATTGGGAAACTTTCAGATCTGCAGTGCATTTGCTTCAGGAAAGGAGAGAGGGTGATTTTAGTGCAGGCCTAACTCTTATTATTCAAGAGTCCCGGAGCTCGCTCCCAGGGGAACACTAAGTTTTCACGTGCAGATGGACATCCAGGCCTTGATGATCCCCAGCTCTGCACTTAGCTGGAATTGAATGCACTATTCATTTCTTCCACTCTCTGTCAGTCCAGAATTTTCCCTCTGTGGTTTCCAGAGGCAGTGCAGGGGAGGGATTCATAGCGTCTCAGGACCCAGGCTGTGGGGTCGGGAATCCCAGCTCTGCCAGTAGTAGCTGTGTGACCACGGAAAGTTGCTTAACCTCTATGTGCCTCGATTTTCCCAACTGTAAAATGGAGACACTAACTATTATTCATTGCATAGAATGACTGTGAGGTAAGCTGGCACAAACAAAGGTCGTAGAATACTGCCTGGTACACGGTAAGCACTTTTTAAATGTTAGCTAGTATAAGACTTTCGGCTGAAATTATATTTTTAAATTAAATTTTATTTTTTAAATGTGTTCCATACAACATTAAAAAAAAAAAACTATATGACCACAAATTAGGCAAATTATGAGACTGGAGCACTGTTTACCATGTGGGTTGTCTTTTATTTAATGAGTCCACAAGCATTTTTGGTTGCTATGGGGATTCAGTCAGTTAGAATTTGAAGGCTACATCGCTTCTTTTGTCTCATGTAGGGATTATGATTTTAAAGAAAGTGTTTCTGTTCGCTCTAGTTGAGTGTCTGATTCATTCCCTGGGATGCTCAATAGATAGGTTGGTTTCCAAGAGGCAGGGTCAGGGCGAGGTACTCTACAAAGAGCCCTAGGGGGCTTCGCGCTCAAAGGGGCCGGGACAGGCTTCTGGATACCAGAGAGAGGATGAGTTTTCAAAGCCGCAGACCATGCCTGCTGTCCCTTTCTTCCCAGCTGGAAAATAAAAGTACAGAGGGACCTAAGCCCACGCACGGCACTGAAGTGTCACCTGATCTCTGGAGGTGTTTGATGCTTCGGGCACAGTCATCTGATCCTTCCCTGCGGAGCGGGTCAGGGCAGTGTCCTCACTCTCGTGGAGACGAATCACTGCACAGAAACTGAACATCGGGAGACCCAGGATTCTGATCATACATTTTGGTTTAAAGAAAAATCTAAGGGATTTTCTTTATCTTCCGGTGGAGGACTTTTCGTGTGTCTTAGGAGCGCTGTTATGGAACAGTGCTGTTAAAGAAGTGCATTGCTCTAGAAGGGCGCAGGGCTCTTCCCAGCAGACCCACCCTGGGCCTCCAGTGTGCCAGGCGCTGTAGCAGGCTGTGGGGCTTCCCTGGGGCCCGAGAGGGGCACGTACTCCAGATGGGAAAGAAACACCGAGCACATCACCTCAGAACAGGAGGAGACATTTAAAGTACAGCAGGTAATTCTGGTGTCCTCCTGGTTACACACCCCCCTCGAGAGGCAGTCCCCACACTGTCCCTGCATGCAGGGAAACAGGTGGCTTTGGAGGTCATGTCTGACCACAACAGGGCAAACGTTACATAAGAAATATCTGAATAAATCTGAACTAAACAAAAGAGTGAATATCAGTGTTTTACAATTAGTGAGACAGATACACACAAGACAAGTGCGTACATAAATTGAGTGAAGGTCAACAGGCAGGTGTGTAAAGGACTTGGGAAGTCTCTCAGAGCTGCCGTTTTGTGAGAACGCTGTGCACGTCAGCCTCCAATTCTCCCTGACCTCTCTGGCCCTCTCCAGTGCTTGAAAAATGCTGCTGTGGCTACAAAGGAATCGATGAACTCAGTACCACTCAGGGAAAAGCAACTCTGAAGATTTTTTTTAAATCCTAGTGGCTCAAAGTATCATACTTTGATACCAACTATTTGTCGCATGTTCCTCCCTTTTGCACAGATTATCTAGTTAACAGTAAATAGGACTATGGCAAGTGTGCCTCCTTTAAAACCTAGCTGGGCTTAAAAAATAAAGTAAGCAGTAATTTTTTTAATAGGAAACATTTAACAAAGTTATTGAATGAATAAACAGCGAGTAGTGAGTTAAATAGCATTTACACAAGCTTTCCACTCAAAGCCATTTTTGGTGTTTCCTTTTGAGGGGATACATAATTAGAACTAATCGTTGTCTTTGTTTCCTGTTTGGGGGGACAGATAATTGGAACTAATTGCTATTTTCCATCCCTTCACTGTTGCCATCCAACCAGTAAGTCCAGCTGATTCTGCCTTCTGGGTATTTCCCACCTCTGTGCACTTCTCTCTACCACCACTGTCAGTGGCCCCGGTCAGGTCACAACTTGCCAGGATTTATCTAAACAGTCTCTTCAGTGATTCATCATTTGACAAAATGACCTTTTACTTTAGAAAAAAAATACTTATTACTTAATAAGTAAAATGTTAATGAGTACCAACCACTGAGTGCATGTTATGTACCTGTGCTAAGCACCTTACATGCTCTGGTTCATTCCATTGTTAGTACAACCCTACAAGGTAGTTATGATTTCTTACCCGTCTTAACAGGGAGAAAACTTAAGCCCTAGAGATGTTAAATGAATTGTCTAAAGCCACTTGGCTAATGGCAGACCCCAGAGATGATCTCTGTCTCCAAAACTCTGCTCTAATTAGCATGCACATGCTGCCACATTTGCAGATTTTACCTTCTATGGCAAATCTTCCTTGTAGCATTAAACCATGTTGTATTAACCCAGCACAATGCTAGCACATAAAAATTCAAAAGGATTTTTTTTAATGGATAGATTCAGGAATACGTATATAGAGAACAGGGAGCTGAATTATTATAGTACTTCACTTATCCCACATCATTATGAAAATTTTTTTTAGATAAACCAGTTTTCTAGATAACTGAAATTAAACCATTTAAGGACAGAATTATTTTTATTTTCATAAAATGTTTCTGAAGTGTATTTCATTTTCTTTAGTAGAATGACAATTCTAATGTATTACCTTAATGACAAAGAACTATTGTTATAAGCAACAGATGTTGTATATAGTATTTATTTACTATTTCCTTTGGGGCTGTGGTTTAATTACCATCTATAGGTTGAGGAAGCCCAAAGCTTTGTCCCCAATCAGCATATCTCTCCTGACTTTCAGATCCACATATATCCACTACCACTTGACCCGATAAGTTCAGAATGCCTCAAAGACCCCCAAATACACCTAGACCCTCGGCTCTACATCTCCAGAATGACATATCTTAGTGAAAGATTCTACTATCTACACATAGAGATGGGCATAATGTTTGACAACTCCTTTTTCTCCACTAATGGTCCCTAATTGGTAAATTAACAAAAGTCCTCTTGATATTACATCCTAAATATCTCTCAAATATTATCACATTTCTGTCTCTGTCCATTGCCTTATCCTACCATTATTATCTTTAATGTTAACAACCCTCTAAATGGTGCCCCTACCTATATTTCTACCACAAGCTAACTTATTCTCCAGACTACAGAGTATATATTTTTTAAACTAGAAGTCTGATTGCTTCACATCTCAGTTTGAAAACTTTCAGTAGTTCGCCACTGCTCATGGGACAAGGTTCGAATGTCTTCAGTACTGCTTACCAAGCCTGCAGATTTCATGAAAGGAAACTGGAAAGAGGCTGGACAAACAGAAAATCTCACGGTCTTGCTCACAGTGGGAAAAAGAAAGGCAGAACAGGGATGGGGACATAGCATTCATTTATTTGGAGCACTTGGCTCTTTAACATCTAATTTTTAGCTTAAAGACATTACCGGTTGCTTCTAATTTTTTTCAAAGTGTACTTCGGGAAGGCGGAGGCTGTCAGATTTAAGATCCCAAGTATCTGGAAATTAGGATTATTAATTGCATGATTCTTCATTTCTATTTTTCTTACAAATACTGTTCCTCAGAATATAGGAGCAGGGACACCTGGCTAGCTCAGTCAGTAGAGCTTCCAACGCTTGATCTCAGGGTCCTGAGTTCAAGCCCCACATTGAGCGTGGAGCCTACTTAAAAACACATTGCACATGGAGCCTTCCCTAAAAAAAGTAAAAAGAAATTTTAAAAATACAGGAACAAAACCCAAATAGAGGAAATGCTTACTACTGAAGAGAGTGTTTATGAAACTATTTCCCCATCAAGGGACTTACAATGAAAGACTAATGGTGTCATTATAAAGTAAGAGCCTTGGGCTATTATCTCCATCCACCAAACTGACTGCTATGTGGAACAGTCCAGTTGATAATGTTCTGGGTGCTTTCTGTCTGCTCACTAAGGTAAGCAGAAATCTCAGGTTTGGGATTTCCAGCTCCATTAATAGTAAATATATTAAATTTGTTCCCACAGCTGACACGCTGATAGAGGCACATTTGGACGTAATTCCCTGAGGACGGTGTGGGTGACACCTAATCAAACCAGGCACGATGAAGCACTTCCTGCGGTAAGTATTCCTGGTTCCCCGGTTGAGCTCTCTCCTTCCCAGGTAGGATAATATTTCTTTTCCCAATTTATAATCCTATACCCAGGTCTCCTAGGATTGCATAAAATAGCATTATATTTTGGCTAAGAATAATTTGGTCACAAGGTTCCTCTGCTGGCCTATATGCATGCGCCGATGCGACACTTAGCAGCAGGAGTTTACACAAGATGTACGAAAGCACAGGCATAAAAGCAGGGGGAGGTGATGTGGGGCAGCCTGGATGCCACATGTCTTGAAAGCATTAAGGGTGAGGTTTGAGGGATTAGTAGTCAAGTAATTAATATCATTCATATAGGATTATTTTCCTAAGAAAAAGTAATTCTGCTGGCCATCCATACAGGCATTTTCAAATGTTCCTTTTTGGTTAAAAAATACACACACACACACATACACACACACACACACACACACTCTAAGCTTTTGCCTTTCCTGACTCGTTGATGCCTCTGGAATCTACCCTCAAGACTGCGCTTTACAGAGTAATATATATGCTGGTGTGTTGTGAGGTGAAATCATTTTGTTTTGAAAGCCAATTGGCTGGACCTATGATTTTTAAGAGTATTTAACTGCCATTCACAATCTAATAATGAAATCCGCAGGGAAATTTTACATATTAAAATATGACAAAACAGAGTCCCCAAAGTTATTCTGCTCCCAAAAGTTAGCAAGTAATACACACTTTCCAGAAGATTGAATTTCTTTTACCCAAGGTGGCCTACCTCCGTTACACATTCTTGCCCCTGGTAGGCCACCTTCTTTGAGGAAATGATTTAATTCTTGCAGTGACTGCCATTTATAATTTTCGTTTCCTCATGGATTTGGGTTGCATCACTGTGTCTGGAACACCTATGTCCGTTTGTGTGCAGTTCCCTGCGTCTTGGTGGGGCTACTGGTCTTAGAGTAGGAAAACCTCCCCGGGGGTATTACACCTGTTTACAGGCACTAGCTTTTGATTTCCTGTACAAAGTAGTCCTCGGCCTGTTTATCTCAGCTGTGCAAAAGGACAGCACCTGAAAAAGCACTGGGGCATTTGGCAGCAAAGTACTGACCTGACATGGTTTTTGTTGCCATGGTAATTAACCCACCTGTTTACACATTCATGAAAAATTGGTATTTATGAATCCCTCCTGAATGTAAACACGGTGTCTTTTAGTTGTAGAAAGCTTTAGTGTTAGATGGAACTTTGAGGCCAGGAGCTCCTTTTGAAAAGGGGGAGATGACAGTGATGAAATCTTATCAAGACTAATACCATTCCTAGGATTTCCTCTTCAGGCTCTTACTTTAGAAGAACTTGAGCAGCCTTGAAATGACCCGTTTCAGGAAAAATGGCAGCACTCGTTTCTGTTAGTTTTCTGTTAAGCTGAATAGCCGCAACACTGGGTTTAGCAGAGATTAGAACATTTTACAGTTACTTCATATTTAAGATTTAGAAGTGGCATGGTAAAAAATCTGCTGTAAATTCACACAGGCCAGTGCCAAGAATAACTGAACCAGTGCACTGATCAGCGCATCCCAGGCACTTATGTGTTCTGATACAAAGTCTTTCTTCTCTTTTAACTTGACACCTATCTTATAAATATTACTTGATATCAATTATTTATTTGACACTGAAGCTAGGGTAACAGATTACGTATCAAGAAAGAAACTTGAGGATTTTCATTGACCAGTGGTTTTGAAATAATAAAAGGAAACTCGATCACTGCCTTCCTTAGTTGATTATTTCTTTTGGCCTTTGTTTGTGTTTTTAATGCTTTTTACTAAGTTATAATGTGTGTGTATTCATTATATGTTGGTGTTTACGGGATCTGGAAGGGTAAGAGGGCAAGGAGTAATGAGCCTGAATTGCAAACCGTACCAGCTCATTCAGATTGCCTTTTCCCCCTGTGGTCCCTTCACACAGATGAGGGACAGTTTTGACAATCTTTCTGAAAAGAAGGTCATGTAAACATTGCCTGAACAAAGCAAGCCTTTACTCCTGAGCTCAGCAATACATTATGCAGAATAAAAAATTGATTCTGAGAAGAATTCAATATTATTTAAAAGCCCACAGAGTGGTTAATCTGTCAACCTCTGAGTTGTTCTAGAATGAAACACTTCAGGTACAGCTCCAGAGGGAGTGGGGTTAATCTTAAACCCAGCTGTGGGAAGAACGAATTTGAATCCACATGTAAGTTACATGGTACCCAACTCCGCTCTTTCTAGCTCATTCCTGCCATCAGATATATTAATGGTGTACCATTTAGAGCATAACAGAGGGGAGAAAATACTTGATTAAAAAATCATATTAGAAATAAATGCTACAGGATTAGTATACCAAGCCGAAGGGTGTATTTTACATTAAATTAAGAGTAGATATAGGATACTGGATAAACAGCTCGTGGTCACTCAAGGACCTTCAGTCATGGTCTGCATTAAAAACATACAAAGATAAAATGGAGAAGAAGGTGTGTTTATGTGTGATCAGGAAAAGAGGGGGCAATTTTGGGCCCCAAACAGAACTGAGGTTTAGTTTAGTTTACATATTTTATTAATTTTAATTAAGTGATATAAATACATAAGAGGGATGGCTTAACCCTCGTAGTAAGATCTTTTCCCAGGCTAGGATTTAGTTACTGAAATTATGTTTTTTTACAGTCATCAGAAAATTATTAATTTTGAAAGTATCTAATAATGAGAATTTTTTTTGAGAGAGAGAGGGAGGGGCACAGAGAGAAAGGAAGAGAGAGAATCCCAAGCAGGCTCCACAGTGCCAGCACAGAGCTCAACGTGGGGCTCGATCTCACAAACCATGGGATCCTGCCCGGAGCTGAAATCAAGAGTCAGATGCTTAACTGAGCCCCCCAGGCGCCTCAGGAGAATCTTTAAGTCACCCCCATGTAAATAATGGCTTCCAACTCTCCCAGCCCCAGGATCTCACTTTCTTGGCTGCCGACTTCACTTTGTACCTTCCTTCCTTGGGCAGAAGAGAGGGAGAAATTTGGGGAATAAAACAAACTTGCACCCAAGTCCTGGCTGTAAAGCAGTTGTCAGGGACAAAAAGTACTCTACTGCTGTCATTGGGTAAATAAAGGCTCCCAATAAGCAAAACAAAACAAAACAAAACAAAACCCTGTAAATTGGCATTTTAAGTCATTAACACTTGATTAGTAGTATCTCATTTCATTTCATTCATTTCATTTAGTGAGCACAGCACCTTCTGCCAATTCCAGGACTGTACCACATTTTTAATTCTTACTTGCTCTTTATTGCAATGGTAATAAAAGTATGAATTGCTATCCCATAGTACAGAGCAGGGCAAGAAGGCTTTGCAAAGTCAAGTAGCTCACCCAGGGGCACAGACATTTGAATGAGGCCCAGCTGACCTCAAAGCTGTTTGTCGTCATCTCTGCGTCCTGCTATCTATCTCATGTGTGCTTGCGGTGCGGTGTTGTGGGGGACCCAACAGAGAACATGAGGTGGCCCCAGCTCCAGAGGAGCCTACCGCTTGCCAGGGAGATGAGGCACACGCGCACAGAAGTCACGTGGAAGAAGGGACGTCATCACCAACACGCACGCACTCACATTACCATATACGAATAACGATAAATATGCCCATATAAACATATGCACGTGTACACACCAGAACACGCACATATGTACATCTACACATACACATACTTCATCTTGTTCGCTGCACTAAAAAGCAGCAACAACAAACAACTGTTTCCACACCCTTGTTGAAATACGGCAGCCTCAAAGGTGTCCCAGGCAGCTTCCTGGGAGTGAGATGTTCAAGGCCAGTACTTTGGCCACTTCACTGTTCATGAAGCTCGTCCATCAGAGAATGAACAAGATAAGTGAAAGCCATGGATACTCCATGGTTGTCGGAATGTCACTTCCTTAACTCTTGTCTGTTTCTCTCTTGTCCCGAAGTGGGGGAGGCGCGCTCAGGTTCACGTTGCCTCTGCCTCCTTATCGGGATGATCAGGTCAGTGGGGGTGGGTTCTCCTGTCCTGTCTCAGAGGAGGGTACTTTCTCTCCTCTGCCTAACACTCTGGGCGATTTCTTGGATGAAATTATCACCCTGTTCTTATTCTGACGGTCATTTTCCTTACCAGACTGTAGGTCCTTTGTGGACAGGGATGGCATGTGATTTGTAGTGAAATTAAGTTCTTGACTCAACGTGCCCGCCTCCTGCCATACCCCACGCCCTGTCCTGTCCTGCAAAGCCGTCTTCTCCTTGTGTGTCTGCAAACTGCCTTTTAGTGACCTTCTGTCATTTTCCCCCCAATTCACTTCAAATCTCTTTCCTGCAGCTACTCTAGATCTTTAGCTCAACAGAAATTAACTTATTCATAATACTGAGAACGTCCTCTAACCTGCTCCTGGTGGTTACCAAACATTTCTAAACATTCTGTTCCATACTGAATCCATAACAGTAAGAGGCCCACACCTCACCTCTAGAAGATTTTGAGGCCTATTACGGATGATGACTTTTTTATTTATAGATTTAATTTTTGTTCTTTTAAAAATATTTTTATTTACAATAAAAGTTTATATTTGAGATTGTTTAATTCATTTTTTAGTTTCTTTTTTAAAATAATTTTTAAATGTCAAAGTATAATGTGCTTGTTGATTCCCTTGTAAATAAGTCAATAAAAGTATTCTCCAAACTGAAAAACAAAAAATATGAATCTTAAAAATAAGTTTTGTAAAATATATGTATTTAAGCATTAAATTTTTATAGAGTATTTAGTCATCAATAAATCATGCCTCCTTCTCTTTGAAATGAAAAAAGGATAGGCCATGAATTTATTTATTGTTTTAGTTATCCCTGTGTCCACCTTTTCTCCCTGCACACTTGGATAAAATTTCCCCGGAAACTAAAAACAGTGCCCTGTGCTAGCCCCACAGAACCTGGAAGAGTGTCAGTCCGAGGTAAGTGTATACGCACTACTTTCCACAGGCAGCGTGATCTCTTCAGATAAAGGATGACGGAAGGAAGAGACTGGGGGCCCTCCTGCCGAGCACTGGGCCTCACTGCTGCTCTAGGGGGGATTACTCTTGTTCCTCTAGGGCCCGTGAATGGTTTCTGTGATGCCATGTGACCAGTTCATGCATCAAGTCCTCTCCAGCTTAGCTTCTCTTGTTAGTAGGAAGCTCACTGTAGAGAGGGGCCCATTTACTAGGCCAAACCCCTATTGACAAGTTAATTTCCAATTGATTGCCAGTGCCCCTAGTTAGGAACCCTAATAGAACAATTTTTCTAAAAATTTTCAAACGTCGTTTTAGAAAATGCATGAACTGCTACAAACATTGAGCGGTGTGTTGTTCTCTATGGCCGTTCAGATGAAAAGTGTTTTGTTTAGGAAACTGTGGTTTGAACCAAGAACTGTGATTATTTTATGTGTCCTTCCTCACCAGTAGTGTACTTCTTATTTATTACAGGATTTCTTCAAGCAAGAATTAACTTTCATTAGCAAATTCATTGAAATTGGTCAAAATAAGCCACTTTTCTCTTATTATTCCAAAAGAAGACGTCAGTCACAAATTTAAGATGATGGCGTAGTGTTGCACACAGGTACCCGCACCCCCTCACCCCACAGGCAGGGGCTACATGGTTCTAGGTGATTCTCCTGTTTCGGAGACCCCATTCCTGCTGAGTGGATTCCTCCAACAAAGCACCACAAGACAGGAGCTCGCTTTTATTTGGTGTTAGAGATATGATCCATTTTGAATAATTTACTTTGGAGGGCTATTCTGGTTCAAGCTAGGGAATGAATGTGAAACAATAAAAGTGACCATAACTGGCTTGTGGAAAAACACCACTGTGAGCTCAACCATAAAGTTCACTCTATAGCATACTAATAAACGGCTGTAATAGGAAACATTGGAAACGAAACATGTGTAAATAGTTCTTATTATTAAATCAGCTTTTCCCAGTGTTTGTGCAAGGCACTGGTGTTAGGAAGCCACAATAAGTCCTTCTGGAACACTCTCAAAATGCTGTGATCAAAAAAGAAAACACCAGAAGCAAACACAAGAATTGCTGGCTATGCATGTGGCTATTAAAAACAGGGGCTAGCGGTCTGTATTTTCTTCCAGTCTCGAGAATTTTATTGTTGTTCTTACAAAATGTAGTAGATCCTTTCAGTAGTAAGTTGAGAATCTTCCACCACGACTAAGAAAACAAAGTCTAGTGTTATGAAGAAAAAAAGCAAAAAATTCCCCTTACTAAAACTAAGCTTCTTGGTTTGATGATTTAGGTCAGGAGGAAAAACCAAGCCAAATTATAAAGCCCCTGAATATAGAGTTCAGATGGTAGAGAGGGTGTGGCTATAATTCTTATTCTAAGAGGAGGAACAGAACTTCCTTTCTTTTCTCCTAAACCAACCATTGAGTAAGTTAAAAAGCATTTAAAGATCCATTTCTTAATTTTTTCCTTCTCAGGGTAACATTCTCCCAAAATATTTAATTATGTTTATTCTCCTCTGGACCAGCAAGAGTTTTTTTCATAAACTTTATGATTTAGGGACTTAAGTCCAAAAGTTCAAAAAGTAAGCCCCTGACCACAGTTGATGGTGAAGAACAGCCGTCACGAGGTGTTCATAGGGAAGCTTTGCTCATCTGGTCCTTTCGTGAGGAGACAAGTTGGCTGTTGTGTTTCTCATTAAAACGAGGCTTCCAAAGTTCCCTCTCTGACCGTGCCTTAGGTTTATGATCTAACTGCAAAATAAATTGTATCTGTCAAAACACTGCCTGGTCTGATGATCTGGCTTGAAAAAATATATAGTATCTAGATAGCATAGCAAAAAAAAAGTAGTGCCTGGCATAGCAAGCTGGTCTTTTAATGAAATATCTGTGGGTGTTTGGGCCCATTAGGAAAAAAAACCTAAAAATATCCTTAATAAGTAATATCATTATCAGGACTCCTGGCCTAGAAATTACAAAAGGGTAAAGAAGCAGTGGATAAATTTCACTCCACGATGGAAATGGGCATTTCTCTCTCACAGCCTGTGACCCTGGTCGTGTGGCTGGGTGAGAGGGAAACGACAGACCTCCGGGCCAAGCCCTGAGATGCCAGGCGGCTCGGCCAGCCCCGCCCTGGGGACCTCGGTCGGGTCTCCCCGTCTCTGACAGTGTGAACCTCAGGGGAGTTGGGAAAAAGATAAAAGCAAACAGAACATGATGTCTTTTCTCTCCTTTTATGTAAGACTGTCTTAATGCAAAACAGTTCCCTAGGCATTTTCTTCTCACGTGCAAGGAAGCAGGGGGAGAAATTACAGATGGGGTAGATGCTGCTGCCCGCCGGGACACCTCCTGCCCCTTGGAGGACACAGCCACATCTCTGGATGGAGCTGACAGAGAAGCTGAACAGGGGAAACTGTCTAGTTTAACTTAAGCTATAAAGTGGTCTGGTGCCTTGTACCCTAAGTAAATACAGAGGTCCCCGTTTGTCCAGGGAGATGCTGTCCACAAGAACTTGACGGTCACGCAGTCTGGACTCCCAGACTACGAGGCCTCATCTGAGGAGCTGGCCCACGTGCTGTAGGCAAGCCCCGCGGGCCCCAGAAGGACCCCTCATGGGACGCTTTTACCCCTGACTTGGTCACAGAAATAGAGCCGACCAGTAACATCAATACCAGCTGGCCGGGACCAGTTAACAACGATGTTGCTCAATCCTCTCTTCTGGCACAGCTATTTAATAGTTGGAAAAATGGTAATTTTTTTTTCCAAGAGAGAAAGCTGAAGTTTTGTAAGATTTCTCACACATTTAATTAAGATGTTCCACTAAATTTATATTTAGGTTACCTTTTTTTTTTTTTAATCTTAATAGATCTTAGGATGTGTTTGACTAAAACAGTTGAATTTCAGACTTTATGAGGTAGGAAATCCATTTTTTCAGCAGAGGCTGACTGACTTCACATAGAAATCTTATATACACTTTTGTAATGGCTTTTGGTGATCATTTATACATTTTAATTGTGATAACTTTTTCTCTTAAAGAAAAATGTACTTATACAAAAAAATGAAAATATACTTAGCTAAAATTTAAAATAAACAGTACCCATGACCCCCTTACCCAGTACCAGTGCTAACATTTTTGTGTATCTGCTTTTTTTTCTCTTGTTCATACATCACCATTAGATTTTTTTAACAGTTCCGATTTTCTTTTATTTTTTCTAAATTTTTAAAGTTTATTTATTTTGAGAGAGAGCACAAGCAGGGGAGGGGCACAAGAAGGAGAGACAGAATCCCAAGCAGGTTCTGCAGCATCAGCCCAGAACGGGGCTAGAACTCCCAAATCATGAGATCACGACCTGGAGTCAGATGCGTAACTGACTCAGCCACCCAGGCATCCCACCATTAAATTTTTCTAAAACATAAAGCTGATCATTTCATGTACATTTCTTCCTAATTTTTCCTATTTGGTAAGCATATTATGACACTTTCTCATGTTATTAGATATTCTAGAACATAGTTCCATTACCTACAAAGGATTCCATCATGTTGTCTTATTGTAGCAGTTTGGTTGCTTACTGTTTCCCTCCATTCTCTATGCATTTATATGATACAGATTCCATGCCCTTGTACAAATTAGCCTATTAGAATTTTTATTTTTAACACCGGCTGTTCAAGACATTAGAGCCAGAGTAATTAAGCAAAGGAACACAATCAAGGTGTTGTTTCATATTCACGATGGATCACAAAATCACTAAGGTTATTAGTTAATGACTCTCATTCATCTGCGTGACCCTGGATCACCTATGATGTAGCTGGAGGCAATCAGTGAACATTTGAGAAAAGAAACATCATTTAGAAATGACACTGGTAAGAAGTTCTAGAAATAATTCTGCCTCCTAGGAATGCATGATATGCAGAGATAGGTTGAAAAAAAGTTCCTGGACGAGAAGTCCTCTTTAACTCTGTAGCTTGAGTCATTTTGAGACTCTAAACAGTACCATGAAGTAGTAGACATTCACATACCAAAAATAAAATAAGGGGTGCCTGGGTGGCTCAGCTGCTTAAGCATCCAGCTTCATCTCAGGTCATAATCTCGTAGTTCATCAGTTTGAGCCCCACGTCAGGCTCTGTGCTGACAGCTCAGAGCCTGGAACCTGCTTTGGAGTCTGTGTCTGCCTTGCTCTCTGCCCCTATACCACTCACACTGTGTGTGTGTGTGTGTGTGTGTGTGTGTGTGTGTGTGTCTCTCTCTCTCTCTCTCTCTCTCTCTCTCTCTCTCTGTCAAAAATAAACATTAAGAAAATTAAATATAAAAGCCTAAAACACAAACCCACATGTGCCAGAGATGTAAGGACACGATGGGCGACTAGACACTCCCCGGTTTGTTGAGGAATTACTGGAGGGCTACAGGAAAACGGTCCGGTGGGCGCCAAGAACAAGCTTTCAAGGGGCGGAGTTAGGGGAAGGTGTAAATCAGAGAATGCTGACCAACTGAAGGTCAAGTCCAAGAAGCGGCAGCAGAGAAGACAGGTGGCACAACCAAGTCCTCAAGGGGGACCACAGTGCCCAAGGGAAAGCAGAGAGGAGTAGGAAAGAATGAGAGTGAGGGAAGAGTCAAAATAGGCATGGGGGGGGGGGCCTGAAACGAGCAGGGCCGGCTGTGGGGCTGCCGACGGAGGCAGGACGTGAGCGCGGCCATCGCACATTCTTCCCTGGGGCTACACCAGAGACAACTCCAAACCACAGACGTACTGTTTACATGGTACTGATAGGTTTTCACAAGGTTTTCAGGCAACGGTAGGAAAAGAAAGGATTCTTGGCTACATGTCCCCCTCAGTTTTTGGAGTATCAAACTTAACTAGAATAGAGGGCATGCTGGGGTGGCCCGCAGTCACCATAAGTGCATCCTCACAGACCTGCGGGCCTCCCTCCCAATACTGGGTTTTGTAGCTGCACCAAGTACAAGAACACGGGATTAGGAGAATGAAATATGCTTGTAAACCTAAAGTCTAATGGTTGCTTTTCTTCTGGGCTTTTCCTGCTGGTGGTGGCTGCTTTCTATTCTCTTCCAGAGTTCTATTGGAAGGGTGCTGTCTTTTGTCTTTGACAGAATGTTGTTCCAGGTATGCCTGTATTTTTACTGTAAATTTCTGTGGCGTTGCCTAAAATTTGTAATGAGGAAGCTGACTGGAAGATGTGAATTGCAACGGATCTGTTACAGTACCAAGCCTGGGGCTTCTAGAACCATGAAAATCGGTAAGCATGAAACAAAGACGTGAGCAAAAATATAAGCTCGATGGGACTGTGGCTGCAGCATGTTTCATTTGTGCATAGGAATTTTTTTTGAGAGAGAGAGAAAGAGGGAGCACGCACACACATGTACAGGGGAGGAGCAGAGGGAGAGAGGGAGAATCCCATGCCCAGCGCAGAGCCCGATGCGGGGCCCAATCTCATGACCATGAGGTCATGACCTGAGCCAAAGTCAAGAGTTAGACGCTTAAGTGACTGAGCCACCCAGGTACCCCTGTTTTTAGTAATTTTAAGACACTTATAAATGATCATTTTTTCATGGCTTTTTTATTGTCACTTTTACAGAAACATCACTGCGGGATTCAAAAAGTAAGGTAAGTAAAACCGTTTCTGTATGGTTCAACAACTTTTCACTTGGAGGCTTACCTCTATCACCAAAAAGTACACGTTTTATCAAACAAATATAGGGCAATGCAAACTGAGAAGACAGACTTGTTTGCCCATTTCAAGCTGCTACACTCTCGGTGGCACGAGAGCAGCCACTGTATGTGAATTTTAGGCAGATTTATGATGCAGTTATTACTTCATTGTTGGATTAGTCCTTTTTAATAAAAGTTTACTTTTTGAGAGAGAGAGTGGGCATGAGCAGGGGAGGGGCAAAGCAAGGAGGAGGGAGAGAATCCCAAGCAGGCTCTGCACCATCAGCGCAGAGCCTGATGTGGGGCTTTAACTCGTGAAACATGAGATCATGACTGAGCCGAAATCAAGAATCAGAATGTTAACTGACTGAGCCACCCAGATGCCCCAAATCACTTAACTTTATACTCAAGATTTCCCAAGAAAATCAGAGAAGCCACTATGCTAGCTTTCATAACATACAGGTAAGCAGCCATAGAAGAGAGAAAAATCTGGGGTTTTTCTCCCCAAGATTTTTGAATATTATTTAATTTGATATCCTTAAGACTACCTCCTCCATGTGCTTCACTCACTCATAGGCATACTGCCTGTTAACAATGGAAACCATATATACTGGGTCAGAAAAACAATAGAATATTTCAATATAAGTATCTTGAGAAAAATTAAGACAGTGAAAAAAACTTACCTATTTATGTTTTATGTTAATTATCTTAATCAGGAAAATGACACTACCCTTACTGTGAAAATGTCTAATTTTCTAGAATTCAAATACTAAATCAATTTTTGCTTTTAGTTTAGTTCTAGTTTAGTCTCACTTAGAAGTTCCCGGCAAACACTCGGAGCCCCCCATCTAAACAGACCCCCCACAGATGCTCATGACAAGGGAACTGACTGAAACGTGTTTTCCAGCTGCTGCAGACATCCGTGAGTGTTCACCCCGATGCTATTGAAAAAACTATAGAAGACATCATGGAACTGAAAAAAATTAACCCCGACATAAACCCACAGTAAGAATGTATTTCTGATGTACACCAGAGCGCAAGGCATGCATTTAGTGTTTCTGTAGAGCTGAGCTCGCTGGCATGCTCTCCTTCTCTCCGCCCCCGTCCCCACAATCATCTGCAATGGTTTTGACTTTCAGATGAAGAATAACGAAAAAAGGTACCTTTTTCATATTTGTAAATAGCAGCAACTCTGTACTTTTGTCATGATTTCTGCTTATGCTTGTGAGATGCCATGAATGTGAGAAATCTGATGGATGCCCTATCAGAGCATGAAATCAAGGGAGCCCATTTACCAACGAGCACTCTGTGCGACACTGATTTTACATGAACAGTAAATGTGCCTAAGCAGATTGTGCTCCACCAAAACCATCCCTCCCGTTTATGACAGGCTGGTAACGTTGGAGACGGTTCCTGCATGCTTGTCAAGGAGACTGGCATGTGTGGGAGGGATAGATGGCTTTTATATGGAGGCTTCAGAACTTTGTGATTTAGTCATCTCATCTTGGAAATATTAAAATGCATTTGGCATTGTACGTGATGTTTAAAATTAGCTTTATATTTTCCATCGGGTACAGGAGCTTTTCAGTGAAATTTTGGGCTAAGGATGTTGGGTAGGATAGATTCTGGTGCAGATATATTTAGAGACAGTTTAGGTAGGTAACAATCAACCTGTCATTTAGATGTGATAGGCGGGAACTTCACATGTTATCGCTGAGAAAGGCTTTTAATTGCCAAAGACGGGGAGCTGTGGTTGAAGGGAATGTCAGAGCAAGCTCTGCATAGGTCTGTCTCTTGGAGGGATTCTGGGGACTAATTGGGGCTCATCACAGACTCCATCTCCACGTGGTCTCCACAGCATTCTTCCTCAGACACCCCAGCTAATTAGCTGTCTGTTCCCTGTTCAGTCATTAAGGGTGATTTAATTTACAGCAAATGTCTTTTTGAAACCTCTGACACATATTTTATTTCTTTCGGAAGGTGATAAGACGGCAATTCATATTAAACTAAGTTGAACCAAAAATTTAAGAGTGCAGTTGGGCACGGGATATATGAGACTCCCAATCATATCTGGAGATTGGGTGAGATTTAACAGCAAATCTTTTCTGTCTCTTCTGTGAAGGTTATGTTCCATTCAAGAAGCATTTCCCTGCCATCTATTCGTTTGATTTCCTTTAGGGGGAAAAAACCCTTATAGGCAATAGCCTATGTTTTCACATCTTAGTATGGACTTCAGTGCTTTTTTTCTACACTGACATGACAAAATGTGATTTTTTGAAATTAAGTTTCTGGGAAAAAATCAGGAAATAGGGTTGAGGGACATATTTTATAACTTTTCAAGCCATTATTTCTGTTAACCACACTTCTTGTTTTAACTCCAGTGTAGTTAACATACAGTATCATACCAGTTTCAGGTGTACCTATTGGTTGGTCTCTTTTTTTTTTCCCTTTGTTTGGTTTCTTAAATTCCACATATGAGTGAAATCATATAGTATTTGTTTTTGTCTGACTTTTTTAAGTTTACTTATTTATTTTGAGAGTGAAAGCAGGGGAGGAGCCAAAAAAGAGAGTCCCAAGAAGGCTCCACACTTTCAGTGCAGAGCCTGACATGGGCTCAGTCCCATCAACTGTGAGATCACGACCCAAGCTGAGATCAAGAGTCGGATGCTTAACCGACTGAGCCGGCCAGGCGCCCCTCTCTCTTTCACTTAGTCTCATACTCTCTAGATGCATCCCTGTTGTTGTAAATGGCAAGGTCTCATCCTTTTTACACTTGATCTTAGCCAAAAGGCCGAGAAGCGATGGGGCTCATCCTTTTTATGGCTGAGTAGTACTCTATTTATGTACCACATGTTCTTTACCCCTTCATCTACCGGTGGACACTTGGGCTGCTTCTGTAATTTTAACCACATTTTAATTACATTTTTCTTCAAGTTGAGAAATGACTACAGTAAAGATGTAATTGGCCCCTCTGGTTCCATCTGTTTTACTTCTCTTGCTCTCTTCCTCAAAACAAAGTCTCCTCTCGGGCCTACACCAATTCTCTGGGTAACCAGTGCCGCCGTGCCCTTTTCCTCAATTCAAAGCTCACTCGGTTCTTTGGTGCTATGGTAACAAATAATTATAACGGCCATTTCACTGAACATTCAGTTTATTTAAGTTTCATATTTGGATTATCTGACCCTGCACTCCAAGTGTGGAATAGGTATGCCATCCTAAGATGTAATTCTCTGTGGCTCCCAGTGTTAGACTTAACCTAGAAACATCTCATTTTCTCCTTAAAAAAAAAAAAAAAAGATAATCATGATTATATGAACCACCACAACAAAAATGCTCAAGTTTAGTGTGTAATTTAGGAGTAGGAGTGTATTTGGACAGTAACTGGGTGGAATCTCATGAAATTGCCAATGTTCAATGATCTTTGAGCCACAAAAGTGCCTATTAAGAAACTGAAGAGGAATACATAAATGTGAAGTCTACCTTTACATTTAAAAATGCCATCAAACAAGCATGGAAGACTAATTTGCATGACACTAGTTTATATGAACAAGGATCTTG
This sequence comes from Suricata suricatta, assembly GCF_006229205.1. Lineage (NCBI taxonomy): Eukaryota > Metazoa > Chordata > Mammalia > Carnivora > Herpestidae > Suricata > Suricata suricatta. The sequence goes on from NC_043710.1 coordinate 99,268,001, forward strand.
GTCAGGATTCAGCCACCTGTTTGATAAAGGTGTTCTGTGACTGAAGGAGACCCTGTTTCACCTGCCGTGTTGTGATCACAGGAAGTAGTCAGTGATCCTTCGTGCATCACACTTGCCAGACTGTTTTCTGTCCAGGTGATGTATTTTGAGGGGGCTGTTATTCAAACAGTATCCATTCACAGAAGACTGTGCAAGACGGTAAAACCTGTGAAAACCATGTCCCGTGAGAGGAAATTGAAGGAATAGGGCATTTTTTTAAGCACCGAAGATCAGACCAGAAGAGGGAATCGCTATCTTAAAATAAACAATCATGGCAGGGGAGGGTTGGAAATAGATTTGCTCAGAGAACAAAATTTGGACCACCTGGTAATAAGGAACGCACATTTTGTTTCAGCATGAGAAAAAGGCTTCAGACCAAGAGCGAGTCAGAATGGAGTGGGAAATTCTGCAGAGTAGTCAGCTCTTCCTCTTGGCGTTGCCTCATCTCTCAGGGATGCTCCCAAGCAGAGGCACCTGTGTTATTCTGTGGTGGTGTGAACTCTTCTCACCCCTGAGGGCTGTCTCTCTCTCACACCGCTCCCCATACACCACCTGGCGGGGGCGGGGCTACTGGGTCCCTGAGAACTCCTTATCACCGATACTTTCTGCATCTTACTTAAGTCACCTGCAAAAAGAACTCCCTTGTTTTTAAAGCCATATTGTTGCAACTTAAGAAATGGCCAGAATGAGAGGTAACTTTTAGCCAAGTTCTCCAACTGTCCATGTGGAGCTCTGGTGAAAAACTGGGCTTCTACTCAAGCAAGAAGTTGTTATGAGACCAGCACGGGAAATGTTACATTCCTTTATTTTTCTAAGTAAACTAAATATGGCTTTATGTCCACGGAAAGAAAGGAAAGAGAAAGAAGGAAGGAGAAAAACAAAGAGAAAGGAGAAAGAAAGGAAGGAAGAAAGAGAAAGAAGGAAAGAAAGATACAAAAACTGGGCTTCAATTCAATATACCCCATGTGACTGAGGGTTGGTGGCGGGAGGTGGGGGATGGGCTAGATAGGTGACAGGTATTAAGGAGGGCACTTATGATGAGCACTGGGTGCTCTATGTAAGTGATGAATCACTGAATTCTACTCCTGAAACCCATACTGCACTGTATGCTAACTAGAATTTAAACAAAAATTTGAAGAAAATAAATGAATAAATACATCCCATATTTCCTCAATATGATATTAATATGAAAAGTCCTATTGTGCACACAACCAGAGAACCAGTATTTTGTTTCTCCTCACATGTGTTTCTTCTGTTTTTGAACACCTTAGGTTGGGGATCTCTCTTCAGGCTTGCCTCCTGCAAATTGTTGGCTACAGAAACCTTATTGCAGATGTGGAAAAACTGCGCAGAGAACCCTATGATTCTGATAACCCCCAACATGAAGAAATGCTGTTGAAGGTTAGACCTCAGACACTTTTCAGTCCTCCACTTAGGTCAGCTGATGTCCGCCAAGCACCTGCTAAGTGCTAGACACTGCTCAGACGGGGAGGGTACAAAGATGAGTAAGACATGGGCACTGTGCCTGGTTGGTAAAGCCTACTCTTCTTGCTGGTTCAGATGTGGGAGGTAAACTGTTCATGAGGACACTCATGGGAGAAGTTAAATGTAAAGTCTTTTTTTTTTTTTTTTGGTAATCTGAGAGCATCAGAGGTGATTTCTTTGAGCTCTCGTATGTGGCTCATGTTTAGGCTGTTTAGCGGTATTGAAAGCCAGGAGGAGAAACAGCACTTGTCCAAGAGTGACCTGGGATTTCCATTTATGACTTTTAATAGACATCAAAGATGATGAAGCTGGTTTCTGTTTCAGCAATAGCCCCCTTGGGAAATTACCTAAGATCTTATTGCTGATTATTTATTCATGTAACTTGGAGAGTATTAGAAGAGGAGGTTAAGGTTTATATCTGGTTTATTAAAACTGTTACAAGCACAATATACAGTTATGAGGACTTCTTCTGGCTGTCCAAGCAAAACCTTAAAAATCTTATATGATCTGGTGGTGCTTTATGAAATGCCAGTAAAACTTGACCTCAACACTGAATCTGGAGCTTAAGAAATTAAGACCAACCTTCAGAACTATTCATCTAAAATATATTCTCAATTCACTTCTGAAAACAGATGCTTTTTAAGACGGAGTGCTTCCTTGTCTTTGTTAGAATACAAAAAGACACTAATGAAATTGGAAGATGACATTTGCTTAACTGCCTTAACTTTATTTTATTGAAAAATGTCCCTAGGAGCCATAATTTTAATATATCCTGCTTTTGTGTACGTAAACATGTAAGCAGACGACTCACTTGTCTCTGCTAATTCGTGCTATCTCTGATGTGAATCCCTAAAACTTAAAGAAGTCTTATTCTTTGCAGTAGTTTTTCTTCTTCCCTTTCTGCTCTGCTTAAATTTACCTAACCTACTGGGCTACATAAACTTCATTTCCTTTTATTGCCTTTTTCATTCTATGTTCTGGTAGAAGTAGTCAGATTCAATTAAAATGACCTCAAGGTGAGAAATAAGAGTGAATGAAAGAGGAACACGATGATGGAACTAACAGAGTGGCCACAGCAGCTGAACTGTTCCTCAGAGCGCCGTGGTGCCTTCGGAATCGACATTTGGGTGCCTGCCGTGCTCTGTCTTAGCTGACCTGTTTGTGTGCTGGCATACAGCAGGTTTTCAACAAATATGGGTGAATGCGTGAATCACTGTGGTTCTTTAGATGCTAAAAGTTGCGAACTTTATGACATACCATTTATCTGTGGTCATGATTTGATTTTGTGTTATTTTTTATTGTCACAGCTATAAGAGGTAAGCAAGGTGATGGTTGGTATCTTTACAGCTGAGCAAACTACAAGCATTTCAGTCCAGATTCTGATCCATACAGCCAATAAGTTATAAAGCAAGGACCATCCACTACTGTGCCAAGCACTTTGAAGAAAGGCATCTTTTTTACCTGCAAGTGGCTTGCAATCCAACTTGGGAGATACTATGTATGCATCTACAAAAATCACTATCCATACAGATCCCTCAAAATGATTTCCATGCCCACCAGCTTATTCTAGATTCATCCTCAGCTTGGGTTGCTGCTGGAGGGATTGCCGAGTCAGGTTATTCCCTAGGTTAAAAAACTTCAGGCTCCCTGTGTCTGACAATAAAGCCCATGCTTCTTCCCATGGCATTCTGGACCCTTTCCAATCTCTGTCTCCTGTTTCTGCCACACTGGGTCATTCAGCGGACGCAGAATAGGCATGCCATCCCAGCTCACTCCGTCTCCTCTATTACCCATTCTCACCGCAAAAGCCAGCTCTTTTTGGAAATCCTTATTCATGCAATTTTGAAATCTTCTCTAGTCTCCCCAAGAACACCTAGGAGTGGGATCCTTATTCTCGACATCGGTTTATTCAAATTCCAAGTATGATATTAAAACAGTAATCATAAAACATTCAGTGAATGTTTGGCACATGTTAATCTTTAGAGTAAACATTTGACAACGTTATTTCATTTAACGGTCACTGTGACCTCCTGGTGAGATATATCTATTATCCCCATTTTCCGATAAGGAGAATGGGGCGGGCAGTTACGTACTGCGCAAGCTCACATAGTTAGGAAGGGCTCCACACTACTGCACTGCACTGCCTCCCGAGGGGGAAACCGTGGCTTGTTCCCATTTCTCTTGCCACAGGCTAGCAAACAGTTTGTGCTGAACTGCCTGATCTTGGTTTCTTCATCTTTAAGATGGGTAGTAATACCCTTGTTACCTACTTCATAAAACTGTTTAAGACAATAGTCAGCAAACTAAAGCCTGTAGGCCAAATCTGCCTGCCACGCATTTTTGTAAATAAAGTTTTGCTGGAATACGTCTACTCATTGATGTATGTAGTGCTTTTGTACTACAATGGCATAAGTAATTGGAGCGGTGAGCACATGGCCACCAAAGCCTAAAATATTTAATATCTAGCCCTTTACAAAGTTTGCCAACCCCTCATTAAGAAGCTCAGGTAATCTATTAGCCATATTGTTTAAGTGCTTTGATTTATAAACATGGGAGACCATCATCAGTGCTTATACGCAGAGTCCTAAAATATAAAAATCTGGATTTTAAGATCATTTAAACATAGGCTGAGACGAAAATGAATATCACTTTATGTTCATATAGCGCTGTCCATTATCAGTTATTCAAATGGAAATTTCTATTAAACATTTGCTAAACCACATAAATAATAAAAGGAAAATTTTAGGTGGATTCATGTACTTAATAGAAAAAAATATAGCCCAGAATTAAAAGATCATCACTTGTTGGGAAGAGATAATCCCATGGTGGCCTTGGTGAAAAGGCTCCTCCTCAAATGAATGGATGGACAGACAAATGGCCTCGTCCTTGCTCTTCTTTTTTTAAAACTGTTTATGTATTTAGAGAGAGAGAAAGAGAGTGTGTGAGGGAGGTGGCAGAGAGAGAAGGGAGAGAGAGAATCCAAGCTGTCAGTGCAGAGCCCGACGCAGGGCTCGAACTCAGGAACCGTGAGACCATGACCTGAGCCGGAATCAAGCTGTGTACGCTTGACGAACTGAGCCACAGGTGGCCCTGCCCTTGCCACTCTGCAGCCGACCGAGTCGGGGCGGAAGTGCTCAAACAAGCTTGTGTCAAAGGCTCAGTGCAAAGGGAACACAGTTAAACAGAGCCGGGGCCGTGATGAGGATGGTCTGACTCGGTGTGGCTTCCACACCCAGCCTGTCGTCTGGCACGGGAATCGCCCTCTCTGCCTCCGGTCTCCTGCCCTGACAGGCGGCCTCCTCATAACTCCACTGCCAGCAGCACAAGTTGGACGGCTGAACCTCTCAGAGCGCGCCCCTCAGAGGCCCGCGCCTCCGTTCCGATTTCTGATGGGCTCCCTGCGTGCAAGAAATGTCCTCATCCTTCGGGAGCACCCTGCCTGGACGCTTGCGTTTTCAGAGAGGAGCCTGTCTGTCCGAAGAGAATTCAGGAGCTCAAGCGTTCTCGCAGGGAATACAGCCACGGCAGCACTTCTATCAGGACTTTAGCACAATTGACTTTGATTTTCTGAGAAAGTGACCTTTATTAAAGCAGACAGGACTAAGAACATAAGAACACTTTTTAGCCATTGCTCTAATCTGTCGTGATACATAAAATTATTAAAATGGAATTTCTTTTTTAAGCATTTTATTATTCCAACTTCTTACTCCCCTAAACTAAGTATTCCCCCAGTGAATGAGGTTTGTAACCTGTCTGTGGAAATGAAATGTTCCCGTTTGCATTTCGCTCCACTCCGTGAAACCGGAGACCTTTAAACTATACAGGGCCCTGAACTTGCTTCAAATGATTAGTCGAATGAGTGTGATGAGCTTTACAACTGTTTCCTTTTGTTCTTGCTTTTTTTCATAGTGATAATAACCAAATAAGTTCCGAGAGGAGTTTTAAAAGGAGACCTTTCCTCTCATGTCTTAGTACTCTTGTGTTGAACTCAAACATTGTCTGTCCTGATGAATGCAGAGCACTGGCGAATTCTCATCTGGTGATAGAAGGTGTTCTCGCTCACATTTGCCCCTTAGCTTTCAAGCATGGTAGATTTACTTTCTTTCCTCCGAAAATTTTCTCTCACCATTTATTTATTTTTTAAATGTTTATTTATTTGAGGGGGAAGGGGCAGAGAGTGAGGGAAAGAGAGAGAATCCCAAGCAGCCTCCAGGCTCAGCACCAAGCCCGACGCAGGGCTGGATCTCACAAACTGAGATCATGACCTGAGCCAAAGTCAGGAGTCGGGCACTGAACCACCTGAGCCGCCCGGGCGCCCCTCTCATAGTTTAGACTGCATTTCTCTGTTGTGATACTAACATAATGTGTCCCTTGAATTATATCCTTTTTTGGTTAGTGTTTCCTGTCATCGAATATTATGTTCTATACTATGTCCGATGTGTGACAATTTACTATAAAGCAAGCCATTTGTGTATTACTGTTCTCTATAAGATTTAAAATCCATGTAACATAGATTAAGTAATTTCAAAATTGAATGATGGGAGCACCTGGGTGGCTCAGTCAGTTGGGTCTCCAACTTCAGCTCAGGTCACATCCGATCTGTCAGCCTGTCAGCGCAGAGTCCACTTTGGTTCCTGTGTCCCCCTTTCTGTGCCCCTCCCTGCTCGCACTCTCTCAAAAAATAAACATTTTTTTAAAAGTTGAATTATGTCTGAAATACTACTATGAAAATTTTACATTTGTATTTGTCCTTGTCTATAATAAAGATAAAATATAAAGTATTATTTTTGGTCTAAATAGTAAATTTGCTTATATGCCCATCTCTATGTATCAGAACTAATAGTTTGAGCATTCTATATTTATATAGCTGAGGGTCTCTTTCTCAAGTAATAGTATGTGCTGAATCTGTCTTTCTTTAGAAAACCTAGAAAATAAACCAGTTTATAAGACATGAAGAGCATAATGTTTAGAGTTTATATTTGCCAATTAATATATAACTGGAATCAAAATTCCCTTTGGTAACTCTCAAAAATGGTCATATATTTTGAGGTTTGTTCACAAGCATGACTGAGCTTCCATCATCCAGCAGGTGACGCTTATTTACTTTCTCCTCTGTTGCAGGTGAGAAAGGAAACTCAAGCCAGCCCGCTTTTCTTTTTGTTAATAATGCTACAAAAAATTTGCTATAGGGTTAGGTAGCAATTTTCTGATAATTTAAATACATGGCCTCACATTTTCCCCTTTTTGCCCTTCATCTTCATTCTCTTAAACATTTTTGAGGACCTTTTGTGTGAGATTATATAGTTCTATTTTTTATTAGAAATGAAATCAGAAAGATGGAAAACACTAAAATATACAAGGACACATTCCATAACCACCAGGGTAATGACATCATCACATGTCATGCAGCCTCTGGAAAATTCCACCATATACTTATGGGATAAGAGGGAAAAGACAAATAATTTCTTAGTTTTATTATGATATGGTCTTTACCTCCCAGCCCCTTTGAGAAGGTCTTGGGAATCCCTCCCGGGGGCCTTCAGACCACATTGAGAACTGCTGCCACAGATAAGTGAAATACCATCAAACCTTTAACTGTACCGTATTTGCATATATTCAGCTTTGTAAAGTTCCTTCTAATAATATCATATACAAAATTTGAGCCAATAGGAAAGAATATTTGTGTTTGTATCAACAGGCTAATGTTCTGTCTTGTCTTCCAGTTATGGAAATTCTTGAAGCCTAATACCCCGCTGGAATCTCGGATTTCTAAGCAGTGGTGTGAAATTGGTTTCCAAGGAGATGATCCTAAAACAGATTTCCGAGGAATGGGACTTCTGGGCCTATACAATTTGCAGTAAGTAAATGGAGAAGGTCACGTATTGATAAGTGATGTTGTGGTCACGTGCAAATGAAAAAGTTACTAGTTCCGAAAGCCACTCCACAGAAAACTCCAAGGAAACACTGACCTCCTCTGATGATAACTCAGGTTCTTAAACTTCGAAAAGGTATTTTCATCTTCCTTTTCTTTGGCAAACTTCATTGTGTTTTATAAATTGATCTCAAATGTTTTTCTTTTTAATTTTGTTTTATGAAAAAGTTTAAGTGTGTACAAAACCACAAGGAAGACTCCAGAATCCCTTCTACTGCCCAGGTGTGGTAAATATCAGGGTTTTGAAATACAACGCTCACTTTTTTTGGCAGAAGCATCTTAATGAAAATCCTGTACTGTTTGTCACTTCACCTCATATTTCAGTATGTAGCTCTGAAAACTCAGGGTTACCGTCTATTAACAGTGGTTGCTTGGTGTCATCTGTATCCAGTCCGTATTCCCCAGCTCCCTCAAACAATGTCTTTTTAGGGCCGGTTTCCTCTAATCCATACGAGACCCATACACGTCGCACTGGATTATTACATCTCTCCCCATGTGCCCTCTCCTTTTGCCCCTTCCCAGGGTCACTAATTTGTGCAAGGTTCCAGGTGAGCTGTCCTCCAAAATGTCCCATGGCCTGGATTTCCTGAAAATCGGAGGGAATCTGGGGAGGCCTGAACAGGTTCAGGTACAGTGTCCTCTCCTCAGTCCTGAGCTGAGATAGATCGGTGGCTCCATGTAAAGTCCCCCCATCAGCCCTTTATCTGATTATCTCATCCTTCAGATCTTCCCTGGACCGACGAATTAACTGTGCAAAAAGTGCTTTTCCAATTCTGTGATTTGTCCAATAGTTGCTGGCTGGAGTTCTGTAAAGACTCAGTTTCTTTCATCAACTATGGTTATTTAGTTTCTGTAAAATTTAGGCAGGACGGATGCTCAAATTTTTCTATTTAGTTGCCGATTTTCAGAGCGAGGAAGGAGTTGGTGCCCTAGTTGCCTTGTTAGTGATCAAAAACTACCTTTTGGCTTTGTTTTTTAAATATCATTTTTAATTTCTGGTTCTTATATGGTTGTTAAAATTCAAATAATTGTGCTCATTATTTTTTCATGTTTAAATTAAGTCATATTTAGTCATTATTTTTCAAGCCAAAGGGATTCCTTTTAAATTGGTTCTTTGTCCTATGCTACCATCCTATTAGTGAGGAGAGTAATATATTTTTCAAAGAAACTAAGCCTGGGGCACCTGGGTGGCTCAGTTGGTTAAGTGTCTGACTTCGGTTCAGGTCATGATCTCATGGTTCATGAGTTCAAGCCCCACGTCAGGCTCTCAGAGCCTGGAACCTGCTTCAGATTCTGTGCCTCTCTCTCTGCCCCTTCTCTGCTCACACCTTGTGTCTGTCTCACAAAAAAATAAACATTAAAAAATTAATTACTGAATTAAACACTTCTGTAAGATAAACCACCATAAACAAAATGAAAAGACGAACCAAGGCTGACACTCACGTAAGTGACGGAGGCTCCTGATCAGTATATTATTCTCTATAGGGTTATTTGTCTTATTTGTTTAAAGACATCTTTAGATATGCTGGGCCAAAAAAATATGAACACATAAAACACGAAACAGGAAACCTAGACGGCCAACAAAAGTATGAAAAGAGGCTCAATTTCATTAATAATGAAACTGTGTTTTAAAACTGCTGACAGTGGTTTGAAGTTTTTTGAGAGCTTGTTTTAGGCTTCAGATTTTACATGGGAAATACATACACGTCAAATTAAACAACATATGCTAGTGTTTCATTTTGTTACTGTCTTTATGAAGTACTTTCTGTGATGTGTTTTAGAAGGTATATAACTGTGTATTTTTAGGAAACTTCACATTGCCCTCTTCCCCGCAAGAAAGAATTTTGTTTCAGCACCATGAGATACTTTCCACCCATCCAGAATTCAAATACTCTATGAATATTCTCCAAGAAAAATGCACTTGAAGCACATGGTCTCACCTCCTCTATCTCTTCCTCTTTCTGCCCCTTGGCTGTCACAGCCTCTGCACCTGTCTCTCCCTCCAGGCCACTTCTGCCTTCTGAGGGGCCTTGTCCCACCCCCGTCTATACCCTTACTACAAATATTCTTACCTCCCTGGGGAAAGGCAAAGATCGTAACTAAAATTTCAGACCCACTGGATATAAGTACCTGACTATACTGTCATTATATTTGGAAAATTCCGTTATGAAAAGCTGTCCATTCTCTGGAAGAGCTGAAGCAAGTGGTAAACTCTGAGCCCAAAACTGCTGAGTGCCTTGAGCAGGAACGGAGCTGTGGTTTTCTTCCCCCCCAACTACAGGTACTTTGCGGAAAGAGACGCTGCGGCAGCCCAGCAAGTCCTCTCTGACTCTCTTCATCCAAAATGCAGGTAATTGCTGAAAATCAAAGCTGGACGAGGCTTGCGGATTAGGCAGAAGGAACTTCTCTGTCATAGCTATGCTGGGGAGATTCTCGGGGGCATCGCCCACCGCAAGTGAGGCTTCAAGCTCTTTCCCACGAGCCGTCTGGACAGATACTGAATAGGAGGGTCAAACCTGCAGGTGCTCGTTACGGGACTCCGGACGGACCGTGGCACCGTGCCGGGTGCAGGGGAGAGGAGTATTTACAGGACTGACGACATCACTACCGCCCGGAAGAGTAAGCGGAAGGAGGAGAGAGCAGGGTCTGGACCAGTATTTCGGAGACCAGGAGCAGATGGGGCAACAGAGGGGAGAGCGGGAGCCACGAGGCCAGGGGCCCTGTGAGAAAGTCTGGGATGCTGAGGCTCTTTTAGTTTTCTTGGTAAAAATCTAGAGTCTAAATATTTTGCATTTTCATTTACCTTCCTAAACTTTTTTCTTTAACTGATTACATGAAGGGATATCACTAAAGAGGAAACAAGGTATTTTTTTTGTTTGCTTTTGTGTTTTGTTGCTTTTATTTCATTTTAGAATAAGTATCAGTAAGAGTTTTTAAATCAATACAAACTCATGAAAAAATTTCAAAAACAAACATTTCCCAACTTTTTATCTAATATCCTTCATTAAATGTGAGTTTTTTAGTGAAGGAAAACCAGGGTAGACCAACCTAACAGAAAATCGTAGAGCCTCCTACAGCCATGGCTCTCCCTGCTCGGAGAAGCACGTTGAACACAGCCAGACTCAGGGCCGAACACGTGTCCACACGTGCTGGGACCTTCGCTGCTCCCCAGAGAGGGGCATTGTACTTGGGAGTTTCGTTGCACAGAGCAGTTGTGCTCTTCTATTAATCTAATTTCATTATTAAATACTTAATTCACTATATATAGTAGTTACTATATATATACTTTACTTACTATAAATAAGGAGTTCTGATATTTTGCAGCCATGTTTTGGTATCACCTTTTTCTCCTTAGCATGCCAAGTTGCTTGTTAGTGTTCATATTTAATAAATAAATTCAAAAATTTATGATACCATTCTCAAAAATTCAAAATGGCTTGACTTTTCCCCCACCACCCTACTATTATACTTATTCTAGCTTCATTTGCCCAAGGTTCATTAAATTTCACTATACTTTTCAATTAGTATTTATAATCTTTTTAGATGATTACATTTTCATTTTCTTTTCCTTTTATATACTTTGAGAAAAACAGTAAGATCACTTAGCTCTTTCTTGATACATTATAAGGTTAAAATCAAGCTATTTTATTTTAACTGCATTTTCTGAATTGCATATTTCTATAATGTAGAGACTCTGAACTCCCTCTAATTAAAATTGTCTGGGGAGTCTGCATATAGACTCAGGTATTCCTCGAAGAGCATCAGCAAAAATACACGAATCCTCCATGGTCTTTGGGAAGTGGTAAGAAGCTTAAAATACTTTTTGATTAATCATTAGAGGGTGAATTTTACCTGTGAGCCATTCTCAAAGAAAGGATTTATAGTTTTATCTCGTGTGTCAACCATCAGAGAGGATGTACTTGAAAGTTTGTGTGAATACTCTTATTTAAGAAGAGAGTAGTGTCCGCATGTACCTAAAGCTACGTGCTTTGTCCCTCAAGTTACCAAAGAATTGAGGAGATGATGTTCAAATATTAATCACTTCAAATTCATGGTAAATGTCAGTAAACACAAATCAGAATGTTTTGAAAATGCTCCTATCCTTCGCCAGTGTCTAAAGTAAGTATATATTAACCACTTGTGAGGCCCTGAACATAGCAGGTGTTCAGCAGTGGTACCTACTAAGGAACGCTCCATCATTCAGCAATCGTCACACATTGTTATCACTGCCCTTATAAACCTCCATCTGTTGAGTCCCACAGTAACTTGAGGGATGTAAGTAGATTCAAGTTTACGAGGAGAATTTTGACTGCTTGATCATTTGTTGTAGTTGTAGTTGTATTATGTTTCTTGAAGAGTGGGGTTCATTCTGCTTGGGCCGGGGTATCCTGGGTAATCAAGTGAGTGGCAAGCATTTGACCTTTCTTATATTTCCAATGCAGACAGAAATTTCATTCAGCACTTGCAGAGACACTGTTTATAAAGCTTCGTTAAGAGAAAATGGGTGCTTATAAATTTGTCTATATAAAGTTTCTTAAATTTCACACCTAATTCATTTTACTTGGATGTGAGTCTCTTAAGTAAAAATCTCCTCATGCCTTTTTGGCTGGTTGGTTGATTGGCTAGTAGGCAGTTACACTTTGAAAAGAGGTGGCATATTTCAACAGGAATTTAAGGCAGTTACTCTGCATTACAGCCAGTCATTTACTGAGTAGAAAGTACACAGAGTTAAATGTCGATGCTGTATCATGTTTTTGTGGTCTTGTGCTGTGTGTCTTACATGCATGTCTTTTAGTGTAGTGTTTGCAGTGTATTCTAGAGAACCCTGCTTAGATGGAAGCTAAATGTTTGTAACTCTAGTTTTTAAATGTTATTTAATTCAAATGCTAACCACATGTTCTAGTGTGAAATGAGGGTTATGTTAGCCACAAAGAAGAGTGGGACATGGGTCCTGCTTACAAAACAGTGGCAGCACGGAGTGGGGGAGAATGGGGAGGACCAGCAAGTCCACAAGGGAAGGGAAGGCAAGGCAGTATTTCCAGAATGTGTCTGTGAGAGAGCCCTCTCTACAGTCTTAGAAGCCTAAATTATACTATGGATTCCAGTTGAACTGCTACGGGCTGGCTGCCTTAGTTTAGCCAGAGAAATGCCATAGCACTTGTCAGAGTTTGAAATGCCTGTATATCCTTCCTTCCCCCTCCCTGCCTCCCTTCCTTTCACTAGTTCATTATTTCTTTAATCAGTAAACATTTATTTGGCATCTAGTGTGAGCCAGATGTCAGAGACTGACTAGGATAAATGCTGTGGAAAAACAAAGGAAGTGCAGTGGGGAATCGTGAGAGAGCAAGGGAGCCTCAGAAGACATACATCGCAGGCAAAGGTTCATGGAGAAAGTATCATTTGATAATTAATGATCCCATAAAAAAGTCCCTTAATGTTTGGCCTTAAGGACTGTCTCCTACTGCCGCACTAAAGGGAATAGCGGATAAGTAGCAGGGCTTTAAATAATCCCATTTCTGAGCTTCACTTAAATTTTATTGCGGATTTTTAATTGACAACGTTTAAATGGATTAGTGTTTGATAACTGAGTTGTAGACATCTAGTCAGCAGGGTTTTTTTATTTTTTTTAATGTTTTATTTATTTTTGAGAGAGGAAGAAAGAGAGGGAGAGCGAGAGCGAGCATGAGTAGGGGAGGATCAGAGAGAGAGAGGGAGACACAGAATCCGAAACAGGCTCCAGGCTCTGGCTAACTGTCAGCACAGAGCCCAATGCGGGGCTCAAACCCACGAACTGTGAGATCATGACCTGAGCTGAAGTCGGATGCTTATCCGACTGAGCCACCCAGGCGCCCCTCTAGTCAACAGTTTTAATATAAACATTGCAAGAGAACAAGTACCAATTAGAGCTTAAATCTTATTTTATTCATTTATTCAGCAAATTCAGCAAAGTGGAATGGGAGAAGAAAAGGATGGATAAAGCAATTGGGTAAGTGTGGGATTTCATTCATATATAAAAGTTGTCAGCTGGAACCAGAACCAGAACAAAGTGTCCTAAGAACACTGTAAAAGATGACAAAGATGATGAATGGAAATATATAATCCAGCTGAACTTTTAAAAGGATGTGTTTATATGGTTTTGGATTTATGTGTATGGGTCTATGGTGCTATTTTGCCTTTGACCAAGTGACAATATTTAAAATGTTAAACTATACAGGAATGATTTTCAGAAATCATCATTTAGAATTGGATTTGGTAGTTTTCTTTTAAGGATTTTTATCAACTATCAGGTTATTGGATTATATAAATTTTTTAAAAAATTTTAATTCCCTTTTGGATTCAAAAACATTGCTGAATGTAGAACTCCTTTTTTTATTTTTTAATGTGATGGATTTGTGTTACCCAGAGACTTAAGAACTCTGTTCCATTTAATTCTTGATAAGCATATAGAAAAGGAACTAGGAAATATACCCTGAGTGTTAAGATTCTTATTTCTCCCTCATTTTAAAAGTGATATATGACTCATTATGGAAAATCTAGAAAATATAGGAAAGTAAACAAAAAAAAACCACCCCAATCTTATTACTGTAAGATACCAAAGTAATATCTGGTGACATTTCATTCTCGCCTATTTTTTGTGCACATCTGTGAGCACATAATAAAATCTGGCTTGTTTTATACATGTTTCCTACTTAAGTAGTCTTTAGGAATACACTAGTTATTGGCTGTAACATATCGTGAGAGATTACCACAATTTATTTCACCAACCACCGGTTTTTAGAATATCTGAATAGCTTCCATGTCTTTGCCATTATAAATAATGCTATAAAGAGTATCCTTGAGTATCAAGCTCTTAGTTTCTGATTTTTTTCTTTCATATATTTAGAAATAAAATTACCAAATCAAAGCATATGGATTCTTAATTCTCTTGGTTACATTACGGGCAATTTTGATAAGTTATAAAATTCAGGGTTACAGATAGGGTAGGAGGGAAGAGCAACCTTCCAGTCTGATAACTTAGAAGTAATGTGAAAATTACATTATACTCTTCAATGCTTATGTGACACACCGTTGGTTTTGTGGCTTACACTTCACAGGTATTCATTTGCAATCGTGGGCATCAATATAACTGACCTGGCGTATAATCTGCTGGTGAGCGGAGCGCTAAAAACTCACTTCTACAACATTGCCCCAGAAGCTCCAACCCTGTCTCATTTCCAGCAGACATTCTGTAAGTGTCCTACTGCTTAAACAATACAGTTTCTGTGACCCTCTACATGCAGGGCCAAAGCTGAGAGATCTTTGCAATTTGGCTGCTTTGGGGTCTCTGAACTTCCCCTTTGGTTTTGATTTTGTTGTTGTCTTCTTATTCACAATCCGACAGTAATCTGCAGGCATCGTGGATTTTTCTGGTTCCCAGCTCTTGCATGATACCCAGGGTCTCAGCTTCTGATCCAGCATGGCACAGCACTTAGGAGTGTAGGTTCTGAAGACAGCCTGAGTGGATGCCTGGACCTATGTTTCCCAGACGCTCTAAGCCTTAGTTATGGCATCTTTAAAGTGAGTTCTTTCCTCATAGAGTTGCTATGAAGATAAAGTGAGATAACGGATACAAACTTGTTATTAGCTGGTTCCACACTTAGTGCTCAGTGAGCCGAGAAAGAGGACGTGCTGGTTTAGCGGATGATACTGACAGTGGTGGAGCTGCCACTAGGGTCACCTTTCCTGCGACCCTGCTGCCGCCACAGAGGGAAGATCTGTACCCGCCCTTAGATTAGATGCTACAGAGGGAAGTGTTACTGAGGGGCATCCTTTGGAGTTGCGGTCATACTGAGGTTTCAGAAGATGAAGACCCCGATGATATGACAGAGCCCTGGAACGGAACTCTCCAATCGTAGAGACACGATCCTAAAATCTGAATGTCAGTATGATCCCTGCGGGCCAGACACAAAGGGCTTTGGAGGAACGTGGACAGATGTTTTAAGTCATCCAGCCACTGCAGCAACTTAAAGGAGAAATGTCATTTAAACCATTTAAAGCCTGCTTGCTGCACTGAAGGCCTGTACCCAGACTTTCTTAGCAAAAAAATTTCAAAGTCTTTCTTCTCTTTTATATTTCTTTCAGCTCTTCTTTTCCGCTGATTTGCTAGGCAGTCCAGCGCCTCTTTTCCGCTGATTTGCTAGGCAGTACTGCCTCGCTAAGTATGGTTAAGACACAGCTGTTCTTCTCCACCCACTGCAGGGGGGTGCCGGTCCCCACTTCATCTTTATGATGTGACAGAATTAACAGCAACTTATTTTATCTAAACGCCTAAATAATAGTGATTATATTACCTAGGATTTTTTCTTTTTTAATATCTGCTTAATCAGGACTTCTGGTTAAAAGATGGCATACCTAATGTATTCATTATGCTCCCTTTTAAAACTTCACTAAAGTTAATGTAAAATGATTTTTCCAAGAAAGCATGAACCCACAAGGACAGGAAAAATTAAGAATTAGACAAGAAAAACCTCACTTTAGAAACTGGAAAAGATTAAGTGATAACTGATTTAGTAGTCCTGAGAAAATAAACCCCCAACAGGTAGTGTGGAAAGGTAAGAAGTAATCTGATTTACTCCACAGGACCTCCCAGGAAGTTCAGAAATTGGCAGCATGGGTGTCTCTGGAAATACGGGTGAAGGCAGGATCAAAAGCAGCAAGATTGCTTGTTAGTACGTTTAGAAACATACTTCCCAAATCCCCTCCACAGGAGACAGCTCCTGCCCCTCCCTCACCCCCACGCCCCACCCCTACAGGCTGGTGTGGGTTATTCTCCAGAGAGGTGAGAATAAAGGTTCTCTGGTCTGATGCGAATCAGGTATACTTGATGGCAAACCACAGAAAGTGATGATGGGGACTGAGACACGCAGGCAGCTTCACTTTCCCAGTCCCTGTAACTCTGACCTTCTGTGGATTCTTGGAGGAGCCCAAGAAAAAAGAGCTTAAGATGCTGACGTCTGGGTCTCCCCAGTGAAACAACTCAACCATATCACTCTACAGTCATGCTCACAGACAAAAGCCCTACCTTCATACTCAGAACTCCCAATACGCTTTTAGTCCCTGGCTTTTTATTTAGTAAAAAGTACTCAGAGAGCCAAGGATTATCAGATGCCTTAGTGTTAAAAACATGTCCTCAAATTCTTTGACGCTCCTCCCATGAAGAGGCAGGGTTTGTTTGTTCCTCTTACCCATTGAATCTGGGCTGACCGATTGGCTGGCCAGTAGAGTACAGGAGAATTGACTCTATGTGACTTCTAAGACTATGTTAGAAAAGGGTTTTGCCCGGTTCTCAGGGACTGAGCTGCCTTTGAAGGCATGAGCCATCCTGTGACAGATGTGATCTCCACATGCTGTGAGGGAGTCTAGACATATGGAGCAGCCGTATGTAACTGATCTCACTGACAGCTCCAGATGAGGTCCCAGCTGACGGCCACCACCCATGACAGGCATGTGAGTGAGGGGACACCTCCGAATGACTCATGCCACCAGCTGCCAAGCATCCCACCCTTCAGGTCTTACCAGTTGAGACTCCAGACATTGTGGAACTCTCTCTCCTAATTCACTGAATTCATGAATGTATTAAAATGGCTGTTTTAAGCCACTGGATTTTTGAATAATTTCATAAGCCGCACTAGATAACATGAACAGTAAGTAATGAAAGCCTCGAGCATGAAAAAAAGTCCAAAACAAGCATTAAAAAAAAAAAGGCACTAGAAGGAAATAGAAACTATGCAAAGAGAGGAAAACTTCAAAATTATGTATCATTAGTATCCCCAAGGAATGAAGAGAAGAAAGTGCAATTATGAAACAAGAACATGGTGCTATGGAAAGAACATTCAGAGGACAAAAGAGTGCCCTGAGAAATTAAAAATCAGATAGCAGAAAGGAAATCACCAAAAAGGATTAAAAGATAAAACTGAAAACACTCTCAGAAAATGGAACAAAAAGTATAGATGAAAAATAGAAAATGAAAGTTTGTGTCTTATATAAATAATAGAATTTCCAGAAAGAAATGAAATTATGGGGAGGGAATCAAAGAAATAAATCAAGAAAAATTTCAGAACTAAACTGTGAGTTTTCATATTTAAACTAGTAAACACCAGCATAATAGATTAAAATAGATTCACACCAAGTTCCATATCATTGTGAAATTTTATGATGCCAGAGAGGTTTCTAAGAATTCCCAAAGCTGCCACATGAAGAACTGGGAATCAAGAGGACACTGACTTCTCAACAGCAGCACTATGTTCCAGAATACACTGGAATTGTGTCTTCAAAAATTTTAGAGAATATTTTTTAAAATCTAAGGACATATGATTTCAATTTAGATTTCTATGCCCAGGCTAAGTTCCCAATTAAGTGTAGAAGTAGAATACGGACATTTTAAAAATGCAAGGTCTTAAACATCTTACCTCCTTGTACTTTATAGGGAAGCTCCTGAGGGAGATGTTTTCACAAAGAGAGCAATCCTAAAAGGAATACATGGGGTCCAAAGTGCAGGAACCCTATGACAGGAATGAAGTGAAGAGAATCTTCGAAGATGAAGATGAAGGAAAAGCTCCAGGTGATGTCTGTGCAGTAGGATGAGAATATTAAATCTACACTTTAGCAGGTCAGAAGACTCTGGTAGCAGCTCTTTGAAGAGTATGAAATTGATGGAGTGTCTGAACTGCTTTGAACACACTGCAAAGATACTGACATAGTTTAGAGTGAAGGGGGTGAAAACTAAGCAAATAAACAGAGAGGAGAGTTGGTAATACTACCCAAAGTAAATTGTTAGAAAATAAGTGATAACGTGGTAGGAATAGGTGAAAGAGAACAAAATCTTCATCTTCTATAAAGGAAATCCAAAAACTTCACACAATGGAAATCACATTATATATAGTCACAGAGACCGATGATCAAAAGAACCGGCAATAAAGATGAAATGTTCCTTTAGGGAAGCAGTCATTAAGGCAGGAGGTGCTGCTGGATTTGTTTGGTTTTTGTAACAAGACGTGTTAAACTATAGGACTCCAAATTAGATGCATGTATAACTTAGATAAAAATGAAGAGCAAATTCAAAAACATATATACTTTATGAATGGTTAATAGTAGAAAATGGAAGCCCCTCACATATGTGATTCTAGCTCCTACTCTGACAACTAGGTGATTATATTCAGCCTGACCATTTCTGGCAGATACTAAAGTTTTACTACAGATCAGGTTCTGTGCATCTAAAAAAAATTATTAAAACATAGTGGGAAGAATTTTGTGATTGGGTAGTAAAGATACTGGTTTTAAAAAGTGAAAAGTCTCATGGTGCCTGGGTGGCTCATTTGGTTAAGCCTCTGACTTCAGCTCAGGTCTTGATCTCACAGCTTGTGACTTTGATTCCCATGTCAGGCTCTGAGCTGTGAGCCTTGAGCCTGCTTCAGATTCTGTGTCTCCTTCTCTCTCTGTCCCTCTCCCACTTGAGCTTTGCCCCCCTCTCTCTCTCAAAAATAAATAAACATTTTTAAAAATTCGTTTGATTGAAAGGCTTATGGCTGACGCAGCTCATTCAGTCTGGGAGTCAAGGAAAACTTCCCCAAACAGAATGACTTTTAGTTTTAGGCATATTAGGGGTGAGTTTCTTTTGGAAAATCCTCACAGAGCTGAACAGTGGACACTCCAATGCAAGGCCCTGGATCTCTGAGGAATTACAAGGCCAGATGTGGAATTCATTAGCATTGAGAAGGAAATCAGAGCCACACAGTGGGGAAGCTCTGGCAGGAGAAAATAAAAATGAGAATCATAGGAACTGACATTTAAGGACTGGCATTTTGTTGTTTGTATGCACTATTGTATCCTCAGCACAGAGCCTGGTAGAGCAGGTGCTCAGTAGATATTGGTTGGTTGGTTGGTTGGTTGGTTGGTTGGATGGATGGATGGATAGAATAGATAAATGAATAGGTGGATGGATAGGTGGGTGGATGGATGGGAAGCTAAAATAAAGAATAATGTCTTTTGTAGAAGAAAAGAAGCTCAGCTCCACACTGAGCATGGAGCCTGTTTAAGATTCTCTCTTTGTCTATCTCTGTCTCTCCCCTCTTCCCTCTCCCCCTTTCCTCAGCTCTCTTTCTCTCTCTCTCTTAAAAAAAAGAAAAAGAAAGGAAGTCTAGTTTCTCATGAAAAATTTAGCCTTGGCCTGACTTGTCAACCTTTCCAGAGAGCCTCGGCCCCGGTGAGTGGCACGCGGTAGGCTTACTCATCTACCAGCGCCCTCACCAGGTTTTCAGGAAGCACACAATCCCCTTGTGGACTGGGGTATACACAGAGACCCTCATGCCTCTCCAGAGGAAGCAACCCGTGCCCTGAATTCATCGTTCCTCCATCGGACACGAGCAGTTCTGCACGTTTCCTCTGTAATATTCTTGCAATTACCTGTGTCCTCGCTTACGGGTCTGCTGTCTACTAACTGAATGCAGCGAAGCAAAACCAAGATACATTCAAGCAACAACAAATACACTGCAGGCTTGGGCTGGAAAGCCAAATTAGTATTCTCAACAGGTATTTCATCTAGGTGAAAAAATGTAAGCGAATAATAACTCTATCATTCTGACTTTATAGTGGTATTCAGCGAATCCTGCACAATGAGGCAGTGTGCTACGAAAATTGCATTCAGTCTAAAGCTCCCCTGAAAGGAAGCAAAGCTAGGTGTCCTGAGCACAAGGAAAGTACAATGACCAGAAAAAGAAAAAGAATTATCTTTCCTCTGACATTCAGCAGAAGCGAGTATTCAGTAAGAGCGAGAACCAGAGAAAGAAGATACACTGGAAAAGGCAGCAGGTAGAGTGGTGGAGTCAGCCAATTTCAGGTTCTGGCTTCCGGCTTCCAGCTGTATTGTGTAACTGTATACCATTTAAATACCTTTTCTAAGCCCAATGTTCTCATCTGTAAAATGAAGATCTATCTGCACTGCCTACACCAAAGAACTGTTATAAGAATTAAGAGACTGTAAGCAATAGTCTGGCCTCTGTTTCCTCCCTCTACTTTCTACACCATTTTATTAGCTCTCTCAACTAACAAATCATCACCGCCAATTGTCTACCTGGATGTGTCTTCCAAGAGACGGAGAACACAGGAACTCTACCTTTTTCTTGTATCTGTTGCATATGTGTTACCTGGCAGATGAGCTGAGCCACTGACTGAATGGATATATAGACACTGCAACGTTATAAAAATGAGTTGAGGTTCATAATTATAATGTGCACTCTGGAAACCAAGCCACCATTTCTGCAGTTTGCGTAAAATCATGTTGTACGGTCACTATTCTCCTGATGGGACAGAGAGTCTGCAGGCCTTATAGCTTTACTTCTGTAGCTTCTTCCAGGGAAGGACCCTGAGAATGGTGTCAGATTGTGAACCACTCTCAGTCTTATCCTGGCCTGTCTTTAAAACCTTTCAAAATGGCTTTCTGTAACTGCACTTAAGGTAGAAAATGGGGAAACCAAATGGATGTGCATTCTTCTAACACTCTGAGCTACCCAGGATCCCCGTAGAGTGAGTTGCCATTATACCAGCACACTGGAGAGGAGCGAATAATTTTATGTGTCTGATGGGAAAGTAAATTCTTCATTAGAGGATAATTTTCACACTGCCTGTTTATTATTGTCAATAAGGATGAAGACCATATAACTCATGAGATACTAATAAGATGCTTTTAGCTCATTATGTATGATTTTAATTCACAGTATTAGAAGTCTGACTCTCTACAAAACAACTCAGGTGTGTTTATTTGAGCTCAGACACCCAGTCAGGAAAATTATGTATATCATATGGCATAGGGAAAAGAAATTAAAAATGATATGATTTCACTTAGAACCATAAAAAATATAACATTTAGAGAAAAAGCCAAAGGAACTTAAAAAGATGGCATCTTCTGGGACAATGGATCTCAAACCTTGGTGACCTGAGACTCATCTGACTCCACTGCAGCTGAATCTGAGAGGTCTGCGTTTTTAAAAAGTATCCCACACCATGCTTATATTTCAGGACTTTTTGCCCAGTCACTAAGACAGACAGATGACTGAATTCTTTTGGTTGAATAAGATACTGAGATTAGAAGAAACAACTTCCTCTTGGTGTGTCTGAAAACCAGAATAAGAAACAGACTCCCAGTCATGGCCTGTGACAATGGTGAGGAGAAATAGGGATGCTTAGCCTGGAAAAGAGAGACGCTCAGGGCCTGAAAGATACTACAACTATTTGAGTTGAAGAGGAATCAAATTTGTTCCAAGAAATACAGGGAAACAGATTTTGGGCCAGTTTGAGGAAAATCCCTTTAAAAACCGGGTTCTTCATCCATGGGACAGGCTGATGTCAGTGTTGTCACCAGAAGAGCTCAAGGCGGGACGCTGCCTCGGGGAATCCAAGCAGCAGACAGAGTAGGACGGACAGGAAAGCTCCTGGGCTGCTATCTGGGGCGCCCGGACACCACCAGGTTCCCTTACCAGCGGCAGTGGGCCCTGGGCTGTGCAGCCGAGAGGCCTCTGAGCCAGCGCTGATGTGTATCCCCACTGAGAGGTGTTAAAGACAGTCACATCAGTTCTGTGTGGAGGGTCCAAAGATAATCCAACCCGAAAAGAAATGCAACAGTCAGTCCCTGAAAAAAGCAAACTAAATTTTCTCTCCTTCCTACCTTTCTTCCAGTAGTTGTAGAGAGACCAGATACTTAAAGATGTATACACATATTTAAGTGTAATGAATGAGAAACTAGGTAAGTTTGTGTGAGGGACCAATATCTGGAAGAGTGAGTTGGAGGGGGGGAAGGAAGATCACTTCTAATTTTTTATTACAATCTTGGAGAATGTGCCATGTGCACTCGAGAAGAAAGTGAATTCCCTAGCGTCAGGATGCAGAGTTCTAAATATATCTATCAATTCCATCTGCTCCAGTGTGCCATTCAAGTCTATTGTTTCTTTAGTGATTTTTTGTCTGGCTGACCTATCCATTGTTGTAAGTGGGGTATTAAAGTCCCCTGCAATTAGCACATTCTTATCAATAAGATTGCTTTTGTTTGTGATTGTTTTATGTATCTAGGAGCTCCCAAATTCGGCGCATAAATGTTTATAATTGTTAGCTCTTCTTCATGTAGAGTCCCTGTAATTATTATATAGTGTCCGTCTTCATCTTTTGTTACTGCCTTTATTTTAAAAACTCTCGAGAAAGTTAAACATCATAAAAGCCATTTACAAAAAGCCCACAGCCAATGTTATCCTCAATGGGGAAAACTGAGAGCTTTTCTCCTGAAATCAGGGACACGACAGGGATGTCCACTCTCACCATTGTTGTTTAACATAGTGCTGGAAGTCCTAGCATCAGCAATCAGACAACAAAAGGAAATAAAAGGCATCAGAATTGGCAAAGAAGAAGTCAAACTTTCCCTTTTTGCAGACGACATGATACTCTACATGGACAACCCGATCGACTCCACCAGAAGGCTTCTAGAACTGATCAATATATTCAGTAATGTCGCAGGGTACAAAGTCAATGTACAGAAATCAGTTGCATTCTTATATACTAAAATTACAGTAAGATATGATAAAGATTTTTAAAAATCTGCTTATGGGCCAATGTTAAAGGTTTTTCTTATAAGTAGCTAGTTAATAAATGGAAAAACAAGCGGTTTTAATTTTTATTATTTTACTGTTAGGACTGAGCAGGTTTGTTCCAAAATTCTCTTCCCCTACCCCCCATCATCTCTCTGCTCACTCCTTCCCCAGTGGAGGTGAAAGAGCTAGGATTCTAACCAGGTTTCTGACTCTGGAATCCTTGCTCCTTCTAATACTGAGACCAAAAAAAGCTTCTGTAATGTTGTGTTGTGTTCTTTAACTAGGGTTATTTCATTAAATACTTTTTTTTCTAATATATAGCAAGACACTTGAACTTGTTATAGGTTTACTACATACAAATATCTTTTATTGTCTTCCTAAAAAGGTAGTCACATGTCAGTTCTAAATGGGGAAACAGCACAATGAATAGATCCAGTACTTAACATTTATTCTGAAAATATTCCAAATCCAGTCTTTCACAGATAACATTTTTGAGACACAGAAGTATTTGAAGAGGACATTACACTTCAGAGCAAGAAGGTCTTAGTAAAAATTTCATGTAGTTTAATGACTGGTCTGTGTTGTTCAGAGTTGATTTACCACTTTTATTGTCTCATAATAGACTGTCAGAACACATTTGTTTGATTTGTCACAGTAATTTAAAGCTTTTCTCAAATCAAATAACAAGAGAAAACAGGCCGAGTGGAGTAATTCTGAAAAGTCGGGCCATTATGCTAATTTAATCAGGAGGGGCAGGATGAGGTGGTCACTGGCGGCCTCTCGGGCTCTGCTCCAGATGTGGTGCCCATCTCACAGACGGCAGAACTGTCTTCTGTCTCCCTCCTTGAGAACAAGGGAATCATCCCAGGACCAGCCACAAAAATCTTACAAATTGGTAGCCTCTACTGCATGAAGTTTAAAGAATAATCCGTAACAGGTGTATCTGCTGCGTTGTGATCTCTTCTTGACCCCCATGGTTGCCATCATTTGATCAGACATCTCTTTCAGCACTCAGTGACTTTGAATGTGATTAAGGACTTTTATCTTTCTCCTGCATTCTTATCACTGTCTTATCTCTAATAGGCTATTTGATGCACGAGTTTCATAAGTTTTGGATTGAAGAGGACCCCATGGACATAATGGAATTCAATCGTGTACGGGAGAAATTCCGCAAGAGGATCATAAAACAGCTGCGGAACCCAGACATGGCGTTGTGCCCACACTTTGCTGCCTCAGAAGGTTTAATCAACATGTAGTCACCCACGCTGGTTTTAACGGATACCCCCAGAACACTGCCTCATTGTCGTGTTAGATCCCTGCTTAGGTCCCGGCTCATACACTGAGTGCACACAGTGATTGTATGCATGCCTTTTGGTACAGTATTTTCATCTCTTGGTCATAACTACCAGATCCCCAGATACCACCGCTTCTGGAGTATCTGTCATCCAGTGACTGTTCATATTGTGGCATAATGCAGTGTTACATTTGCCTTGACACCCAGGTATGGAGAGAGTTTTCTATTTTTTTAGATTGTTTTCCTCCCCTCGTAATTCAGCATCGAAGAACTGTATTTCTCTAGCTGTATTTTGTATGTAAGAGATTCAGCGGACTCTTGTTCTGTGAAAGCCTTTTAATTTATTGATATGTTTCATGACTACTGCTGCTAGCTCTTCAAGCCGGGTTCACACTTGGACCTCATTCCACTAAAGTATATGACTTGCAAATAACACAGACAGACAGACACATGATAAGCCAAACCATTCCTGCAAACACAGCTGTGCTTCATGACAATGTAACGAGGCTTACAAGAAGCAGACTTAGGTAGGTGCGGATGCAGCATTGTACTGTAACTTATCCCCAGTTGCAACTGTATCCTACTCATATGGATATCAAATTACTTTATTCCCATAATTTTACTGGCTTGGATGCCTAAATATGTTTATGATGCTTGGAGCCTCAGAAAAGAAGTATGCATACTTCAAAAGCTGCAAAAGATTTCTCACTGCCTGCCTCTTGCTGAACTCAGTTACACCCTGGCCCTGTTCTGATCCAAGTATCTTTGCTTGGGGAACAGAGTGCTGACTGGTTTGTTTTCAATATTAAGAGGTTATATTAAAAAAAAAAACCAATTTGCAAGAAAATGTGTTGCAAGAGGGGGACCTAAACTGTGTCCTTCTGTAGTATTTCTTGAAAATAATGACCTTGTCATGTATCCGTGAAAAAAGTAAATTGCTTAGAAGGGCGGGGAGGATCAGATCATTCCAAAACTGCTAAAGATCATTTGAAAAACCATGATTTAGTTTGGAATTATGATTGTAGTCTGTTGAATAGTATTTACCATGGCATTTCATACCCATGGTATTTTATACCTTCTATCGATTTTAGTATTATTAGACGTTTGTGTAATCACTTGCTTACTTAAATGAATTTTGAGTACTGCCTAACTGTTAGTTATATGAATAAATTACATGTCATTCTACTGTAACGTATGGTGGATTTCATTTTAATATTTTTGTGCTCATACAGCCTCTGAATATGCAAATATGTGAGTGGGTAGAATGTCAAAGACAGACAACCTAGAGCTGAATATAAATCATGCCATCCTTCAGAGTAACCAGGTGTAAATTACAGTGTGTCATGTCTGAGAGACTTCTTCTATTTAGTCTTGAGGACTGAAGGTGCTTTAAAAATGAAAGACTAAGATCCAGCTTTTTCTTTGTAACCTCCTATGAAGCCCGGTTTATCTGCCGGAAGACAACTGATAAAGGAAACATCCAGCTGCCTTTGTCTCCGTGTCCATTCTGGCTCCTCTGGGATTTTGTACACATTCTCTTTCAGCTGGGTGCCAGGTGGCAGCATTCGTCTGGCCTATTACAGCCCTGCGCCCTTCTACAGAATGGAGAAGGGAAGGACCTGATTAAAGCATGGCATGTATCATGAGGAATGACAGGGATATATATTCCTCTCCAGAGTGAGAATGTGTGAACCTGGTAACTGCTGGTCTCAGAAGCCCCGAATTTCTACCGCAGCTGCGGCTGCTGTGTGTGAAGGCCACTCCACACTCAGTACAGCCTTTGTCGGTTGTATGTGTGTGTTGTCTCCTTCTATGCACTATGGCCCTGGGTCACTGATGCGGCTTGATAGTATGTGGCATTTACACCAGCTCACGTCTCTTCTGCTCAGGTGGAGACAGCTGACGGTAACCAAGCTTCCCTCCCAGCTCCCTGCAGGGTTTCGCTCTGTCCTGTCCTAACGCGGCCACACAATCTCAGGACGGGCTGCTAGCTCCTCCTAGTTCTGAGTAGCCTTATGAGTTCTGAGTACTATCAGACTTCTTATTCACACCTGCCTGTGAAAGACGCATTCTGGCCAGTAGCATAAAGGGAAGCGAGAAAAAGAAAAGATTTCAGAAGCATAAAAAAAAAAGGTGATGTGTCTGTGTTTCCCCTTAGCTTGTGCACACTTACTCCAGTGAACAAGGGTGGACCACTTAGGGTGTAAATTAGGTAGCAAGCCTCTTCCAAGTTGTCCAAAACACTACTTGCCATGATAAAAATACATTCTAGTTTGCACTACAGAAAGAAAACCCTTTGAAACACTATTTTTGAAAATTGTGACTTCAATTTGACTTTCCCTATCACAATTCTTGTTATTGTACTGAAAACATATTTCTTGCCTGATAACCCACCATCTTTTCCACTTGAAACAAAACTTAAGTATATACCTATCCCCAAAGATAGGATGACCTTACGATATACCTTCTAAGCTCAAGAGAAAACAAAAAAGAGGATGCTGTTAATAATTTCTTTAGGACAACAGGGTAAACTGTGACAGTCTGAGGAACAAAGACGTTAAGTGGCTGAGAGAGCCCAAGACAGACATAAGCAGGGAATGTCCACCCACGACTCAGATAAATGCAACCGGATTTCTTCATTCTAGCCTCTGGCAGCGGTACCCTGTCGGGCATGGATGCTGTGATATCTAGGATACTAGCAACATCTTAAAGACCCGTCAGAAGAGCGCCTGGGTGGCTCACCTGGTTAAGTGTCTGTGAGTTCGAGCCCTGTATCGCGCTCTGGGCTCGGAGCCTGGAGCCTGCTTCAGATTCTGTGTCTCCCTCTCTCTCTGCTTCTCCCCTGCTGTGCTCTCTCCCTGTCTCTCAAAAATAAACAAATGTTAAAAAAAAAAAAAAAAAAGGCTTATGGGAAGTCATCAATGGAGAAACAAAACCCAGCAATCAAACTCCATGGCCACAGATAATCTTGATCTGTAAACAGATAGGGCCAGATTCAAACTGAAGAAATATCAGGAGAGGATGAAAGTTGGCCAAGTGTAGGAATCAGGGATGGGAAACAGAAGAAAAAGGGGACAGGAAAGAAAGAAAGAGTCAGCTAGGTCCATAACCATATCTAAGAAACTCTGAGCCACAGGATGTCCTGTACCAAAGCCATGCCTCCAACTCTTGAGGAAGCTTGAGTAACTGCTCTAACCTACAAACCATGGCAGAGGGCAGAACCAAGAATAACACCGAGTCCTAGAATGAAATAGATTCTGGTATGGATTCCATTTCAAGAACTAACATTTAGTGAGGGCTGACGCCATGTGCCAGGACCATGCTAGCCTTTATCTGCATTATTCCATCTCCTCATCAACATACAAAGTGAGATTGCTTGCTTGCTTGTTTTTTCTAGACAAATACACTTACAGAATCAAATATACAGCCAAAGGTCTCAAGAGAGTGAGATATCACCTCACATAGCAAAATGGTGAGGATGTAGAGAAAAGGGAACCCATGTGCACTGCTGGTGGGAATGCACACTGGGGTAGCCACTCTGGAAAACAGTGTGGAGTGCCTCAGAAAGTTAAAACCAGAACTACCCTCGGACCCAGCATTTCCACTTTTGGGTATTTATCCAAAGGACATGAAATCACTAACTCAGATACCTACACTCCCAAGTTGACTGCAGCATTTTACTTAAAATAGCCCAAGTCCATCAAATGATGAATAAAGGAAACATGGCATATGCATACAATGGAGTATTATTCATCCATAAAAAAGAAGGAAATTCTGACATTTGTGACAACATGGATGGAACTTGAGGGCATTATGCTGAGTGAGATAAGCCAGACAGACAAAGCAAACATGTTATGATCTCATTTATATGTGGAATCTAAAAAAAAAAATCCTGAACTCTTAGATACAGAGACATGTTGTGGTTGCCAGAGCAGGTGGTGGGGCTGGGTGAAATGGAAAAAGGTGGTCAGTAGGTACAAAAAGAAGGAAAGTAAATGGTACAGCTAGATCTTGAACCCAGGGCTTAAGCCCTGACTGTTAATCAGTATGCGGTCTCCCAAGTTGGAATTACTCTCTACTGCCCAGGGTAGATTATAAACACACATACACCCCACTACCCCTCAAGTGGCAATATGTATGTCAGGTGTCTTTAGGGTGAATTCACATGTGGCAGATTACAAAGATTACAAATCCTGCCACACTGTCCCTCAGGACATCCCCCACTCTTGGTCGGAATTTCTTCCTTGATACACAAAGAGCAATTCTGACAGGATGGTGAGCGGTCTCTCCCGAGAGTCCCGGAAGCCTGC
The DNA here is from genome assembly GCF_006229205.1 of Suricata suricatta. Taxonomy (NCBI): domain Eukaryota; kingdom Metazoa; phylum Chordata; class Mammalia; order Carnivora; family Herpestidae; genus Suricata; species Suricata suricatta. The sequence goes on from NC_043710.1 coordinate 99,296,672, forward strand.
ACACCTCCTCCCAACTCCCCTGTGGGAAGCTTCAGCGAGGTTCCTCAGTGGGTCTACAGAGACCAGACTGCAATGTGCTCACAGAGATGATTAGGAGAGGGGTCGGGGCAGGGTTATTACAAAAAATAAAATGTTGACTCCGTGCCTTTCTATTATTTTATCGATTATGGACCTGGAACTGTGGTCTGCGGTGAAAAGCCAATGGCAACTAGGTAAGCGTGGCAAAAAGAGAGGGGCCAGCTGAGATTCCGCCTGTAAAATGACAGTTAAACCCCCCTCCGCTGCTCCCGTTTCCCCCACCCCCAGCACAGCATCTCCAGGCATGGGTCTTGGAACAGACTGCATCAGGGAAATTTCTGAAGCAAGGATGAGCAAGGGAAAGAAGACGTGAGTGCACCCCACGTCCCAGGCCCACGTACGGCAGGGCCTGGGTGCTGCCTAGGCACAGGGCAGGTCCGCGTTCCCTGCTGCCCTCCCTTCTCTCCAGGCCGTGCTGAGAGCGGCCTCAGGGGACGTGGTGACCACAGGGTCGCTCTGCAGCCAGGCAGTCTGGACGTGCCCACCAGCAGCCCTGTCCCTGCAGCCCCCGGGGCTGTGCGGGATGGTGCCTGGGGGAGGGAATCTCCCTGGTCCTTTGGGAAACTAAACGCAGATGCACCCCCTTCCTGCAGAAGGGAGAGAGAAGAGCCTTCAGGCACAGCTAGCTGAGTTTGGTCCAGCAGCCCAGCGAGAGCTGGTGAGTTCTTCTCTGACAATCCCCTGTCACACCCACATACTTACTTTCAGATACACTAGCGCTTCTATGCCAAGTGTGTGGCACTTAACAAGAAATAGGGACATCAGCAGGCCCCAGCTACACGATGCCAAGAGTTACATAATCTACTTCTGGTCAAGTTCTTACTATTTCTGCAAAGTACAAGACGGAAAGGCCAGCAGTCAGAAGACCCACATGCAGGGTGCCTGCTGCTAGCCTTCCTGAGGCCAGTGACTGCCCTCGCTGACTCGACTTTTGTCATCCGTAACAGAAAAGTAACAGCAAGAGCTCCTCTTCAGAGGATTATCGTGACAGTAAAAATCAAATAAACTAGCCTCAAATCAAGGGCTTGGGAAACTCTAAAAGTACTAATTAAACACATGTTTAATTATGGTTGGTATTTATCCATTTGGGTTTGGGCTATGAGCTGACTCTAAAAGAAAATTAAGCTATAAAATTTGTCCTTGGAGCTGGTGCCCCCCATTAATTCAATTCAGCAAATATTTATTGAGAACTCTCTCTGTGCCAGGCATCACGCCAAGACTGGGGATAAAATGGGAAACAAGGCTGCGTCCTTGGACCCAGACCTCACTGTCTAAACCCAGGGCCTTGCTTGCAGAGCGTGGTCTTCGGGCCACCAGCACGGGCCTTGTGAGACACAAATCATCGCAGCCCCTCCCCAGACCTGCTGAACAAGGTCACGGACTCTCTCCTCAGCCGGGTCTTGTCCAAGTCTGACGAGCACTGCTCTGGAGGGTATTGATCCAGCCACTCTCCACTGAAACCTGACAAGGCCTAATCTTCAACTGTTTATGGTTGAGAAATAAATCGAACATTCCCTGTTTTCCCACAACTTACTCTGGAAAGAAGGACTGTGTGTTCTGTTGTCATCCGCTAACAGGTGCAGACAGGAGTCAATGTGGAGGAGGACTAACCCCCATGCCACGGTATTAGGAGGGGGACTTGGGGATGATCAGGTCATACAGTGGAGGCTTCCTGGATGGCAGTAATCCCTTTTAAGAAGAGACATAAGAATCCCTTCTCTTTTCTTTCTCTCTTCCGCTGCCCCCCTCTTTCTGAAGATACAATGACAAGATGGTCATGGACAAAAGATGAGTGCCCTCACCAGACCCTGAAGCTGGTGGCACCTTGATCATAGACTTCCCAGCCCCCAGAACTATGAGAAATAAATTGTTCCTTAAGCCATCAGTCCACACAATTTTCTGTTCGAGTAGCCCGAGCCAACTAAGACATGGACCTGGACCTAGGAGGATGGCCTGCCCTTCTACCCCAGATGCTTCCTGAGAGGTTCTTACAGCAGCCAGAGCTGCTGCTGCCCCAGACGCTCGCTCCCACCAAATGCTGTTCTCAGAGTTTTGCTCTCAAGGTGTCTTTCAGAGCGGTCAGCCTCTTAATGCTGAGCAAAGTAGAGTCTTCACATATTAGCCAAAGTGCCCCGCTCCGTGAACAGAAATCACAGAGTTGCAACTTAGAAACTACCCAGACAAGTCATTTGAAGTCTGAGATGTGTACTTCCTGGGGCAAACCCAGAAGCCCGGAAGAACCAAGAGGATGAAACTCAAAATCATGCAACTCTGCACCCAAGTGTTCTGACACCACTTTAAGAGAGACCCAAGGAGGGCACTGGGAGAAGCTGTGGGTGGTGTGGGGAAGTGTGGAATCGCTACGCTGTACACCTGAAACCAATGTTACCTTGTATGTTAACTAACTGGAATTTAAATAAAAATTTTAAAAAATAAAAATAAATTTAAAACAAAGAGAGAGAGAGAGAACCAAAACATTTGCCAAATGAGGTAGGGCCAGTCTTAAATAAACCAAGGAATCTCAGTGGGACTTAAAATAATCTGAATTTCTTCTCATGACCTAGAATAAAAATGGCACATTTAAACCAGTTTAAAATATGGGCTAGTTCTAAGAAAGCTCTTTAAATGTCCTTATGAAACTGCTATGTTTGGGGTTATGCTTATTCTTACAATAAGCCACATAGCTAATTTCCTGGCTTTAGATTTTGTCCTAGCTTCTACTTGTGTTCCTGACTCTATATAAATATGAAATGAACATGTGTGAACAAATGTAAGGGTTTCTCTTTTATAACAATTAATATTTGTGGGAGGATACATGGATCATCTAAACAGGATCCTTCCAAAATGCCATTAACTTGCTGTGGGTTTCTTTATGGATTAATATGTTTTAATTGCATTAATTTTACTTCCCGAGGGGCGCCCGGGTGGCTCAGTCGTTTGAGCATCTGACTTCAGCTCAGGTCATGATCTCACAGTCCACAGGTTCGAGCCCCACATCAGGCTCTGTGCTGACAGCTCAGGCCCTGGAGCCTGCTTCCAATTCTGTGTATCCCTCTCTCTCTCCCCCTCTCCCACGCTCTGTCTCTCTCAAAATAAAGACATAAAAAGATTTTTTTCTAAATTTCACTTCCTGAAAACATTTTGATCAAACGTAAGATAACTGTACTCCTTACCACATGCAGTTGTAAGAAACGATAAGGAAAGATCCCACACATCCCTGATCCATGTCCCCCCAATGACAGCATCTTGCGTGACTAGAGCACATCACACCCAGGAAATCGACACTGCTACAGTCCATGCAGACTTCATCCTTGTTACATGTACCAATTTGTGTGGCAGTGTTGTTCTAAGCAGCTCTGTCCTGTGTGTACGTCTGTGTGACTGACACAATCACATGGTGTATACGTACAATTAGAGAATTGTAGTTACAGTTACACTGATGCAGTCGATGTCAGAACGTTTCAGTCACCATAAGGCCGCCTTCTGCAGCCCGTTTATAAGCACACCCGCCTTCCTCCTCCTTCCCTGGCCCTAGGCCCTACAAACACTGATGTGTTTTCCAGCTCCATCTTCTGGTCACTTCGAGAATGTTTTATAAATGGATTCATACAGTATGTAGCCTTTTTAGATTGGCTTCTTCACTCAGCATGATTCCCTTGCAATCCACCCGAGTTTTTCCATAGATCAATATTCCTTTCTACGGCTGAGTAGTGTTCCAGGGAATCACCAAACCACAGCTTGATTAACCATTCATCTGTTGAAGGGTATTTGACATGTTTCTAGTTTGGGGCTATTACAAATAAAGCTGCTCTGAATATCAATGCGCATATTTTTATGTGAAAATAACCTCCATGCCCTGTTCCCCCATCCCCACACCCACCTCCCACCACACCAGAGAACCGTGTGTTCTCTGTAGTTAAGAGTCTGTTTCTTGGTTTCTCTCTCTCCCTCTCTCTCCTTGCTCTCACTTTTCCTTTGTTCATTTGTTTTGTTTCTCAAATTCCACATATGAGTTCAATCATACAATATTTGTCTTTCTCTGACTTACCTTGCTTAACATTTTACTCTCTAGCTCCATCCATGTTGTTGCAAATGGTAAGATTTCATTACTTTTTAAGACTAAATAATATTCCTTTGTATATATACACCACATCCTCTTTATCCATTCATCTATCAGTGAACATATGGGTAGGAATGCACATTTTAGTTTTATAAGAAACAGCCAAATCATTTTCCAGAGGAGCTGAACCATTTTACATAAAAGATGAACAGGAATTTCTAGATACAGCGGTCATTCCCTAATTATCTAACTGATGAATCTCTCACAGTGATTGAAACCCCTAATTTTGGCCCAAAGTAAAGACTTACATCTCCTGTCTTCCCTTGCAGCTAGGTATGATCACTTGACTAATTCTGGCTAATACCATGTAAGCAGGGGTTATGTGGGAAGCTTCTAAGAATATTCCATTTAAAAAATGCAGAATGTACCCTGTGCCCCTTATTTCTCAGTTTGTCCTGCTTCTATAAACTAGCTGTGATACCTGCTATCCTGGACCAGAAATATAAGAGCTACATCCCAGGGGTGTCAGAGGGGTAAGCGGGAAGTCACCTAAGGCCCTAAGCAGTCCTACTCAGGAGACCTACTAGCCTAGACTGGCTCCCCAGACTTTCATGTGGAAGTAAAACACACTATGTGATTTAGGCTGTTCTTTATGTCACTTTGTTAATTATAACTGGACTAAATCCTGACTAATAAACAGATCAGGTACCAAACGATGGAGACATACATGACCCACCCAGGAAACATCACTAGCTCAGAACAGTGTGAGCACAGAGTACTCCTGGGTACCTAAGTAGGAATGAGGCAGGAGTCAAAGACAAAGGCAAGGGTCCAGTCATGGAGGGTGTGGTATTCCAGGTCTGCTAACTTACAATAACACAGAGCTCTCACCCAGAAGCTTCCCAGGAGCACCGTCTTCTTCCCAGGGATGCTTTTGGATACATCCAGATGGACTTTCCCACAAACCACTGACCGGGAGCCTTGGCCTTGGCAGTAGCTGGAGCTCGCCCGCAGGGCTCTGATGGGCAGCTCCACCTCCCAGCTTCACCGCTGCTCTGGCACAGACACTGCAGCTGTGGGTTATGCAGACGTTATGATGAATAATTCCGAGCCCCCAGTCACTGGGTCTCTCCAGCAGCATTGCTTACAGCTACGGTCACACCAAAAATGCTTAAGAGGACAGTGCCTTCAGATTCTGGCCCAAACCCCCTCCTCCACCAGGAAGCTCTCCAGACCGGAGATGCGTTCAGATACCCTCTCCAGACTTCCTCTGGGGCTCAAGCACAAAACCCATTCCCTCACCCTCAGAATCCTCCCTCCACATACACACACACACACACACACACACACACTCACACACACTCACACTAACACCGTCTGTCCTACATGAACTACACACACACACATGCACAGAGCTAAACACAGTGGCCCCATAACTATCACAGTGCCATCATATGGTCAGATTTACATTTAAGAACTTGTCTCAGGGCACCTGGGTGGCTCAGCCGGCTGAGTGTCTAACTCTTGATCTCGGCTCAAGTCATGATCTCACTTACATTCATGAGATCAAGCCCCATGTGCAGCTCTGTGCTGAGTGTGAAGCCTCCTTAACATTCTCTCTCCCTGTCCTTCTGCCCCTCTCCCTCTTGCACTTGCACCCAGCTTCTCTCTAAAAAGAAGAAAAGAACTTCTCTCTGCTTGCTGCATGGAAAATGGTTTGGGAAGCAGCGGGAAAAGAGGCCAATAAAACTGTGATTCCCCCAAGCAAGGAATTCTGAGGGCCTGAACCAAAGCAGAGACTGAGCAGTGCATCTGAGGACCTCCTCCCTGCAGAGAGGAGGCAACATGTCTGAAAAGCACAAGACAAGTAAAATAACCAGGATTTGGTGACTGGTTAGACACAGGAACGGGGAAAGGGAGAAGTGTGGAGACTTGGGTTTGGGATGACACTAATGCTATTAGAAATAGCTGGCACCCCATGAGTCCCTTGAGTCCAGGGCTTTGCAGTCACTGTCTCTTCTAATTCTCGGACTAACTCCATTGAGCACCGTCTTCATCCATACTTTACAAGTGAGGAAACAGGGCAGGGAACAGCTACGTGTCTCACTCAGAGCCTCCCAGCTAGAAACCAACAAGGATATGCCGCAAACCCAGTTCTCTGGACACAGCCTGATGCCATATCCCACCAGCTCAGTACTCAAACTGTGTATTTTTCAGAAAAGGAATTGAAAGAAAATATACCAAAAGGGTTAACTTTGGGTGATAGAAGCCATTTTTATTTTATACACATCTATGTTTTCCAAATTTTCTTCCATGAGTTTGCATGGTAGTATAATCTGGAGAAAATAATAGATGTTTCTATTTAAGTAATACATAAAGCTATGAGGAAGAAAGAAGAGCCTCAGAAATCTAAATGTATGCACATGTTCTCCAGCAGGAACAGCCCCATGTTGCCGCAGAGGAGAGAGCCAAGCCCACCAACTACTCCCAGGAAAAGCCTGTCAGGTAGCAGCCCCTGGGCTGGTGCTGGCCAGGAGCCTCCTTTCACTTAGCCGTCACCCTGAGAGATTCCCATTATCTCGCTGGCTCTGAGACCACTAGTTCATTGGGTTTTCCTTTAAAAAAAATTATCAGTAATAATTTCAGGCACTGAAGCAAAATTTCCAGACAGCACATCCTCTGCCAACACTTCGTAAGTCTCTGAATAATGGCACCATGAATATTTATGTCTTGTTATCGCTGCCGCAAGGAATGACAGTTTCAGCACAAGTGACCATATTCATTTTCGTCTCACTGCTCGACCCTGAATATTCTTTGTTTCCTCCCACTCAGCAGCACCACATACCCCGCTGCGAATGGTCTTCTTACATAAGTGGAATACCCCTTGAGGAAGTATTCAGTTTTCCTTTCCTGTGCGGCTAGAGGGCTAGCGAACCGTGCATCTGTTCATCGATCCATCAGCAAATGTCCCCCGAGGGCTCTGTGCTAGGCTCCAGCGTACAAAGCTGACGTGCTCCCGGCCTGCAAGTCTAGTCGGAGGCCAACGTCCGCCAACCATCACACTAGGTGAAGTGAGCGCACCAGTCGGGTTAGGTCTTAGGTACCATGGCAGATGCCACTAACCGGGACCACGTGAACAAAGGAACCAACCTGCCTCTGTTGAGCCGGTCAGGGCGGAGCATGCCAAGCAGCTCAGTGCTGTCAGAGAGCATGGAGATGGGATAAGAATGGCCTCGAAGGCTTCAACAACAAGCAGGGACTTGAGGGTGAACTTGTGGGATCAAAAGTAAGGAGGCAAGACTGATGGGAGACTGGTAGTTAGGTCCAGGAAACAGACCATGCAGGCCCACACTGGAACTGTGTGGGTGGGCGTGTGGAGGAGGAAACAGATTCAGAAAGTACTGGAAAGATTAAATCACAAGGCATTCACACCTGATTAGAGGACAAAGAGGATATGCATTTGGAAGGGTTAAGAGAGAGGCATCAGGCTGTGGGAGAGAAAAGGAGCTAATACACAGAAAAATGTGCAGATAATTTTATGGAAATTTCATCTATTTAAAACATGAAATATTCCAATCCAGGTTCTTGTCTCTTTTCAAATATTCAAATCTTCTTCTGACCCCCTCGATACCATTTCATTGTTTGCTTCACTGAGGTCTCACTTACCTCTTTCTGCGTAAATATATATGGATTTCTGTTTTATTTCCCATTGCTATTGTAAATGGGCTCCCTTTTTCATCATCATATTTTATCATTAGTTGCATCAGTTAAGTTTCACTTGGTTACAGATGGCAGAAAATCCAATTCAAATTGATAGAAACAATATTAACACATATTGAGCACTTATTATTGCTCGATATTGATCTAAGCACCTTATATGTACTAATGTTTTAACTCAGTTAAATAAGAAGAGAAGATTTAATAGCTCAAGTAAATGAAAAAAATGAATCCTATGTCTATCATCAGATACAGATGGATCCAGGAGCTCAGACACCGGCACCAGGACTGAGTTTGTCTCCATCTCTGGGCTCCACAGTGGCAGGGACTGAGGCAGCTTCTACACTGTTTATTTTGAGGTTCAGGCCCTGGCAAGGAGTTAGGTGGAGGAGCCTGCTTCAAATGAAGGCCTCACACTGAGTCTCTTTCTAGTCCAACTGGAGACACATGCCCACCACTGCTACTAGCGGAAGTGGTTCACTAAACGTGGTCACGTGCCACTCTCCCAAACTGTATACATACAGAGTAGAGGAGAAATCATTCAGTCCTAAACAAATCGGGCACCTCTGCAAGAAGCAGGGACCTAGGGAGATGGTGGCAAAATAACAACCAATGTCCACTCCACAGGTTACTACTCCATTGACTGCTATTACTACTTTGGATTAAAACTACACACATACACACACATGCCTAAATATTTCTATATGTGTATAATATATACATAACAAGTAACCAGTCTGGGTAATTTTAAAGTTACTTTAAATGGGTGTTGTACTAAACTGACTATACTTGTAGTCCCAATTTTCACACTTCTCTGAATCTGATCTCTCTGCTCTCCCCATTGACTCTGGGCTTGGTCTGGTGCCTTGTTTTACCAGTGGGACAATCTCAAACCTGACAGAGAGGCCCGAAAAACCAACTATAGGTTTCTTCCTCCTCTCTTTGAACTTGACCACCATTAGGAGGACAAGCTTGGGCGAGCCTGCTGGAGAACCAAAAACAATGTGGAGGAAAATCAAGATATCCTAGCAAAACTGAGACCCAACCAGCCCCAGCTGCCCCATCAGCTGACAGCGGAGGCCTGAGCAAGTCCAGCCAAGATTAGCCAAGCGCAGCCCAGATCAGCAGAACCACTCAGCCACGGACCATGAGAAATAAAAAATGGTTGTTCTTTTAAGCCACTAAGTTGTGTAGTGGTTTATAATGCAGCAATAGGTATCTGAAACAGACATTCTCCGTTTATCCCTAATTACATGATTATCAACGTTAACAAAGGCAACAAAGCCCAATACACTAATGGGCTGGTTTTGGTGCTTGGGAAGACAGCAAGAGACAGGCACATGGCTGCAGCCCAAGTAGGTTGCTACACTGGGCACACCAGCAGCCTGAGGTCCTGGAGAGCAGGGCCAAGAGGACGGAAGCAAGTTGTTAAAAAAAGTAATTTGCAAATCAAACCAATCAACCTACAAGTTTCAGTTCACATATTTTTTGACATACCATTAAATGATGGAGGGGTCTAGGCCTTGAGGCAAAGATAAAGGAGCTGAGGAGAAGAGATGGCGACTCATGAAATGAGCAGATGCAGGAGAAGAGCAAGGCAGAAACCAGAGAAGGGGGAAGGGCTCTGGGGTGCAGGAAACCTGAAGGAGAGGAACTGAGCCAGATTTTCTCATGAAATGGGAAGAATATAATCCCCAGAAATTTAGAAGCTTGGATAGTTTCCTAAAGTATCTGAATCACCTTGCAAAGCATAGAAAAAATCTGGAAAATTTTATTTCATTGTTTTTGTGCTAGGATAGAAAAAGCAGAGTTGATATCAGGAGATGTGAGTTTTGTTTCTGCTTGACCTTGGACAGGCCACAGAACATCTTTGGATCTTAGTTTTCTCATCTATAAAATAAGAAATTAGGTAATCTCTAACATTTACTCTTTATTCATATATATATGTATGTTATGTATACATATATATATATGTTATGTATATGTACGTATATAGGTAACAAAAAATATAATCTCTTCTCCAGAGAGCTGAAGAGGAAAGAAAAACCCAGCTAACCCTCTGGTCAAAGCTGAGGATGAGGGAGACTTAGGTATTAGGCTTCAAACATATGATGAGAAAGAATAATCTTTTGGCTATTACCATTTTCCAGAAATGTTTCAAATCTCCCAATGGTAATAAGGCCTCTTGACAGTATGAAAACAATCAAATGCCTTTCTCTGCTTGGAACACAGAGCCTCCGTGTTGAAATAAACGCCTGTTTGATGATGTAGGGAGTGGCAGCTCAATTATCAACAGTCATTGCTCTTATACTGGTCTTAGTAGACCAGGTCATGATTTAGCTTCCAGCAAGCAACCCCATCCTAACAGGTCCCCAGTTTTGCTGTGGCGGAATAATTCTCCTCCACTGCGTAATCTTGGACAAAGGAAAGTTCTTGGAAACCACTTCCCACAACAGAATGAAGGGCTCAGCTTCTCCTTCTCCAGGCCCTGGGGGTCGGGGCAGGAGTGATGGAAGATTGGCCCCTAAGACACTGCTGAGAACTTGGAACCTAAGCCAGCCGGGTTAGGGTTGGTGAGATATTGCTCACAGCACTGGTTCCTTCCCACAATGCCTACTGAGGTTTCCAAGGGGTTCATAGATCCTATGTTTCCAAGCCTGGTTGTTCAGCCTCCTATCTACAGTGTGAGCCCTCTGACATCCTATCTAAGCTCTTATTTCCTGTCCTTTTACAGTTTCCTATGTGTCACGTGCTTTTCCTCCTTTAATAATATATATTTTTACTTTTTATGAAGACACCATAGGGTAGTAGTTAAAAGCACAGGTTAAAATTCCAGTTTAGATCCTAAATGTGAAACCTAAAACCATAAAAATCCTAGAAGAAAGCACAGAGAGTAATTTCTCTAACATCACCCATAGCAACATTTTTCTAGCTATGTGTCCATTCCAAGTCCAAGTCTCAAGAGGCCTTGCACACTTGCACTCTCCTTTTCGGAACCCCACCACTGCCAAGTGAACACACCCAGGAGAGTCCACCACATGATGACAGGGCCATCACCTCAATCCACCAGCCAACATCCAGTCAAAGACCACGCGTGCAGATGACGCCATCAGGTCACCACAGACTTTGACCAAGCCCACCTGAAGTCAGCCAAGTCTGGCCAGATCTGCAGAACACCCCTACTGACCTGTATGTTCATAAATGATAATAAATACTGACTGCTTAAACCACTCCATTTATGGTAATCTGTTACACAGCAATAGCTTATGGTGACTTGTTACACAGCACAGCTAACTGAGACACCAACTTACTTCCAGGCTCTCCTCCCACTCTCCACTTTGTGCTTTGATATTCCTTCACCCCAAAGCACTTGAAATTCCCTGACAATCTCACAATCCTATCCCTGCTTTTGTTATGCTGCACCCACTGCCTAGAAAGCCCTTTTCTTCTATACTGTGAAAATCTCACCATTCAAGATCAAGCTGAAACTTTATTTGAGAGAGAGAGAGAGAGAGAGAGAGAGAGAGAGAGAAGGAGGGAGGGATGGAGGGAGGGAGGGGAAGGGAAAGAGGAAGAGAGAGAATCCCAAGCAGGCTCTGCACTATCTTCTCATAGCCTAATGAGGGGCTTAAACTCACAAACTGTGAGATCATGACCCGAGCCAGATACTCAACTGACTGAGCCACCTGTATGCTATTTATTTAGAGTCTAACATTATTCTTTTGTTCATGAGATATTTATTGAGGTGAGGCACTGAGGTTTCAAAACTGAACAGACCACAGTCTGAGCACTACACCAGCTCCCAGTTGAGGAAAGGCTAATGTCACTGTCTTATTTCTTTCCCCTCCCTGACTCCCTTCAGTAGACTTAAGTCTTTATTTCTTCCCAACCACTCTTATTCCCTAGTTACAGCACCGTGTGGTCACAGTGCGATGCCAGCCGTGACAACGGTACCTAACTTAAAGAAATCTTATGAGTAATAGATGAGATTATGCAGGCAAAACAAAACCCATAGCATGGTGTGTGAAACACAGTCAGTGGAAAATGAACATTAGTTGTCGTTATTTTTAGTTAACACATACTCTCATCTCCCCATTTGACTGCATGTACGTTTCTCGAGAGCAGGAACTGAGCCAATTCATCCTTGTGCCTGTGGTGCCCGAAGCGCATACGCGCCTGGCACATATTACAACAGCACCAGATGTTGGCCGAACCGCTATCACCAGATCTGCAAGAACTGAGCACAGACCCAGTTCCCCAGAGCTGCTCCAGGGCCCTGGGGCTTTCGTCTTATACGGGGGCGCCCTCTGCTGTGGATGGGTCTGCTCACACATCTGGGCATGAACCAAACTCCTGAGGGCACTCCAGTAAACCCAGAAGTTTCCAGAAAGACTCATTCCAGGCAAAGGATTCATCTCCTTAACTAGCGGATAAGGCCTCCCTCCCCAGTGCTACACACCTGGAGTCACTCTTTTTTTTTTTTTTTTTTTGAAAAAACCAAAATGTCATGTGTTGGGATTCACCCATGTCATTTGTTTTTTGATCTTGTGCAGATCCAAAATAAGCCCATCATAAGAAATAATGGAATAACAAGACAGAGAGAGATGGTGGGAGAGACAGAAGGCAGCTCACAGGACTCACTGCCCTGCCATGTTTGAAACCCCCGAGAAGAGAGAGAAAAGGCAACTGTGCGCATGGGACACGTCCATCACTTGAGATTCTGGCTGGACACCTGCATGGAGAAGTGCCTCACTTTACCGAGTGGAAAATTCTGAGGAATGCCCATGTAAAGCACTCTTTTTATAAATCATATCATATGCCATGATTACTTAATCACATAACTGCGAAGAAAATGTTTCAACAGAAGAGATAAAAAACTACAATCTTGCAGCAAATTATTTAAAACAATATATTTGCCTGAAAAGAACAGACCACGTATCTATTAGCAGATCCTGTTGGACACTGATGAGAAAGGAAATGTGACGGGGGAGAGATGCATTTCCATTTATGTACATTTTTTTACTTAAAAAGAAAGCACATTCAAAGAAAGCTGCTCCGAATAACTCCATGTACTGCACGCCACAGACGCGGCCTATTTTTAGTCACCTTTATTATGAACAGTCAAACTCCAGTGAAATGGCAATGCTGTGTTCTCACAGTAACACTTCACACCCCCTAAGACTGAAAGCGAGGTGCAGATGAGCCAATTAGAATACTGTGCTTTTTACAAATGCAGAACTTCTTTGTGCCCCTTTTTGGCTACTGCTGGGGTATCATCCCTTTGAAGTAACTGACGGAATTCAGTTAGTAGGGTCCTTTAGTGACTGCAGTAACAAATTCGGGGGAGTTTAAAAACCTTCTCCTTTTTTAATGTTAATGGAGGCGAGTAAGAGGGCGGCCACTTCTGGGGGAATCACAAGCTTTTTAACGGGATAGGAGAAGAAAAGTTAAAAAGTTAAGGTGAGGCAGGGCAGAAAAGCAAGCCATTCACCAGAAACAAGATACCAGAAGAAAATGTACTGTCAAAAAAAGAGGGCGGGCGCCTGAATACCCACCTGAATAACCTGACACTGCAGTCCAAATGGGCGAGCCGAGTACCAACTACTGCTGGAGAGATTCGTGAGGACTAAAAATATGGGCCAGGGGCGCTCCCGTGGCTCAGTCGATTAAGCCTCCGACTCCTGACTCGGGCTCAGGTCATGGTCTCTCCGTTTGCGGGATCAAGCCCCGAGTCGGGCTCCGCGCTGACAGCAGGGGGCGTGCTTGGGATTCTCTCTCCCCCTCTCTCCCGCCCCTCCCCCCTCTCAAAATAAACATTTAAATAAAGAGCAAAAACAATGTATTATGAAAAAATAAATAACAAAGCAAAAATAAAGTCTGGAAAAAATAAATTAAAACACGGGCGAAATAAAAGTGACTCTAACCAGTTCTTCAAACTGCGTGTAGACCACAGTGCCGGGTTTGGGGGGAAGGGGGCGAGCTCTACAACAGCCTTTCCTTCCAGAGGGTTCCCTCACGCTCCGACAGAGGAGCACACGTTCTGCCGAACGCAGTCGGTAGAAAGGCGGGCAACGCGCTCGCAGCCCTGGCCCCGCGCGTCCGGCC
>NC_043710.1:99310731-99426989 GCF_006229205.1 Suricata suricatta
CCGTGGCCGCGGGGAGAACCCGAGGCAGGCCCTCCCCCGGCCACGCGCGGCGCCTGCGCACGCCGCCTCTCCGGGACCTCCCGGGGAAGCACTTCCTGGGTGACGAGGTGACCCCGTCAGAAGATGGCGGCCGCTTGGCTCGCCTCCTCAGGCCGGCCCACACGCTGAGCCCGGCCCATAGCCCTCGGAAAGGCTCCCTCCCAAGCCTTCGAAGCCCTCGAAGCCCAGCAGCCTTTGTGAGGCCCCTGTGGCGTCCCCTTGGGGTCCCCCTCGTGTCCTCCTGGTGCCAGGGCTTCTGCCTAAGTGTCTCCATGCGGCCACCAGGCCGCTTCTCAGCCAGCTCTCCCACACCATCGACCAAATGGAAACAATAAATGATTTTGCAGGGAAAAAAGCAGCAGCAGCGGCAGCAGCTGACAGGCCTTCTAAAACAAGACTTCATTACCGATACAGAGAATATTAACAGCAATAAGAGAACACGAAGGACACTTTTCAACTTTATGTTTTTTCCTTGAACATTTAAAGCAGGAGTTATTTCAAAGTCCGTGTCTATTCTCTGTGGGTCCTGTGGACCTTCCTTATTGTTTCTTGTATTTTATTTGCCTCCTCTTATCTCTTCATATGCCCAGTCATTTTTCATTGAGTGCCAGATAGTGCATATCACGATTATAAAAATAAATGGAGCTCTTGGATTATAAGAGAGTCTCTCCCGAAAGAGTTTCCATGTGCTCTGCCAGACTGCTGTGGCACTGACAGTCTGTGTCATCTTAATCCAGTCGGAGGATTAGAGGATTCATACCCAGACTCAAGAAACTTCTGGTTTTGCCTAAAATGAACAACCCTCACTCTCAATCTTTATTTAAAATCATATAACAACTTTTTAAATAGTGAGGTTTCTTTTTTGGGGGGGGGGGTGTTGTTTTGTTTTTTCTACTCAGATCTCCTACTTTAGACTCTAGGGCAAGCCAGAGCTCCTAATTTAGACTCTAGGGCAAGCCCAGATCCTGGAACTATAACAGCATGTCAACAGAACAGCTCCAAGAGAAACCTGTATATTCTAGTCAGAGGACGGGGTGGGGGGGGGGGCTGTGAATTTGAGGGAAATCCCCCACTTTTTTCTTTTATTAATCTCCTAACCCTGCCCTGTGGCAAGTCATAAAGCTGCAACTCTTGCAACAAAACGGCAGTGGCGAGCTTGCAGGCACAGAAAACCCACAGAAAAGCCTTCTCTATTACATTAGAACTGTGAAAAGGAGTCCCTGTGATTTAAACAGTGTTGAAGAAATGAATCTCTATTCATTGTTTTCTCTCTCTTCTCTCTCTCTACCTTTTCCTCCTGAGCCAGACCCAGCAATGGAAAGTATGCAACAGCATAGAGAAAACAATACTGCTTTCTAACTCCAGCTTTCTAAGGACCATGAAAAAAAGGCACTCTTGAGACCTAGGGGATATTAGAAAAATTATAGAAAAGGAACCATTGGAGATAATGGATCTCCTAAACCTGTGTATGAAGCCACTTCTGAACACTTCATGGATGACTAGGACTCTGACTCTGGTAGTAAGGCGAAAACAATAATACACTGTGATCAGGTAGGTTATATCCCAGGAATGTAACTAGATTAATTAATTACCTGATAAAATGAGAAAAAAAAACTATATGATAATCTCAAAGGAATAGCATTTGATAAAGCTAAAACCATACACTGATTCTTTTTTTTAATGTTTACTTATTTTTGAGAGAGAGAGAGCAAGAGCAGAGGAAGGACAGAGAGAAAGGGGAATAGGATCCGAAGCAGGCTCTGCACTGACAGCAGTGAGCCCAATGTGGAGCTTGAACTCACAAACCATGAGATCATGGTGAGCCGAAGTCAGACACTCAACCAGCTGAGCCATCCAGGTGCCCCCATACCGTGATTCTTTTAATTAACAAATTCAAAATAGAAACTTTTTTTAGTCGATAAAAGTTACCTACATCGAATAGCATATCTAATGGGGAAACTATGGAAATATTCTCAGTAAAGTAAGAAAAAGTTAAAAGATGCCTTCTATTTTCACTGTTGACCTATTATTGAAGAATGTAACCAATGCAACATGAATAAAAAGAACATAAACTATGCAAATCTGAATGGAAGAAATAAAACATCATTTTCTGCATAATATGTGATTACCCTTCTAGAAATTCCAAAGCAAAAGCAACTACTGACTCCTGGAACTGGGAAGAGCTTAGAAATGCGGATTTAATGGGTATAAACTGAACATCATATATATTCATAGCACTATTAACCTTAACAGAAAAATATTCTCTCCATAATAGCAAAAAAGCTATGAAATATACAGAAATAGCTTTAATGAGAAATATATGAAACCCTTAAAATCAAACTGTAAATTTCACTGAAGAATATATTTTTTGTAAGTAGACTAGAAAGTTTGGAGGAACACACCAAGTATGTATTTGAAAATATTTTATCTTGTTTAGTGTTAACTTCTTTTAAAATCAGTTTATAACTCAATGTAATTAAAATAATCTCAATGGGTTTTTTATAAAATTTGAAAAATTGATCCTAAATTTCACATGTGAAGAAATAGTTAAGATAATTTTGACTGCCAGCAGGAGAACCAGCCTTGGTTATTTACTTGCTAGCGTTTCATCTTATCCTCCCCTCCTAGGACTGAAAGGATGCTTCTATTCACATTTTTTTAGCAAGAATGTATTGATCTGTTACTTTTGATTTTAAAATCAAATATTATTTTTTAAAAAGTAAATGAGTAAGGAATGAGAAAGGGAAAGATGAAAAGAGAATTAGTAAAAATGGTAAAAATTAGGTCTTATCTCTTATTCTTGCCTTCTCTCACCCAAACCCTTACCCCCCAACCCAGACATGCACTGATCCATGTGTGGGACTTGGTGGGGCATTAAACTCTCACCAGCTTACCTTACATAGAGACGGTACTCCATTCTAGTGATCACATTCAACCTACACGGCACAGTTACAAGTTATAGTTTATCTAGAATCTACCATGTCAGGGTACTTTATGTGCACTATTTCTACTTTTTCACTACCCTCTGAGGTGCATAACATTATCCCCGTTTTTAGATGAGAAACTATGGCTCCAAGAAATTAATTTATTTATCATAGGTCAAACAGCCCATAAATGGCTGAATCAGGATTAATACTTGACTCTGACTGTAGCAGAAGCCAGAGCTTTTTCCACTACGCCTTATTGCCTCTCTTCTGGGGAAGAAGCCATGGAAAGAATTCCTCTGGCACCTCTCAGGGAATAGGATACTGTGTCACTAGGAAGATTTTCTAGCCAAGGTCTTGGTGCCTGTGATGATTCATATTTAGATCATGTTCCTTGAGAGTAGGGAAAGATATCTGAAAGCAGCTGGTTTTAGAATCTGAGTTGTGAAGTAAGTTCTCAGGGAAGGCATCCAATGATATTGTAGGAAATCTCAGAGGTCATTGGAGCTGTTTGTTCCTCCCCATGGCTAAAACTTTAACCCTTGCTGAAAGTTTCCTTCCTCTCCCAGCCATCATAATGAAGGCTAAAGTGTTCATCCTTAAATAGTCATAAGGGGTGCCTGAGTGACTCAGTTGGTTAAGCATCTGACTTGGCTCAGGTCATGATCTCACAGTTTGTGAGTTTGAGTCCTGCGTCCGGCTCTGTGCCGACAGCTCACAGCCTCGAGCCTGCTTCAAACCCTGTCTTCCTCTCTCTCTCTCTCTCTCTCTGCCCATCCCCTGCCCATGCTCTGTCTCTGCCTCTCAAAAATAAACATTAAAAAAATTTGTTTTAATTATACGAAAGATTGTAACAGATTCTGCAGACTTCTGATGCCAGCACCCCAATCCCCTTTCGGAGTAACTGCACTATTAGAAACCTTAATTTAGGTAGAGGGGACTGGACATGTAGCGAGGATGAAACGCCACTATATTTTCTGGCCTATAGCAACACAAACTTGGTCATGGGTAGTCACACAATCACATACTTTCAGTTGTTGTATACATATAAAACGAGATACACTCTGGGCCACAGCTCAAAGGAATCAGATTTTGCCTTTCCCCCCCCATCGGAGAGCAATGAAGAGAGATTTCACTAAAGAACTCCAATTATTTGGAGTTGCCAGTTGAAAAATGGGCATCTGGCTTCTGGCCCAGAGTTGCAACTAATAAATCAGGAATTGTTGCTTAACTTTTCTAAGCATATCTCCTTGCTGTAAATTTCACTGCTGAACTAAGCATCTTTGAAATTGTCTCTAGCTGAAACATTCCAGAAATTTTACTGGAGCTCTGGTAGTGAAGAGATATTTATTCCCTAGGTTTAAAATTAGCCCCAAATTATTGTTGGGGAATCTCTCCTGCCTTTCTATTGGAGCATGTGCCTAGGTCACGTGGTGTAGTTTAAGTATATTGGGCGTGGCCCAATGCGAATCCTTCATTTGAAAGGCTTCTAATTTCTTATTTCTTTTCTTTTTTTAGAAACTTTTATTTTCCATCAACCTTATTTCCATTTTGTTTGCCTTTGTGGAAGAGTGGCTGAAGACCACTCACTTTACCAAAGTGTTCCAACAGCCTCAGGGACGTTCCAGCCAAACAAAATTTGAATAGATTTCTCCCTTCCCAGAAAACAGAAGACATTACAATGAAGTACTATAACCAGTAGTAAGTAAAATAGTATAGTAACATCGAACAACTCATATTTCAGGACTGAGTTCTTTTCTCTTAGCACCCAGATAGGAAAAGACCTCTGATACCCTTTTTCAAGCCATCATATCTAATATTTAGAAGAGCATTTGCCAGCTTTAAATTGCAAATAAAAAACAGTACTTATCAAAATACACGCCTTGCTATTGGCTACTACCGCCCTCTTTTCTCCCGTAAGAGACATTCCCTTCTCATCCGCAGAGATGCCTGGACACGGGCTTTGTAAAGCTAGCACTGAAGATGAGGCTTGCTTTGCCTTTCCACTGTAAATAGAAAATCCGGGAGATTTTTATTTGGGGGACTGACTTGCGGATGAAATACAGCCTCAGCCAATAGTCATAATCATTATGGTGTCAGAATAAGTATATTTGGAACACTGAAAATACCAGAAGAAGAGGGAAGAGAAAAGAGAACACTTTACGGCTCAGTGGCTAATCGTGAATATTAAATGTCAATGATATGAACTTTCCTAAGTGATATTCAAAAGGAACTGGTCCAAGCCACCATTAAAGTGAGTGACACATGGTATAATGCATAATGTGTCTCAGGTTGGCAGTCTCTGCGACTGCACATGACTGTTTCTCATTTCCCACATCGAGGTTTGATGGTATTATCACATGTGACAAAATCACATCTTACAAGTTTAGTTTCCGCTTTTCGTTAGTCTGTGATCCGAATATGACTGCAGTCATTCTGACAAGGTGGGGATGGCAGTGGTGACTCACAAAAACGACCTTGTAGTATCATTTCACTCACAAAGAAATCTCCAACGAGGTTTTTTAAAGTTTATTTATTTACTGGAACTCCTGGGTGGTTCAGTTGGTTAAGCATCTGAATGTAGCTCAGGTCATGATCTCACTGTTTGTGGGTTCAAGCCCTGTGTCAGGCTCTGTGCTGACAGCTCAGAGCTTTTATTCTGTGTATCCCTCTCACTCTGCTTATGCTCTGTCTGTCCTCTCTCTCTCTCAAAAATAAGCATAAAAATTTATATTTATTCTGAGTGAGAGAGAGTGGGAGAGAGGCAGAGGGACAGGGAGAGGGAGAGAGAGAACCCCAAGCAGGCTCTGCACTACCAATGCAGAGCCCGACCCAGGACTCGAACCCACGAACCATAAAATCATGACCTGAGCCAAAGTAGGACACTTAACCAACTGAGGCACCCAGGCGCCCCTCAAAAGTGATTCTAAGATGCTGTGAATGTCTTGTCTTTCTGAGTGAGACAGAAAGTTCAACAAGAATACAGCAAAAGACAGGGGCAGTTTTCGTGTTAGATGATCAGATAATCACCATGAAACCTCGGAATACCTGAAAAGGTTGCATCGTGAAGACAAATCACCTTAGGATTTGGCAGGATGTGTGTGGGTGGGTGGTAGATATCACTTCGTATGTCATTGTAGACCCAGCGTGCATTGAAACTAGACACTTTTTTCCTCCCTGGCCTTTTTGAGGCTGTGTCAGAGGAATATAAAGCGCGTAGTGGTTGGAAGAGCCTTGCTTCTACTGTGTTGGCTGGAGCCTGTGCACGCTGCCGCCTGACCAGCGTCACATCATGCAGACCCTGGATGGAACGGCCACTGCTGAGAAAACTCATTTTCACTTTGCCTACCCACGGAGAAAGTAACACATTTCTGCATTTTTAATACTTGAGGTCTAACGTGAAGACTGCTTTCTTCTGATGTTCTATCTTTGGGTGCAACCTCACTGCCAGGAAGAAGGCGAGGATCAAATGGGGAACATAATTTGGAAAGATCTATTGATGTTTATGTTCCTAAAGCTATTAAGATTTGAATGACAGTTCCAACGTTTTCTTTGAGAATGTATCAAAATAGAACTCTTGCATACAAGCTAACACACTACATAACCTCAGGTTTAGATATATTAGCTTTCTTTTCTTTTTCTTTCCTTTTTTTTTTTTTTTTTTTTTTTTGAGAAAGAGAGCGTGCAAGAGGGCCAGGGGGAGACGGGGAGAGAGAATCCCAAGCAGGCTCCTCACTGTCAGTGTAAGGGGTTTGGGGGGGGGAGCTCCATCTCATGACCCTGAGATCGTGACCTGAACCAAAATCAAGAGTCAGATGCTCAACCAACTGAGCCACCCAGGTGCCTAGAAATATTAACTTTGAAGTGGAGATGTAACTGACATCTGAAATCTGCAGGTAGAAAGAAGCAAACACATTCAGGGGAGATTCTATAGATCCAGGAAAGGGGGCGGGGGCAGGGTGCAAGGAGAGCTTTCTATGGAAAAATAGGGAGGAATAAGAAGATAAATTTATATGGGGTGCCTGGGTGGCTCAGTTGGTTAGGCGTCCTACTTTGGCTCAGGTCATGATCTTATGGTTCGTGACTTCAAACCCTGCAGAGGGCTCTGTACTAACAGCTCAGTACAGAGCCTCTCTTCAGATTCTATGTCTCCCTCTCTCTCTCTCTCTTCCTCCCCTGCTTCCACTCTCTCTCTCTCTTAAAAAATAAATAAAACATAAACAGTTTTTGAAGAGGATAAATTTATAATTCAGGAGGATGGAGGTGAGAATTCTATGATCCCTCTGAGAAAGTGAAAATGTGAGAACTTGTGAGTCCAGCCAGCACCCAAATCCTTAATAGTATTAGAGATGCAAATCCTGTGGGTTGGCACGTCAGCACATTGTCAGTTAGTGGTTCTCAAGCTTGAGGGAATGTAAGAATCGTCTAGAGAACAGGTTTAAAATGTAGCGAGTCCGACTCCGCTCCTAGAGACTCCATTTCAGTAGATCCAGGGTTGGTGCAGGAACCCAGATATTGTCATTCAAATGTCCCTTCATTTTGACAAAGACACTGTACTCTTTTGGAGTAAAAGCATCTACAACTCTCCTACCCCTTTCTTTTGCTTTAAGAAAAATCCCAACCAGGGCACCTGGGTGGCTCAGTTGGTTAAGCATCTGACTCTTGGTTTCAGCTCAGGTCATGATCTCATGGTTCATGGTATTGAGCCTTGAACTGGTCTCTGCGATCACAGCCTGCTTGGGATTCTCTCTCCCGCGCACTCTCTGCCCCTCCCCCAATCACACACTTTCTCTCTCTCTCTCTCTCTCAAAATAAATAAATAAATAAACAAACATTTTTAAAAGTCCCAACTTTCACCAAGAGTCAGTTTTCCTCTTAAAAGAAATAGCATTGGAATCACAACAGCATCACTCATCACTAGTCCTTGATGCTTTTATAGGGCTACTATGTTCCAAACACTGGAAACACTTAGTCTATGTTATAATATTAACTACTGTTAATTGAATATTTAGTAATTGCCAGGCACTGTTAACTAATTAAACACAAGATCCCTAAATAATGAATTACCTTCCTACAAAGAAAATAGTATTCTCTACTTTTATAGCTAAGAACATTGTGGCTCACAAAAGCTCAGTGACCTGTCTGAGGTCACATGTTAGTAAGCAAAATATAGTCTCTGAAACCAAAGACTGTACTTTTTCCAGTGCTTTGTTTTAAAATGAACTCATGAGTGGGAGATGAAACCATCTCCATGTGACAGATTCCTGCAAGTGTGTATAAGGGCCTAATGCTGCAGACAGAACTGTCATTTCTACTTAACCCACAGATCACACTGACACTGAAAACGGCTTTAATCAGCTATCAACATCCTTGTCCTCTCTGCTGCTCAGCTGACTGACAAAGAAAGGGTGATTCCGGAACTTTGTTCCAAGCCCTTGGGAAACAGAATTATGTACATTGTACACCCTGTATGATGGAACCATAGGACAGTTAAGGTATTTGCCCAGAGGCCTCTGTTACATACTATCCTTTGGCATTTTCAGCCCAAAGTAAAGGCATGTGCCTTGTGCCCTGGAATCACTTCTCCGATAATGCAGAGGGGCAGCCCTGTGATGGGAAAGAGCTCTACCTGATCTCTAAGTTCAAACTCGGGCTCACAGACTTCACCAACACAGTGGGTCCGTGCTGAGAGCCGAGCTCCACCTGACCGAGTTGGGAAGAACTGGCTTTGACTCTCAGCTCTGACTCTCATTAGCTCGGTCTTGGGGCTGGTCGGTCGTCTGTCCTTTCAGAACCTTCCTGTCCTTCTGTCCAGTCTTCTCACTTTTATGTATGAATAAAAACGAATACTTTGCAAGATAAAACAGAATTTAAAAAGCTTCTAACACACAGTAGGCGTGCAGTAAGTTTTGTTTAGCTATGCTGTTTATAAATGAAGTTTAACCCTAACTTTATGCAGCTTGAAAAATGGAAATTTCTCCAGTCTCACCCTGTTTGTAGATGAACTCAAATATGTGCTCAACACGTTGGGCTTTGCTGAGTCATTCATACACACTGTCAAACTGTTCAGGGTGGTGATAGAGATAGATCAAAAGAAGCGAGCACCATGAATATTTCATAAAGAAGCAAAGTGCCTTTGGAAAAGCTGTTTCAACTGCCTAAAACTTAGAAGAAGTTTGCTTTGCTCATTACTGTAACAGAACTTTTAGACTACAGACTTCATGCCCCCTCCTTTCTTACACTGTGGTAAGCACAGACCATGTACCTAATCATAGAAATGCGTACATGTCTCATCTCAAGATTTTATATCTAGCCAAGATTTCTTGATGTGTTTAATAGTTACTTACCTAATGATAGTGGACCAGCTAGGAGCTAAAACGCAGTTTTGAAACGAGACCCTCAGTGACTAAAAAGTAACCTGAGAGAGACAAACAACAAACCATACAATGTAATAAGTGCTAATAGCCCGTTAGGCATGCGGCTCACAGGAGGGAATTATCTTGGGATCACCTCCAGGAGGTAATTAACACCTAACAGCAATCTTAACAATGACTCAGCCAGGAAAGGGAAGCGAGGAATGTTCAGACAAAGGGGAGAGATGTGCAGAATCACAGCAGTGTAAGACAGCATGGCCTACTTGAAAACTACAAATAGTAAGAAATGTTGGGCTATGATGGGCTCAGTGCAGCATGTTGGACTGGTAAACAGAACTACAGGGAGACAGAGCTAAGAAAAGTCTTCTGTGTCAAGATTTTTATTTTTTAATTTATTTTTAATTTTTTTAACGTTTTTTATTTATTTTTGAGAGACAGACAGAGACAGTGTGAGCAGGGGAGGGTCAGAGAGAGAGACCCAGAATCAGAAGCAGGCTCCAGGCTCTGAGCTGTCAGCACAGAGCCCAACGTGGGGCTCAAACCCACGAACTGTGAGATCATGACCTGAGCCGAAGCTGGACGCTTAACCAACTGAGCCATCCAGGCGCCCCTGTGTCAAGATTTTTTAAAAGACATTGTTAAAGCAAGAAAATGATAAAACATGTCTAGGAGAATGCTAGGTAGCCTATTTGGAGGAAAGAGGCACAGAACCAGTTTAGTGTGTTTGGTCCCTAACTCCTAGGGGCACTCTAGGATTCAGGACAGGACTCTGGGTAGTGGGATCTCCAGGAGGTAAGACACGTCCGTGGCCTGCTGAGGAAGGCTGTGGGATCCCTACTGGAATGACATGGATCACGGGCCCAAATAGCTGTGGGCAGGTGGGAATGGCCGAAAGAACTGTGTCCCCAAGGGAGTAAAAGGGACAGCTAAGCAAAAAAAAAAAAAAAAAAAAAAAATTCATAAAGGTGATCAGTCCCCTTAACCATGAGCTAAAATGAAAGTGAGAGGTGTCACACGAGACCAAGCCATCCCAATACACTTTGACAATTATTTCTCCAGTATGGTCAATCAGAAATGAATGGATGGGGGACGGAACTTTGAAAATACCTAACGATGTGGCAGGATACCACCCAAGGGACAGGCCTGCGGAACAAGACATGGCTTTTTTTTTCTATGAATCTTGCTCTTTTGATTCTAAACACATAGGACTAGGAAGAAATTGGATGAAAATAAAATTGCAAATCCAACCTTTACCTTCTCATAGGCGACTGCCTTCTAAACAAGGATTTCCCCAATCTGCTATTCAGTGAGAGAATAAAGCTCACTGTTTAGTAAGCATGCAATGGGCGCTATCCCCTTGAGATGCCTTCTAGAATGACTGAGAGCCCCAAATCAAAAGACAACGATGGCAGCACTGCCATTTTATGACCGTCTTCACACATCCCTGTCTGGGTCAATGGAGTAAAGATGGAAATGTGTTTGGAAAAACTGATCAGGTTGAAGTGCCTTGGGGCTCTTTTCTTAGAACCATGGCTTGGGACATGAATTATATGGATAATTTCTTATGCCTGTAAAGCTAACTTCCTAGGGAGAGGAGTTGGCAAATATGGTGTTGAGACTGTCAACAACTGATAAAAGCATGTGTATTTCCTCAGTGTGAGGAAATCGTTAGGGGGCACCTGGGTGGCTCAATTGGATAAGCATCCAATTCTTAGTTTCAGCTCAGGTCATGATCTTACGGTTCTTGGGATTGAGCCTCATGTCAGGCTCTACACTGACAGCACTGAGCCTGCTTGCTACTCTCCCCGCTCCTGCCCCCCCACCCCGCTTGCACTCTCTCTCTCTCTCGAAACAAACAAACAAAAAGAAAATCATTAGATAAAAAGGATAAAAAGGGAATGTTCCATAAGATGTCCAATTTAGTACTGAGTTTAAGGAAGAGTGGAAGAAAAGCCTAAGTCAGCACTTGAAAATTCTTTTTTAAATTCACATGGTTGGTTGGCCCTATAATGTAAGCAGCTCAACTTTAAGAGGCACTTGAGTTGGCAGCTCAAGTTTAAGAGGCACTTGAATTGGGCCCTGTGGCAAGAAGAGACCCCCACCCATCAGAGAGCTGCTCCAAGGGTGAGATGGGAAAGAGGGAGAACCCACCTCACTGCTATGGGTAAGAGTGGCCAGGTGTTCTGAGCCCAAAGTCCAATTCCTGTGTAAGCACAGACATGGTTCAGACAATCATTGGTAGCAGGAGGTCCCTTCCAGTGAGTGAGGAGGTGTGACATTAACGAAAGCCAGAAATGGTCCAACTTGGAAGTCAGATGCAGTCAGAGCCTTGAGATCTGCCCTTACGAGGCTTAACTTCTGCTAGTGGTTGGGGACGTACTTTATGCTTCAGTTTCCTGGAACTGCCATGCTGTCTGGCCTTGAGTCTCTATCCATGCTGTTCCCTCCACCTGAAATCCCTTCCAACAACACCCAGCCTATCCTTCTCTTATAAAAGAATGTATTATGCCATTATAAGTCCCCTTTCTTATATCTCCAACTAAATTATATGCTCCTTGAGAGGAGAGCTTACCTGACTGACTAGCCATTTGATCCCGAGTGTCCAGTACCATGTCCACTGCATCATCAGCTCACGTAGGTGCTCGTTGAATGAAGAACTAAAGAGAAAGAAGCTAGGGTTGGATCAAGCCCACCAGCTGGAACTTTAGCTAATGAGTAGAATTCAATGTTCTGGTTCCAAAGAACTAGAATCTTATTTGAGTGGGTGGAGCCAACACTGAGGAAGTTCTGTGATGATCCAGGGTACCTGAGGTCTCCGGAAAAGTTATACATGAAAGGAGACTTACAAGTCAGACTGGAATCTAGCCATAATGACTAGAACTACTGAACATGGAGGAAATGAGACATATTTGCTAATGGATGCCCTACCCCTGCGAAAGTCATCCATAATGTGGTCCGCAAATGGGTCCTATCGGTACATCCAATCACAGCAAGCTAGGAAAAGAAGGGCAGGAGAAAGGCAGCTGGGGGTTGACAAGCAGAGAAATTACACAGAGAATTACAGCTGTTACCTTTATCCAATTAGGCTGAGGTTTTCAGATGCTAAAGAATGTGAGGGTAAAAACTTACAATCGAATGGCTTGGAGATCCAAAACGAAGCCTGATTTGCTTGCAGTCCAAACAGAGATGTAGAGGATACCTGTCACCCTAGCTTTGCCACTTACATCTGCGATCCTCAGCTCCCACATCAGCTCAATGGCACATGTCTGGAAAGTGCCTAGTACAGAGCTTCATACACAGCAGAATCAAGAAATGGCACCTGTCAGAAATGTTGGCGCCAGTACTGACTTAGGTGAAGGGACCATTGTCACTCATTTTTTCCACTCCCCTCACCACCAGTATACACACACCTTCTCAAACTCATACACGAATAGCAGTAGATTCTCTGGGGTCTTCTTAGATAAGGGAAAGACTAATAACCCTCTACCGAGAGCCTCAAAGCCACATGTCTACCAGGAGATACACGGCACACTAAATCATTAACAACTGCACATCCATATGTGTAGTCTGACTCTGACATTAGGAACGGGACATTGAGGACCATACACTGCTATTTCCCAACTTTTGCTGGGAATCCCTCAAAAAATAGCAATTTTCCCCTTAACTATATCTGGTTCTTAGTCAGTTGCACGTAAGAATCACCTGAAATTCTCCTGAAGAAGAATAATGCTCAAGTTCACCACCAGACCAATCAGGTTAGAAATTCCCAGGAAGAGGGCTCAAGTGTGGGTGGTTGTCTAAAGATCCCAGGTGATTCTAATGGGCTGATTCATGTGTAGACCCTGGACCATAGCAACAGCATCACATAGAGGCTTGTTTAAAATGCAGAATCTCAGGTCCCAGTCCAGACTGAATCAGAATCAGAAGGAATCAGAATCTTCATTCCCAGTGATTCATAATCACATCAAAGTTTGAGAAGTACTAGTGGGGATGAAGGGATCCCAACTCTGGCTGCACAATCTACTCATCTAGAGGAATTTTGGAAAATGCTGGTGCTTGGGCTCCACTCTCTGAGATTTTTAAAAAATTATTTATTTATTCTTGAGAGAAAGAGAGACAGAGAGAGAGCAAGCACACCAGGGAGGGGTAGAGAGATGGAGAGAGAAACTCCCCCGCAAGCTCAGCACTGTCAGCACAGAGCCCGAAGCGGGGCTTGAACTCACAGTGAGACCATGACCTGAGCTGAAATCCAGAGTTGGGACACTTAACCACTGGGCCACCCAGGTGCCCCAATCCACTGAGACTTTTATTTAATTGGTATG
Source organism: Suricata suricatta (assembly GCF_006229205.1). Taxonomy (NCBI): domain Eukaryota; kingdom Metazoa; phylum Chordata; class Mammalia; order Carnivora; family Herpestidae; genus Suricata; species Suricata suricatta. The sequence continues at coordinate 99,324,391 of NC_043710.1, forward strand.
AAGGGGATCTCGCATAAACATTTTGAAAAATCTCCCCTGGGTACATAAACTGTGCAGCCAGGGCTGAGAACCACAATGCCGGGCAGATGTTGCCTCAGTGATGGGCTGAATTCTCAGCCAGGAGCACCTTCATGAGGGAGCTGTGAGACACAAGGTTCATCAACACTCCTTTTCTCCACGGTCACCTCAGCATTGGCCAAAGAACAAATGTGGTCTCTCTAGGACGGGGCTGTCTAGTGACATGTTTAAGAAATTACTATTTCACAACACATATGTAAATTTGTATTTTCAATTTTCCTCCTTGTTACAGCTCCAGTGTATGAATGACTAGCTCTATGTGCATAATGACAATAAGCAAACTGGAGTATGCTTCTCTTAGAGATGCGCTTCATGTTCTAGTTCTACTCAGTGACAAATAACTTTATGTTAAAACTAACAAGGGAATGTTACTGGGTCCAATATATATATTGTTTGTGAATTTTAGAGCTATAACTTAAGACTTCAAAGAAATTCTGTGCTGTAAGTGGACACTTCAGGCCATACCCCAGACCTCTGAGTTGAATTTAATCTCCCTCTGCCCTTGGGACCAGTTTAGAGAGAAAGTTGGAGGAATACAGAATCTACAGAATTCTCTGAAATGTGACAAATCCTAATTGACTTGGTTTCAAATCCTCAGCAGTTAGAGCATCTGAGTTTATCTCAAATGCTAGAGATACTGTAACATGTCACTTGGATCCCAGCCAAGGGTCAAATGTGGTATCACAAATAGAAGCTAAAATAAATTCCCAAAGTCATTTTGTGGTTGAGTTAACTTTATTCACATGATAGCTATAGGGGTTGACAATGACTTCTAACATTTCTTTCTTCTGGTGAGTTGATTTAGAGTTTGGTTGCAGACAGTGTGGGTTGAAGGGATGTGTGGGTTAAGACAGATCGGGGGCTTGTTACAATTCTACATCATCATGAATTATTTAATTTTAACCTTGTGGCTTTGTCTAACACATCTGCACGAAGAGTTGAGGAATAAATCTAATGCTCACTGGCAAATACTTAGCAGCCCTTGAGAACAGCATCTTTAGAGTACCCACAATTGATCCTAACACTGGAGGCACCTCGGGTATCTTGAGGGCAGGTCAGAAGTGCCTTGGGGTGCCGAGAATGCCATCCCGAGACAGCAGTGGGAGCTCAGGGCACACAGCAGGCAGCTCTGCAGAGATGCAGTCAATCCCAGGAGCGTAACATGGCTTCTCAGTACTGATAGGACCTCACAAGGAGCCACATGAGAATAACGGTAATCAGCACAATGGTGAAGTTGAGGAACAGCTCCCGAGTGGATATCCCCATCCTGAGAGTTGGCTCGGTGAGAAGTGAAGGCAGACTCCTGAGGGCGTACCAGAGACCTCCTGCTTGTCCTCACCTAACAGAAAGTTACAGAGAACATGGGAAGATTAATGAGCATGCTTTCCTCATTGTGGAAGAGGAGAGTGTGAGGGGCTGAACTGGGTCCCCAACAAAATTTCTGTGTTGGAATCCTGACACCCAGCATCTCAGTGTGTGACTGTATTTGGAGACAGGGTCCTTCAAAAGGTAATTCAGCTTAAAGGAGGCCATCAAGATGGACCTTAACCCATTATGACTGGTGTTTTTCTAAGAAAAAAAGATGAGGACGCAGACATGTACAAAGAAAGACCATGTGAAGGCAAGGCTGTCACATACCAGCCGAGGAGAGAGGCCTCAGAGGCAATCAACCCTACCAACGCCTTTATCTTAAATTTCTAGCCTCCGGCCTATCTTTGAACTACAGCCTCAGCTCTTTCTGGCTCTCCAGACTGCTGCCCTCCCCTGTAGACCTGGGACTGGTTGGCCTCCATAATCACATAAGCCAATTTTATCTATATGTCTATCTATATCCAACTCAATATCAACACACATATACACATACACTATTGGTTCTGTTTCTCTGAAGAACCCTGACTAATAAGAAGAACATGGCTTTTCTGCCTAATGTGAAAAAAATCCAATAAAGTCCTGATTTTTTTTCTTGTGATAAACATATAGACACTTTGGATAAAACACAAAAGATTCTATTTTCTCTCTTCAGTGTGTGTGTTTATGTGTGTGCTTGCTTTTCTAACTTAGAATACCAGCAAGCAAGGTCACCAAAACAAAAAAAAAGCCCCAAACGTGGTGTGGGTTAGCATCTGTTCTAGCACTGATTTGCGTATAGGAGGAGGACCCCATAAGCTCTCAAGTTTCTGGCCGCCATAGGTCTTCGCCTGACCCCGTGAAAGCATGAAGCGTGTGCAGCAGCTGCTTGGCCTCTTGTAAGCCCTGCGTTCGGCACGGAGCCCACTGGGGTCAACCAGAAGTCCCTCGCAGAGCAGGCATGCAGTCAAAAGAGCAAGTGTTAACCTCATGGGTACTTCTATTTCCAAAAGGGCTTCTGCCAGCTATTTTTAGTCAAGTGCAGGATGTGCCTATATTGTAAACACTTCAAAGAGCAGGGATGGTATCTTTATAATTTGTACAGATAGTGCACGCAGGAAACCATACTTTGGTAACACATGCAATATAGTCAATCAGATTATTACCTTCGCGAGGGGCATGATGGGCACTTTGTGTGTGCAAACCAAATGAAATTAGAGCTTAGAGATAAAATTTTAGATACCTAGATACTAAAATTTTTGATACTCTGAAGCCAAAATGTTTAGGTACAGGGAGTGTTTCGTTTATTGTTAAGGGTGGAAGTTCAGGGGATAGGAAGGGTTGTTAGCAAGCTTCGACCCTGCATGGCATTCTTAACCATCTAACTGGACTGAATTATGAATTTTAATTACTGTGTTTATTATATAATTAATGGACCAAATGATTAATTACATAAACCAACTAAGGAATCATTCTTCACATTATGTAATGGTCAGCGTAATAACACGCAAGTTCCAACCAGCTGGCGACAGCCAGGAGGTTGTTCAATCTTGCCTTAAAAAAATATGACTAATAATGACTGATTTTTGGATCATTTTCCTTCTAATTCTCATCCATCTTTTGGCCCTCCACATGAAGAATACAGTATCTTGCCGATGAAACTTTTTACACAGATTTGCTTGAAGGAGAAAGTAAAAGGGAGAAAATGAAGGGATAAAAGAAGTAGAGAAAAGGCGTAGAATATACACAAGACCTCAAAGATTGGGGAGGTGAGGAATTCAGGCAGGGAGCCTGGGGGCAAAAGAGACCATGGGCAGACTCTTCTCCATGAGTTTTTTAAAACTGTTTTTGAAAGACAGAAACAGAGACAGAGTGCAGCAAGGGGAAGGGCAGAGAGAAAGACAGAGGTACAGAATCTGAAGTGGGTTCTAGACTCTGAAATGTCAGCCCTGAGCCCACCCCTGGGGCTCGAACTCACGAGAGCCAAGCTGTAAGATCAAGACGTGAGCTGAAGTCGAATGCTTCACCGACTGAGCCACCTAGGCATCCCTCTATGAATTTTTAAATAAAATCAAATCCTGGTCCAAATGCTAATTTATTTGGGTACATTTTGAAGAAATATAGAGATATGCAAGACAAGAGAGACAGAGACTATTTCTAATGATCAACCCAATTCAGGGAGGGCAAATCACTGTCCCACCAGACCTGCTTAGTAGATTAAGCGCTTAAAGGAAGGGATCCATGGAGAGTGGCCCAACAGGAACAAACTCAGAACATATTATTGACAGCTGGCCATAGCTCTGTGTGTGTGACCTTCACAATTCTGTGACCTTTACCACGCAGGCAAACGTTACCATGATTTTTATGTGTCCTAGGATTGTAACTGAGAAACTGACTTTGAGACAGAAGTAATGTTGTTTGTGCAATGACACACAGCAAGGTGTGAGGCCGAATTAGACCTGGCAGCTGGCTAGTAGTTGTGAGAATATGGTTACTACACAGGAGTGATTCAAGAAGGGGGTATTACTGCAGCTAACTGCCCTGACCACACAAAGTTTGTGTACATTTTCAACACTTCGCGAAAACAATTTGACATTTTTTAAATTAAGGCTGATAATGCTAATTCTGTCTTCTCCAGCCATTTCACTTCTACTCCAGAAATGCAGTACGTATGCACCAGGACACATCGCCAAGAGTATTCACAGCAACATTTTCATAACATCCCCAAGCTCGAAACAACTCAGGGGTTCATCAACAGCGGAATAGATGGTGTATTGGGGTATATTCATACATTCGAATGCCATAGAGCAAAGAAAATATATGAACTATAGAAACATTTAATAAGATACTTGGATCTCACAAAATAACTCTTGGGCCAAAGGAGAATTTAAAAAAGAAACTAGAATATGATTCCATTTATACAAGACCCAGAACAAGGGAGGTAATCATATTGTTGAGGAATGTTGACATAGGATGTAAAATTATAAAGAAAAGCATGAACAAGATGATCTCAGCAATCAAGATGGTGATTACCTACGGTAGTGCAGAAGGGAGAAATGATCAAGAATGGATTTCTGGGCTGCCAGCAGTGATCTCTTTCCTGACCTGGGTGACAGTATACAGGTGTTGCTTTATAATTATTGTTCAAAATATGCTTTATGATTCTTTATGTTTTTTTCTCAGTCGTCTCTGAGTTGATGGGCTACCTCATATACTTCTTTCTTTCCTACAGCTTACCTCTTACTATTTCTTGCACTTTGATGATGAACTTAAATATCTGTATTTAAATGAATAAAGCACAAAGAGTTAAGGTGAGAATTTCTAATGAATTCAATTTAATCAACACATATGCTAATAGTAAGAAGTGAACTTTATTTTCATGCACATTCAGACCAAAGTTAGTTAGAAATTGAGATTAGCAACCTTCCATTTTTCTGCTATTACCCACAAAGACAATTTTGGCCTCATTATAAATCTCCCTGGAGTCAAGATCGCACCATATGATCCAAAGTGATTGCCATATGGGTGAAATAAAAACCAGAAAAGCTCTGAATAAATTGACATTGACTTTCTTTGAATGGGGGCTTTGAGAATTAGGAAGGAGGAAAACACACATCATGAGATGGAAAAAAGGAAAGCAAGAATAAGTAATACTCTTTATATCTTAAAAAATACTGTGTACAACAGGTATTGCCTATTTCATCAAGATATGTAAACATGCTTCTGTGCTTCTCATTTGCAACTTGTACACACACCCACATGCACACGCACACATATTCTATGCTAAGTATAAAAACCCTCTGTCACCTGAGGAGGTCAAGGACACAAGTGTCTGTGATAGGCTTCTTCTCTCTCTCTGCAACTTGGGCTCCAACTCCTGCTCCTCTCCCAGGCTCTCTGAGTCCTGGATTCTGGGCAGGACCTAAAGTAGTCTGAGGGAGGTGGCAAGCACTGTGATGTCACTGATGAAACATCTCAGAGGACAACCTCCAATGGTTTGAGGCTATTTGTGTTTAGGGGGAACACAGAAATATGTTGACTAAGACTCTATTCCTTTGGCTGCTGATTTGTATTAACCCCGCAGGGACTTCAAGTCCTCTCTTCTTCCAGTTGACTTTAGGTACAATGGATGTGGATTTTAAATTCATCCTTTACATCTTCATGAGTATCTCTAACAAGTGTTTGAAACCCAATAAACCAAGAGTAATAGACTAATATTAACAGATGGGTGCCGAAATTGGCTGCTCCTCCTACTCAGCATGTGAGGGTGTCAAAATATGACCTCACTTTACCACCCATATCCTTAACTATTGGAAATGCGAAGACTTCTCTGCCTTCCACACACACCTCCCGAACCACGCAGACACCAGAATTCAACAGGCATCTCTGGCTCCTTCAAAACTGACCATCATCCAAGCAGTGAAACTGATCTCCTCAGTCACCTGTTCTGCGTACGATTCCAGCTAAGCTGTATTTTGGAAGTTTACACATTAATATACAGTTTCATCTGAAACAGCTGTGGGAGCCCTGGTTTATATATCTCTGTCAGTAAACCAACACTGCGGCCAACCCCTACAGCAAAACTCAGTCCTCTGTAGAGACCAAGGGGGTAAGAGGAGAGCGGGTTGAAACAAGTGAAACCACACATTATGGAATCTGTCCTCAAGAAAGAGAACTGTATAACTTTGAAATATAAACACTGATGAAAACTAGGCTGTTAAGATGAGTTTACATCAACATTTCAGATGTCTGGAGGTCACTGGAGCCCCCTGAAGTATTTAACTGGACTCGAAAGAAGGGGACCCCAGCAGTTGTGTTTGCTCAGCAAATCCCTTCTTTATAGACAACAGAGAAAATGCCCCTCTGAATTCCTACTTAGGGTCAATCAAACTAAGTCATTCCCAGAAGGCTTAGCAAGCAAAATTCCTCATGTTGTTGCGTTCATAGTCAAACCTTGCCCCGCTGTTCTCCTCCTCAGAGACATTACTAAAAGACTTTCCAGTCCATTTCTTCATTTTCAACACAAAGCCAGTGCTAGATGATGTTAACACAACATTCTGTCACCACATGCCTTGTAAAAAGACAGCCTTGTGAAGTGACAAATAGTATGTAATAACTACAGCACAATCGAACATTGGCAATTATCTGTTCCCATCTGGCAAACCTCTTAAATGTAGTCAGATTTCTGTCTTTTGCCTCCAAGCCCTTGCCAGATCATTTCAAATGTGGGGAGTGTTTTCTTAGTCACCAAGCCACACCTGTACCTTTTTTTAACCACTCAAAATTATTTTGTGGGCAATTAAAAAGTAATATATTTATTAGAGAAAAGTTGAAAATATTAAGCCGTAAAGACAATTTATATCAGCCATTAATCTCACCACCCAAAGGAGGGGGAAATCCTTTCTCCTACTCTTTATTCATGTTTAGACTGCACAGATACAATCTCAAATTCCCAAGATATTTTTGGTAAAGGAATCTGATACTTGAAAAACCTGTATCCTTTTTGACTCATGTAGAATCAGATTCATACTACACCATATGTTTGGTATTGCATTTAGGGGACAAGCATTTATTTTTTTTATATTATTCAAAACAGAATTAGCTCTACGATATGTAAAACATTAAATACAGTGGGGAAATGTTCCAGAACACCTCGCCAACACTGTCAATTTGGTCAAACTGGTCAATTTCAATGTAACGTGGAGGGATAATCCTACCGCTTAATCATGAGTCAGTTCAATTTGTCTACTTGGTTGTCCCATTTAAGTTTATCCAATTTATACCAGGGACCACTATGGCCAGTACATTGACAAACTCCCTGATAAAGCCTGCAGAAGCTTCTGCATATTAGTGGCTTATCCTGTGACGTCACGAGAGACTGGAGTTAACATTGAGAAATTAGCTTGTTATTAATTTGACCTAATCACTCCAGAAAAATCTCTCCAGCCACCCAGTTACCTGACAAGTATTCCAATGCCTAAGGGTATGAAGATCTGCAGATCTATTTGAAAAATCAATATTACTCATTTAAGAAATGAGAATAACAAGATTTCAAACCTTAATACCAAAGCAAATGCATCCCTTTCAATTAACCTTCCTTGGATGTGAGGGCGATCTGGCTGCGACATCTGTCACCCCATTGATCGCCAGGGTTGATTCGGCTGATCTGGCTGGCTAGGCGGGTGTCCCCTTCCTCCCTCACCGCTCCATGTGCGTCCCTCCCGAAGCTGCGCGCTCGGTTGAAGAGGACGACCATCCCATATAGAGGAGGACTGTTCTTCAGTCAAGGGTATACGAGTAGCTGCGCTTCCTGCTAGAACCTCCAAACAAGCTCTCAAGGTCAATTAACCTTCCTTAAAGTCGGCTGATATTTTCCTTTCTGTGAGCAATTCCCTTGATTTGACAGCATTCAGGCCATATCAACTTTCTTTCAAGGTGCTGATCTGCCCGTCAACAAGAAGTACTAAAAAATCTTTGACATTATTTCTATGCCTATTAATGTAGAATTTAGCCAAGGGCCAAAAATGTCAACTACATCATATTCACCTTGACACTGATACCAATGATCTAAGTGGCATTTATGTCCCCGACCCTCCTCCCCCGACCCACTACCACTATACATTGTTAGGTGTAAAATAGAGAATAGAGGTGTAAAATTTGAGAATTAATGTGGAGCTTTTGTGCCTGCTTAGGAGCTCACGTGGGTTGTTCAATTTATTTCCCATTTCCATCCACCTTTTCCCTTTGGGAAGTAAGCAGTGAACACCTCATGTCAGTCCGTGAGCTCTGTGTCAAGTCTATGACACAATGGGAAAAAATCAGTAAGAAATCCGTAAGGCCTGATGAAAGGTGATAAGCTCTTAGCACGTCATGGTAATGAATCCGATGATGACAGCGCCTTTCTCACCTTCACGTCTTCACATCCAGCTGGTCGGGGAGCTGCTCAGGGGGGAAGAAACCACTGTCTGCCGTGCTTTTTCATCATCCCAAATACCTAAGTACAAGCCCAGAGAAAGAGGAAACCCTATTTCTTGAAGTTCTCTGCATGCCCTTGAAAAAGTAATGAATAGGGCCCCCTGGGTGGCTCAGTTGGTTAAGTGTCCGGCTTCGGCTCAGGTCATGATTTCACGGTTCCTGGGTTTGAGCCCCATATCGGGCTCTGTGCTGACAGCTCAGAGCCTGGAGCCTATCTTCGGATTCTGTGTCTCCCTCTCTCTCTGGCCCTCCCCTGCTCATGCTGTTGCTCTCTCTCTTTCTTTCTCAAAAATAAATAAAACACTAAAAAAAAGAAAAAGTAATGATTATTTTCTGTATTCTTTTTTAAATACACTTAATGCCTATTTATTTATTTTGAGAGAGAAAGAGTGCAAGCGGGGGAGGGACAGAGAGAGAGAATTCAGGAAGGCTCCACACTTTCTGTGCAGAGCCCAACATGGGACTCAAATCCATGAACTTTTGAGCCAAAATCAAGAGTCAGATGCTTAATCAACTGAGCCACTCAGACCTCTCCTTTATTATCTGTATTCTTAAACGCTTGTGGCATATGTGTGATTTTTGTCTCACTAACTGGATTTTCATTTCAAAGGCAAGGATAGTCTTTAGTATTTACTTGTTCTCTAGCCATGGATCGAACCAACAAATATCATAATTGATGCTCCAGAATGTACAGCAAGGGGTTCAGCCCAAGCCGAGGACCCGGACATGTCCGAGCATACCCGGCAAACATGAGTGTGGGAAGTTGAGGTCAATGTCAAATCTACTCATAAAAGAATCCAGACACCACCTGGAACAGAACACTCCTCTGAAGGGAGGTGGTCAAGAGGATAGGTGTGGTTCAGCAGGAGAACAGAGAGTCACTCCACTGCACTGCACACAGACTCACTGGTCTCATGAGAAGCAGACGCCAAGACGGGAGTAAATGTGCAGAAGAAAAATATATTAGGGGAAGTGCCCGGGAGAGAAAATACAGAGGGAAGAGGGGAAACCGAGAGAGTCACTGCTCAGCAAGAGAAAGAGACAGGGCAGAAAGGAAGGGAGACGGGGGAGAAGCATCTCCCATGCTAGAACTACAATCCAGTTCTGAGGATACTTCGAGCAGGTTATGAGGGAGCCTCAGGTCACAGCTGTGCGTCAGAGCCGGTCCCCGTCTCCCAGGGATGAGCCGACCTTCGTGTCCCCCCATGCTCATCATCGACAGGGAGCAGCCCGTGGCGGCCATCGCTTCTGTGCAAAAGTGACTGTGATTTCGGAGCACAGCAGCGGGGGTCCACCTCAAGGACATTGCTGTGGAGAGAGGCACATTCTCGAGGCCACTGCACCCACATATTCCCCATCCTTCTTACCATAGCTCTGGGTCTGGGTCCTAGCAGAGAGAGAGGGCTATGCATCAAAACCCCATTGCTCTTTTTACCAATTTAACCCCAACAGTGCTCCGGAGCACTGAACAGGACAGAGGGATTCTCACGGACCTCGGCACCTCCACGGCACCTGCAATGTTACTTTCTTCCGGTGTCACAGAGCTTGGCCGAGGCAGCAATACCGATGGAGACTTACTTGCAGTTGCATTAAGGCAAATAATAGCAGAGAGTAGCGTTAAGCCTGAAGAGCGAGAAAGCCATCAGGACTGGGGCGTGAGTGCATATCAACCACCTCCTCAAGCTGCTGGAAATAATCAGGAGGAACACTGCAGGGGCATGCAGTCTTGCATAACAGGTGGGAGCGAGAGCCAGAAAGCTGTGTATTCGTCCTTTTTATAATAACCCATTTTAAGTCCTGGGTTGGTGAGATGACACCTGTTAACATCATTTGACTTGGAACCAGTTAAATTCCTCTTCTCTGGAACAAGTATATTTCTGCTCTATAATAAGATTCCGCAAGCAAACAGCTTGCCCTCAGCACATTAAACATAGCAACCAGGGAGAAAAAAGAAGCAGCCAAAAATGTGTTTACTACTAGGCTAATACCATCTGCCCTCCAAACACGCCCAGATTTCAGATGGGCTTTGTGATTTTTCTGATGGAAAATAAGAATTCAGCAGTCTTTTGAGGTGCTGTTACCGAGCTGTTCGGGGAGATGAGCCAGACACGCCTACGCGAAACCTTCTGGATCCTGGTGAACTTGACGGAGGATTTCACTGTATCTCTTTTGAGAACCTGTCAGTCAGACTAACACAAATGCAATCTCAACATGACGTATGAGGATGGGACAAAATTGCCTGTTCTCTGTGAACGAGTCTGTTTTGGCTCCAGCCACGGCTGTTACAGCAGAGAGAACAAGGTCATGAAGAATCGTGAAACTCCGGTTCTGCTCTCTGTAGAGGCAATGACAAAGCCCATGTGCCTCAAAGGAGGAAGAAGATTAGCCCGAGGCGAGCTACTGGCTAGGTTTCCTTTTGGATGAGGGACGTACTATCTCTGAGAGGGATTGGGCTCTTGTTCTAGAGCCTGGGGAGTAACCTAACCTCTTACACTTTTACAGTAAGTGATGTGAAGTTGCCAGGGGCTCATATTCTGGGAATTTGAGCAGCTTATCTGGGAGAAGTGGTTCAGGCCTACTCTCGTCAGCTTGCATTTTGCTGGTTTTTGCCCTCGTTTGCCAGTGTAAAGAGCAAAGGGGGTCCCCACACCCCACACACAATTCTACCTGTGTCCTCATGGGGGTACCCCTGTGTTAGCAAAACCCAGCCAGCTAACCTTTTCTCCTATTCTGCCCCTCTTCCGCTAGATGCCACAGCTCTCCCCTTAATTGTCAGCCACTCCCACTGACTACCAGCCCAAAGGGAAGACACCCCGGCCCCTTCCAAAATGGATGCATCTCCCAGGCATCACCACGGCTTGCCTTGTCTCGTGCCTCCAAGAGGCTCTTCCTCTGCAGCCGCCTCCGCTGGGAACCGCAGGTTTTGACCAGTGCGAGGGGCAGTGAGGAAGCATGTCTCTTTCTGTGTGTTCCGCCCTGTTGAGGAATACCAAAGGCAGACCTCCTTGCTCTCATCCCAGGGTCTTCCCAGACAGGAGTTCATGGGGAAGTTCAGCCAGGGACTACATAGAAGTAATAGGCATCTGGTTGTCTCGGACTCACTTCTTCCCTTCCACCACTAACGTGTAACACTAAACTTACCGTCGCTTAGAATGAATTCTCTCCAGGGAGGTGGCTACGCTCCCGGGGCAAATCGACCTCTTTCAGGTCTGCACTATCAGTACGTAAGACGTGTACTGACATGTCTGGGAGTACAGCACCAGACACACTCAGGCTCAAGTTCAGGCCGTACCACATCCACATCCTGTGCTTCCCACTAACTGTCTTTCCATCGTGGTCAGAGTGGAAACTGCCTTCTCTGCACTCCAGATAGCAAGCGTACTGCTCTGTGTGTCGGTGGCGTCCTGTAGCTCCCAGGGGAAGCTCAGAATCTTCGGCTGCAGACAACAGCCTGCAGTGACCTGGCTTCTAACCGCACTGCTGCCATCCTCTCCAACAATCCCAGACTTGGCAGCACTTCAGACGCTCTCTCTGGGTGCTCCCATTCCCTTTGATGAGAACATCCTTTCTCCCTTCCTTCAACACCACCTGCTTTTGTTTGACGATTAGCAACAGTACTGGGTTCAAACGTCACATCCCCTGATCTTTAAGGCTGGGACCCATGCTGCCCTATACACTACAAATTCTACTCTTTTGTCAGCATTGACCTTCTTGTCTGTCTCCCTAACTTGAGAACAGAGCTTGGATCTTTCACCCCGGAGACCCAGTGCCTAGTCAGGTAGTACAAAGAAAACAGTGGGCACCCCACAGAAGTTTGCTGAATAAAAATACGTCTGGGGGCACCTGCGTGGCTCATTCGGTTGGGCATCTGAGACTTGATCTTGCCTCAGGTCATGACCTCACAGTTCGTGCGATCGAGCCCTGCGTTGGACTCTGTGCTGACAGCGCAAAGCCTGCTTCAGATTCCCTCTCTCCCTGTCTCTCTGCCCCCCTTCCTTTCTCTCTTAAAATAAATAACCATTTAAAAAAGGAAAAGAAATCTTAAAAAATACATATGTGAATGTAAAAATGATTTGTTGATTAATAACTGTTCAACTCTGGAGACTTGTGAATGTTCTAAAAAATAAAACCCTCGAACCTTTTACCAATTTACGTGAAAAAAGATGGTGTTCACAAGACCTGAAGTAATTTGAACTACTCGGGATTTCTTGATCAAAGATAATACATTCTAGGCTCCTCACCACTGATTAGGTCTGAGAGCTGGTTTTTGGGTCAGTACATAAAATGCTTTAAAGGGATGATTTTCTTTGCTATTAAAGCTGAGCAGCAACATGATTTGTTATAAATATTAAAAAAAATTTTTTTAATGTATTATTTATTTTTGATACAGAGAGAGACAGAGCATGAGAAGTGGAGGGGCAGAGAGAGAAGGAGATACAGAACCGGAAGCAGGCTCCAGGCTCTGAGCTAGCTGTCTGCACAGAGCCTGACGTGGGGCCTGAACCCACGAACGTGAGATCTAACCTGAGCCGAAGTCGGAGGCTTAACCGACTGAGCCACTCAGGCGCCCCATAAATATTTTAGAAAGAAAGTTTTACATTTAGAAATGTACAAAATAATTTAAATGTGCCTACCACACAAAATTAACAATCCTTAATATCTTTGTCATATTGCTTCCTGTCCTTTATAAACACGGGAATTAAAATGTGACTGATGAAGCTGAGGCCCCATTGAACCATCACGGCTCTCTCTGCTCCTTCCCATCCCCCCAGATAAAGCAGCTGCTGTGAATCTGGGGTGCAGCCCACGTTCTGCAATGAAACCTTTTAGATTCAGCATCTAGATTACGCTAGCCTGACAGGGAGGTTTCCCTGTTTCTTCTCTGAAACAGTTTGTATAAAATAGATCTTCCCTTCTTTTCTTTTTAAGATTTGCAACCACAGGTTCCTAAACTATATGGGCCTGGTGACCTTTATGGAGTAAGAGAGGAAATTTTTGACTCCTGATTTCATGACTTTTCCTGGGTATAGGTCCCACTTGATAGGCTTCCTATTTATTCATAAGTCGATTCTGGCAAATTATTATATTACTAGAAAATTGCTCATTAAATGTTTTCGTAATTTTTCCAAGTATCAAAGTTTATGTTTACATTTCTTTTTCTCTCAGGACTTTGAATCAATTAACTGCATTGTTTTCTGGTTTCTACTGCAATGATGGAGGGGTCTGCTACTGATCTCCTTGACCTATCTTCTTTCTAGTGATTTTTAAGATTTTAACTTTTTTTAATGTTTTTTATTTATTTTTGAGAGACAGAGAGAGACAGTGTGAGCAGGGGAGAGACAGAGGGAGACACAGAATCTGAAGCAGGCTCCAGGCTCTGAGCTAGCTGTCAGCACAGAGCCCTACGTGGGGCCCAAACCCATAAACTGTGAGATCGTGACCTGAGCCGAAGCCTGATGCTTAACCGACTGAGCCACCCAGGGGCCCCAAGATTTTAACTTTTTTTAATGTTCTGCATCCCATTCTTCCATATTTCTCAAATTGTCCCTCATTTTTCACATCTCTCTGTCTTCGTATCCTGGAACATTCCTTTTATTCTATCTTCTAATTCATTATCGCTCTCTTTGGCTCCTGCAAGATTACTATTTAGCCCATCATTTACATTTTTATATTTTGTGACTCTATTTTATTTCCAAGATTTCCCATAGGTTCATTTTCATGTCTGGCTCTTCTGCTCTCATAAACTCCCATCTTATTTTACGGATGGTAGTTCTGCCTTTAGGGAATTCTTTTTTGAGAGTTTTAAACATTAAGGCCTTTCCAGATTATTCTGTTAGCACTCTTTGTTTAGTTATAAATGTCCTTATTTATGGATTGATGACTGTTTCTCAGGACACTGAGCATCCTCATGTTTGCAGGACCTCGGTGATACTTGAGAGTGAAGGAAAGAGCCTTTGTCCGCCATCTTGAAGAAGAAAACCGCTCTCCATCCTCATCGCCACTGGAGTGTGTTTAGTGCTTGATCTCATGAAGTCAGTGAGGCCTTTGCCCTGCTTCCAGTCCCAGCTTCCGGAGCACCATGAGCCTTCAGGCCCTGCTGAACCCTGTAGTGTCCCTCTCTGCATTTGTCCATAGCAGTTTTTCCATTGTTTTTGAGGGACGCCTGGCTGGCTCAGTCAGTGGAGCGTGCATCTCTTGATCTCAGGGTTGTGAGTTTGAGCCCCAGGTTGGCTGTAGTGATTAATTAAACATAAAAAATAAATGCAATAGAATAGAGAACCCAGAAATGGACCCATAAATGTATGGCCAACTAACCTTTAAAAAAGCAGGAAAGAGTATCCAATGGAAAAAGGACAGTCTCTTTAGCAAATGGGAGAACTGGACAGCAACATGCAGAAGAATGAAACTAGACCACTGTCTTACACCATACACAAAAATCAACTCAAAATGGATGAAAGACCTAAATGCCAGACAGGAAACCATCAAAATCCTAGAGGAGAAAACAAGCAACAACCTTTTTGTCCCTAGCCACAGCAACTTCTTACTCAACATGTCTCTGAAGGCAAGGTATATAAAAGCAAAAATGAACTCTTGGGTGGGTAGGGAGTGGCTAGTACCTCAGTTGGTTAAATTTCTGACTCTTGGTTTCGGCTCAGGTCATGGTCTCGCAGTTCATGAGTTCAAGCCTCACATCGGGTTCCACACTGGCAGTGCAGATCCTGCTTGGGATTCTCTCTCTCCCCTCTCTCTCTGCTGCTTCCCTGCTCATGTGCTCTGTCTCTGTCTCTTTCAAAAATAAATAAATAAACTTTAAAAAATGAACCTCTGGGACCCTATCAAGATAAAAAGCTTCTGCACAGCAAAGGAAACAATCAACAAAACTAAAAGTCAACCAACAGGATACGAGAAGATATTTGCAAATGACATAATGGACAAAGGGTCCGTATCCAAAATCTATAAAGAACTTACCAAACTCAAAACCCAAAAAACAAATAATCCAGTGGAGAAATGAACAGAAGACATGAATAGCCACTTTTCCAAAGAAGATATGAAAATGGCTAACAGACACATGAAAAGATGCTCAACATGGCTCATCATCAGGGAAATACAAATTAAAACCACATTGAGATACCACCTCACATCAGTCAGGGTGGCTAAAATTAAAAACTCAGGAAACAACAGATGTTGGCGAGGATTTGGAGAAATGGGAACCCTCTTTCACTATTGGGGGGAACGCAAACTGGTACAGCTGCTCTGGAAAACAGTGTGGAAGTTTCTCAAAAAATTAAAAATAGAATTACCCAAAACCCAGCAATAGCACTACTAGGAATTTATCCAAAGGATACAGAAGTGCTGATTCATAGGGGCACATGTACCCCAATGTTTATAGCAGCTCTATCAACAATAGTAAAATTATGGAAAGAGCCCAAATGTCCATCAACTGATGAAGAGATAAAGATGTGGTATATGTACACAATGGAATACTACTTGGCAATGAAAAAGAATCTTGGCATTTGCAGCAACGTGGATGGAACTGGAGGGTATTATGCTAGGTGAAATAACTCCATCAGAGAAAGACAGATATCATATGTTTTCACTCATAGGTGGAATGTGAGAAACTTAATAAGAGACCATGGGTGAAGGGAAGGGGAAAAAAATAGTTACAGAGAGGGAGGCAAACCATAAGAGACTCTTTGTTTGTTTGTTTGGGTTTTTTGTTTTGTTTTGTTTTGTTTTATGTGTTTATCTTTGTAAGAGACTCTTAAATACAGAGAACAAACTGAGGGTTGATGGGGAAGGGCAGAGGGAAGGGCAAATGGGCATTGAGGAGGGCACTTTTTGGGATGAGCACTAGGTGTAATATGTAAGTGATAAATCACAGGAATCTACTCCCAAAGCCAAGAGCACATTGTCTACACTGTATGTTAGCTAACTTAACCATAAATTATATCTTAAAAATTAAAAACAAATAAAACAAAATCAACTGGTTTTGAATGTGATTATATATATTATTTAATATTTTATCTCATTCCTATGCATTTAGAACAGAAGGTAGAGATTTCTCTGTGTACTCATTCTGTCATGTTAACCCAGAAATTTCACTTCAACTTTTGAAATAAATTATTACTGAAGTAAACAACAAAAACTAACCTTTTATGAACCTAAAAATCAAAAAACTTGAACCTGATTCTCTAACCCTGAAGTAGGAAGATAGATGAATCTTTATGTTTTTTTTCCAATTCTCTCATTATGGTTCACATCATCATGCAGAAAATTGTAATAAGAACTATCATCACGGTGAGGTCCAGTACTTTCAAAGATTCTTCAAAGTGCTTGAGACTCACAAAATTCCTGGAGGAATAAATACAGGTTGTATTATTATCTCCATTTTTCAAATGAGGAAAATTAAATGAGCCACACGAGTAGTTAAATGGCCAACCCAGGGCGGAGTCTTACCCTTTATATATGAAACCAATGCTTATGGTCATTCAAAGACGCATATTCCAGATCTAGTGCCCATTTCACTAAGTAAATAATTCTCAAACTTTTAGAAAATATTTATCAACAAAATGCATAGCGAAAAAATGTTTTCATGGCTTTAAATGAATTCTATAGCATTAATGAATATTTGAAAAATAGTAATGTGTGTCATGTATCCAGTGTATAGGCTGTGCTTGGTGTGAATAAGAATTCACAAACGGTGGTGGTAATTCTATAGCACCCAGGTACTCATCCAATCAACATCACAGGAACATCCTTAGTCCCTTAAAGTTTCATGAACAATATGATATAATAAATTTCTACCTGAACTTCTCAAAGAATTAGAAGAGTCTTTATATAATCCGATATGGTGGAATCCAAAGTGTTTCATTCAATGGGAATATATGTATTCTACTGGCCTTATTATTCATAGAAAATAATAAAACCAAAATAAAACTAAGATAAAAATAAGAAAACTATTAGACAAGGAGATTAGACAGAATATTCAATCTGCCATTCTTTTTCTAAGGATGATAAATCTGCAATTCTACTAATTACTGAAAGATGTCAGAGAAATTCTTCTTTTCCATTAAGTCTGCCCTTGTATTCATTATGGAAAGGAAGATCTTGCTGACAAAGGCCAGTACTTTCTTTTAGGAATATATTACATGATTATCAAAGATTGGAATGTGGTCTGGCTGCCTTATTTTTATAAGCCATTTGTAGAATAAATCTTCATAGACAATTTGGTTGCAGCAAAATATAATTACTAGCTACAAGTATCTCCACACAAACTTTTTTTGGAGAGAGCAAGAGAGAGAGAGAGAGAGAAAGGGAGGGAGGGTGGGAAGGGGAGAAGGGCAATGGGGGAGAAAGAGAGAATCTTAAGCAGCTCCTACACCTGCGACCATGACCTTGGGGTTATGACCTGAGCCAAAATCAAGAGTCAGATGCTCAACCCACTGAGCTACCCAGGCACCCCTCTCCACACAAACTTTTTAATCACATGAATAGCTCCCTCCTCTCTTTAAGAATAAAACAAGCAATGAAGTATATTTTGGGGGCACCTGGGTGGCTCAGTTTATTAAGTGTCCAACTTCTGATTTCAGCTCAGGTCATGATCTCATGGTTCATGACATCGAGCCCCTCACTCTGCTTGGGATGCTCTCTCTCTTTCAGGATTCTTTCTCTCCCACTCTCTCTGCCCTTACCCTACTTGCTCTTTTTCACATGCACACACACTCTCTCTCTCAAAAATAAATAAAAATGTATATGAAAAAAATATTAAGTATGTTTGTTATTCATTACAACTCACATTATTTTGTTCAATTAAATTAGTTTTCCTGATTATAAATGTAATATGAGGAAATTGCAGAAAAAGAAAGAAATGTTAAGAGGAAAAAATTAAGTAGAAAATAGCAACATTAAACACTAATAACACTATTAACAATATTAAACAACGTTAACGCTATTTTATCACTTACCTTCCAGTCTTCTGTTTTTGTTTTTCATACCTGAGAGCATGGAGGCATGCGAGAGGAAAAGCCCTGAATTAGCAATCATATCAGTGGAGTTCCATAGAGGTGGGAAGAGGAAAGGGAAGAATTTTTCACTTTTTCCTTTAAGCATGTCTAAACAATTTTTGTATTTTACCAAAAAAACAGTTAAATACAGGAATAAAACTATATAATGGGGGGGGGGAGTGTGCAGGGAGCTCCTGGGTGGCTGGGTTGGTTGGGTGCCTGATTTGATTTCTGCTCAGGTCATGATCTCAGGGTTTGTGAGTTCAAGCCCCACATCAGGCATTATACTGACAGTGCAGAGCCTGCTTGGGATTTTCTTTCTCCCTCTCTCTCTCTGCCCCTCCACTATTCATTTTCTCTCTCTCTCTCTCTCTCTCTCTCTCTCTCTCCTTCCCCCCTCCTCACTCAATAAATAAATAAACCAAAGAAACTATATAATGAGGACTAAATGGGGGAAGAGTTTGTTTTCTCTATGTTTAACCTTATTTATAATATTCTTACCATCCTAAATTTGCATGACTTGTAAAAGCTGTGAGGAGAGAGAATATTCTGTCTGATCGGTTTTCTAAATGAGGAAATTAAGGCCAAGAGAAGTCAAACGACATGACAGAAAGATCACATCTCTAATCCCTTTGACCTATGTGTTATAGGTTACTATTAATTTACTCGGAATAGCTTAAAGGTATGTGCATCTTACTGACCCATTTTAAGATCCATCTGGATTTGGCAGGAGCAATATTCTCAGTCATTAAAGAGCTTTTCCCAACAGACTGATCCGCAGTAATTCCCCCTGGCTATTCTCCTTCATGGCATTCTGTTCTTTCTCTTTATGGCACTAAATCACAAATTTAACTCTACATTTTGCTTATTTATTGCTCTAAACTCCTCAAAAGCTAACCTAACACATGTTCTCTTCTCCATGAGATACCAAGCCCGGCACAGTGCCTGGTATATGATGGGCACTCAAGAACATGCAATCAGAGGTCATAAAGCCACTCACTATGGCTTCTCTTGGCTAACTGAGGCACCAAAGTTACCTCAATTTATTGAGCAATGTTCTAGAATTCAGACAATGTAAGAAGCATGTCATATATGTATATGTACTTCAGTCTCATAAATGACCTGCATTATTATCTCTTTTGTGCAGATAAGAAATACTCAGGCCTAGAAAGGTTAGAGAAATGTCAAAAGGTCAGAAATTCAGCAAGTGGCAGACACAGGATTCAATCCCAGGTTTAATTCCAGGGTCG
The DNA here is from genome assembly GCF_006229205.1 of Suricata suricatta. Lineage (NCBI taxonomy): Eukaryota > Metazoa > Chordata > Mammalia > Carnivora > Herpestidae > Suricata > Suricata suricatta. The sequence continues at coordinate 99,344,045 of NC_043710.1, forward strand.
AAGCTTTGAACCCTACGCTTTCTGGTTGCTGATTTCCTGACTTCAATTAATGTTCAAGATTCAGTAATAGGAATCGCACCTCTTTACCCTCAATTTAAAAGTTTTCTGGGCTTCTGGGTGAAGATAGCAGATTGAACATATACATCTAATTTTGCTCCCTCTTCAAACCCTCCTAAAATAACAGTATAAAGATTTTTTTTTAAAGATATAAAGCCATAAGGACAAAGAGCATCAAAGAGGAAAAAGCAGCAAGTAAATTTTAAAAGCTGTAAAGCAAAGGACGGGTGTAACCAATTTAGCAAAGCTAAGAAAGCTGAATCCGAAACGGGTAGTAGGGAAAGCCAAGAGCCAATCTGATCTGACGCTACAGATTGGTGGTGGTGGGGCTCAAAAGTGGGGTGGCTAAAATACGGAGACTCGTTTAGGAGGTTTTCAAGAATTTGTCAAGTGCCAAGATCTGTTCCTCCCCCCGGCCTTGGCACAGCCAACAAGTGCCCTTCCCCCACCCAGGCAGAAAGCTGCAGGTTTATTCCCTGGAGAGAGTCTCTGGCCTGAGAAACCACAGGCACAGTTAAAGAAGTCTCCTTTTCACAGGGGAGAGTTAAATGAACGAACGCACATCATTATGGTGAGCCCACCTTCCCCTCAAGCCTTCTTCCCCTGCTCAGGTTCCAGAAGAGTGGAAGCTAAGCCTTCACATGAAGCTCCAGGCAAACGATTAGAAGAACCTTCTCTGAGGAATGTGAGCAGCCCAAGGAGAAAGGATACTGACATCGGAATTCCTCAGTGAAAAGGCCTCAAAACAATGGGACAGAGAAGAAAACCCAGGAATAAACTCACAACTGCATGATCAAAATATCTTCAGGAAAGCAAGGAAGCCTATCCACTGGGAAAGAGACAGTCTCTTCAACAAATGGGGTTGGAAAACCGGACAGCAACATGCAAAAGAATGAAACTGGACCACTTTCTTACACTATACTCAAAAATACCCTCAAAGTGGATTAAAGACCTAAATGTGAGACAGGAAATCATGAAAATCCTAGGAGAGAACACAGGCAGTAACTTCTGTGACATCAGCCAAAGCAACTTCTTACCAGATACGTCTCCTGAGGCCAGGGAAACAAGCAAAAATACACAGCAAAGTAAAAAGCACAGCAAAGGAAACAATCAACAAAGTTAAAAGGTGACCTATGGAGCGAGAGAAGATATTTGCAAATGACACACCTGATTACGGGTCAGTATCCAAAATCTATAAAGAACTCAAAAAACCCAACATCCCCAAAATAAATAATCAAGTTAAAAAATGGGCAAAGACATGAACAGATATTTCCCCAAAGAAGGCATCCAGAGGGCCAACAGACACATCAAAAGATGTTCATCACCACTTACTATCAGGAGAATGCAAATCAAACTACAGTAAAGCATCGCATCACACCTGTCAGAATGGCTAAAATCAGAACCTCAAGAAACAATAGGTGTTGGTGAGGACATGAATGTGGCAATCCTCTTGCTCTGTTGGTAGGAATGCAAACTGCTGCAGCCACTTGGGGAAACCATGTGGAGGTTCTCAAAAAGTTAAAACTAGAACTACCCTGCCACCCAGCAATTGCACTACCAGGTATTTACCGAAAAAAAAAATACAAAAACACAGGGGACACATGCACCCCGATGTTTATATCAGCATCATTTACAATAGTGAAATTATGGAAGCAGCCCAAGTGTCTGTCGATTGATGAATGGATACAGAATGTATATGTATACAATGGAATATTACTCAGCCTTCAAAAAAGAATGAAATCTTGTCATTTGCAACTACATGGGTGGAGTTAGAGGGTATTATGCTAAGTGATAAGCAAGCACACAAAAATATGTCAATTCTTACTGCCACGAAAAATTAAATTTCAGGGCACCTGGGTGGCTCAGTTGGTTAAGTGGCTGAATTAAGCTCAGGTCATGATCTCCTGGTTTGTGGGTTCAAGCCCTGTGTCAGGTTCTGACAGCTCAGAACCTGGAGCCTGCTTCAGATTCTGTGTCTCCCTCACTCTCTGCTCCGCCCCCACTTGTGTTCTGTCCTTGCTGTCTCTCAAAAATAAACATTATAAATTTTTTAAATTAAATTTCATACAGAAAATGGAAAGTAGTCAGTGTATTACATAGTATTACCTGGCTCAACTATGAATAGCATTTCTGTAACACTAATGTAAAAGAATGAATATTAACCTAAATAACATTAAAATATAACTCTATCGGGGGGCACCTGGGTGGCTCAGTCGGTTGAGCGTCCGACTTCAGCTCAGGTCCTGATCTCCCGGTTTGTACGTTCAAGCCCCACATCAGCCTGTCAGCGCAGAGCCTGCTTCAGATCCCCTGTCCTCCTGTCTCTGCCCCTTCCCTACTTGTTCTCTCCCTCAAACTACATAAATATTAAATATATATATAACTCTATTGAAATATCGGGGGGAGGGATGGAGGAGTAAAAAGAAACAATTTCTTTCTCTACCCCAGTAAGAAGTCAACATAACGCTTAAACTGAAAACTCAAGGAGTAATGCAAACACATTATTTAAAAACATGTAAGTAAACGTGAAATGAAGCAGCCAAAAGGAGGAGAGGACTGGCTTCGGAGCAGGAGTGCGCAGTGGGCACAGGATCCCCACGGCGCGTGGTGAAGCCGTTAGTCACTTCGCACTGGAGCACATATAACTTCAAAGACTAAAACGTGAATAAATGTTTTCAAATGGTATAATATGTTCATTCTTCCTCTTTCTCTCTCTTCTCTGCTCTCCTCCCCTCTCTTACGTCTCTATCTCTCTCTTGTTATAAACCTTAGGCTAACCCCACCAGCCAATCCACTGAAAAAGAGGGTTGGTTGGTTTTAAATACCAAGTTGACTTACTCTGGTAAATCTGTAGAACTCCACTGAACAGAAAGATCATTTTCCTGCTAGCACTCTGTATACCTGGGCCCCAAACTTGCTGGAAATGGAAATTCTAGTTTTATCATAAAACAGCTCCTTTAATGATTTATCTTTCACTGCTGTCTGTAGCCTCCTGTATTTCTTTCCACTGATCTCCATAGAAACACCACATAATCACATATGTTGAGTTATGAAACTTCTTCCAGACCCTATTCCATTTATATTTTTTCTTTGTTCTTTCCCTCCAGCGTATGCCCGTGTTAACATTTGACCCAGTGCGAGGGTGTGTGGACAAAGATAGACCTCGGTCAAATTGTGACCTGAGACAGATGGTGGGGTGCCTTAGGGGACTCCGGTTACATTTTCAAGGCGTTCTCATGTAACAGCGTGTGCCTTTGATCCAAACGCTGGGAAACACAAACCCTCACGTCCTCCTCAAACACAGCCAGGACCCTGTTCTCCTGGACCAAGGAAGGACAGGCACAGCCCTGCTCCATAGGGCTCCATATGCAGTAACACTCCCGCTGTGAGGCGGCCTGCGGAGGCCCAGGAGGACGTGGGCCGGACAGACCAGGGTCGCTGCAGAGGTGGGCGGGACCCCCGCGGCGCCGTTTCCCCCAGTGCCTGCTGTCCCCACGGCACCTGCAGCAGGGCCTGGCGCACAGTAGGCGCTCACCAAACATGTGTTGAGTAAATCGCTGAGTAAACCCGCTGCTGCTCCGTCTGGCATGCCCTTGACTTTTCTCAGATTAACACATTCCTGCTCATCCTTCAAGATTCGGTTCAGCTATCTCCTGCACAGCTTTCCTGGGCCCACTAAACTCTTTGCTTCCGATTTACCAGCACTTTGGACAGATTTCTGTTGCTTGTAGTTATACGCAGCACTGCAGTTATTTGCGTGCCTGTCTGTCCTCCCTACAAGACTTTCAGTTCCTTGAGAGCGAAGGCTTGCCTTATTTATTTCTGTATCCACGCTGCCTAGCAGAGTGCCTGTATACCCTTCATTCATTCAACAGGATTGCAGGACTTGTTATGTTCCGGGCACGAACACGGGCTCTGAGGATGCAGCCGTGGACAAGACAGAGCCTCCCATGCTCCCCAGGCTTCCATCATATCCGGGTTGCAGACGACTAGAATAAGCGTGGCAAGTGCAATGGTAAGGGTTGCGAATGCGCCATGGGATTCCGTGGAAGAGCGTCACACCCAAAATCTGAGGGATCAGGAAGGGCCTCCAAGGGGAGGCTTCCCAGGAAAACAAAGAACATCTAGAGAAAGAACATAAATTTGTCAGGAAGGGTGGGAGCGAGTGTTCCAGGAAGTACAGCAAGTGTAGAGAATGGAAGAAAGCAAAGAAGAGAGGAGGCAGGAGACAACTGAAGGAGTTAGGAAGGGCCAGTGGATTATCTCATTTGCCTTGTAATATCTCTTATTCTGGAAGGTGTCTTCACCAAGAGTCCTAGGTCACCAGAGCCCATCTGATTTGGACAGTCTGTTTTCACTCCCAGTCACAGAAATCACTGGCTGCTGTAAAGCCAAAAACGACCTTCAAACCGAGTTGTAGAACTCTTGTAGTGCAGATATGAAAACCAAAGCCCACAGCGGGGGGTAATAATAACATTTCACTTTTACTTCTCATCTTACAAACCATCTTCACCCCTAACCAGCCCGGTGAGGCAGCACCATCGTGCTTTACGCCTCAGGAAACTGAGGCTCAAATGGAGTCAGCAGTAGAGCTGGAAGCCAGGTCTTCTGGTGTCGCACTCAGCGCTCATCCTGCCACGTTTCAGCTCCTCTACCAAAGTCACACCATTAAGAACAGAGCCAGCAGTAGACCGGACTCCTCCTCCGAAGCTCCTTCCAGAAGGCAAGAGTGTCCTGACACCTGATCCGGACTGACCACTGCTCACTGTCACAGTGTGTCCCGTTGCAGGAATGCTTGTGCCGAACGCCCTGTTTGCCGGCAGCTTGAAGGACACTGAGATGATTGGGGGTTTTACTCAGTCTTGTCTTGACTTGGTGTGAGGTTATAGGTCAGCCTTGTTACAAATGAAAAGACTGTTAATTTTCACTATATAAAAATGTAATCTGTAAATGCAAGACTCTATAAACAAAGTTAAAAGATAAGCCAAAGACTTATGTGGGATACGGACTCACATAAAAACAAAGAAATAATATCCAGAGCTCGAGAAACTCCTGCGAGTCAATAAGAAAAAGATTTATAACCCAATAGAAAAGGGGCAGAGGAGATCAATAGGCAATTCACAACAGGAAGCTTTAGTGGTCAATAAACACGTGGAGAGTGCTCACTGTTAATGAAGAGAGGCACAATAAAACACTCAGACCACAAACCTTCCACCCCAATCAGACTTATTTTTAAAAAATTATTTTTTATTTAAAAGAAATGTTAAGGTTTATTTATTTTTGAGAGAGGGAGCATGAGCAGGGGAGGAGCAGAGAGAGAGACAGGATCTAAAGTGGGCTCCGCGTTGACAGCAGTGAGTCCACAGGGCTTGAACTCATGAACTATTAGATCATGACCTGAGCTGAAGTAGGATGCTCAACCAGTTGAGCCACCCAGGTGCCCCCAAATTTATAAAAATGTTAAACTCTAACAATGATGAAGATGGAATGACCAAGAATTCTACTCTGGAAAGGAAGAAAACAATATACAGAAGAGCAGCAAATCCTCCATGACCAAGCCATTAATTTCATTTCTAGATACATAGTCAGATAGGTGGGTGACAGATGATGAGAGATAGATTGGTTGATTGATTGATTGATATTAAAGAAACACACACGTATGGAGGTACGTAGTAGGCAGTTCAATGAAGTGTTTGTCATCAAAATTTTTAGAAAGCAAATTTCAGAATGCTATATACTATATTACCATTTCTATAAATTAAAATAATTATATAACACTTAATACATATATAAACAAATGTGTAAAAGCCCAGACATATACAAATTTATGATGGTTTCCTCTGGGGAAGGACAGGAATAAGATTAAGAAGGGAACATGGAGGGGATGGCTGGGGGACTCAGTCCATAGAGCATGCGACTCTTGATCACAGGGTCATGAGTTCAAGACCCACATTGGGTGAGGAGCCTACTTAAAAAAAGAGGGGGGACATAAAGGACTTGCACTTTATTGGGCTTATTTTTTTCTTCTTTTTATTTGGGTATAGTTGACACACAATGTTACATTAGTCTCAAGTGTACAACATCGTGATTTAACTTCTCTACACAGGATGTTATGCTTCTGGGCTTTTTTTTTACTTAAAAATAATTTTTAGGGATGCCTAGGTGGCTCAGTTGGTTAAGCATCCAGCCTTGGCTCAGGTCATGACCTCATGGTTCATAGGTTCGAGCCCCACGTCAGGCTCTGTGCTGACAGCTAGCTCAGAGCCTGGAGCCTGCTTCGGATTCTGTGTCTCCCTCTCTCTCTGTCCCTCTCCTGCTCACACTGTCTCTCTCTGTCTCTCAAAAAATAAATAAAAGACATTAAAAAATTTTTAAATAATTTTTTAAATCCAAATATAAAATTTAAAAATATTTTATAATTCTTTGTTCATTTCTGCACCAAAACTATTTTTCCAAACATTTTAAATAAGGCTGACATTTCACATGCCATTTTTTTCAAAGTTTTTTCCAATACTTGCCCTGTTACCTCAGTCCTTCCCTGCTAAAGAAAGAAAAGGCATATTAGACTGCTCCTAAGATCGCTTTCAGCCCTGACCCTTAACCTCCTACAAAGTCTCAAAGGCTTTAAAGAGACTGTGGATGAGTGACCTTTTGTCTGAGCAAGTTCTGGAAAGGAGCTAGGAATATACTGTCAGCTGTTACAAGGCAAGGAAGCGGTGGAACATTTTTTTAATTATGGAAGCTGCTGCTTTTCTCAGCAGCCTCACCCAGGAGGCATTCCCCACTTGTGTCTTATCTATTTATATTCTGGGAACCCTGTCCAAATTAAGCTTCCGTACTAGGTTTAAATGGTGATGGGCTCTGGACATTCCATTGCCGTTTCTCTCCCCCGACCCCTGGCCACATGCCATGACATGAAACTTCATTATCACCAATTCTGGTATAAAACACTAAGCTTAGGGGTGCCTGGGTGGCTCAGTCTGTTAAGCAGCCAACTTCAGCCCAGGTCATGATCTCATGGTTTGTGGGTTTAAGCCCCGCATGGGGCTCTCTGCTGTCAGCACGGAGCCTGGAGCCTGCGTTACCCTCCTCTCTACCCCTCCCCTGGTCTGTTTCTGTTTTTGTCTCTCAAAAATAAATAAATATTAAAGAAATTTTAATAAAAAAAAAATAAAACACTAAGCTTAAAGGTTTGGTGACCATATATTGAACCCCAAAGGAGAACCTGTGATTTGACCCAGGTTTGATGATGGGACAGGGTATTTGCCATCAGCATGACCCCAGCAAGTCACCAGGGTTGTGGGAGACAAAAGGAACGAGACAGAAGGTCTGATAGGACGACAGCAGAACTAAGGATGCTGCCCCTTCAGGTGTGCACAAGTACTTCTGGAGACACCTACTAGGGATAAATTTCACTCAACCAAGAGAGAACTAAGAAAACTTCAGCATGAGGTCTGATGATGAACATTTAATGTATTTCACTGTAGAACTAGGAATAAACCAAGTCTTGGGAAATAAGTAGAATAATAGTATGTGAACAAAATAAAAACAATGCAACTAAAATAACAGGAGGAGAGGGGCCTGGGAGGCTTAGTCAGTTGAACATCCAACTCTTGACGTCAGCTCAGCTCAGATCCCAGAGTCATGGGATCAAACCCTGCATCATGCTCCATGCGTGAGATTCTCTCTGTGTGTGTCTCTCTCTCTGTCCTTTTTCCCCTGTTCACACAGGATCTCTCTCTAAAAAAACCAAAAAAAAAAAAAAAAAGAGGAGAAGAGATAAAGGACAAAGTAGAGAAAAAGATGATTTAAAAAAGAGGCCTTTTCGGGGCACCTGGTGGCTCAGTCGGTTGAATGTCCAGCTTCAGCTCAGGTCATGATCTCACAGATGTGGGTTCGAGCCCTGCATCGAGCTCTGTGCTGACAGCTCAGAGCCTGGAGCCTGCTTCAGATTCTGTATCTTCCTCTCTCTCTGACCCTCCCCTGCTCTTGCTGTCTCTTTCTGTCTTTCAAAAATAAATAAATGTAAAAAAGAGGCCTTTTCAAACTGAAAGAGTATTGTTTGTTTTAAAAAGAGGAAGTGGGGTTACTAGAAAAGATTTAGAATGAACATGACTGTTATATGCATCCATGTTTGTTGCAACATTATTTACAATAGCTAAGACATGGAGCCAACCTAAGTATCCACCAATAGATGAATGGATAGGGGCACCTGGGTGGCTCAGTTGGTTGAGCATGACTTCAGCTCAGTTCATGATCTCACAGTTCATGGGTTCAAGCCCCTTGTTGGGCTCTGTGCTATCAGCTCAAAGCCTGGAGCCTCCTTCAGAGTCTGTGTCTCCCTCTCTCTGCCCATCGCTAGCTCCCACTGTCTCTCTCTCTCTTTCTCTCTCTCAAAAATCAACACTTGAAAAAACAAAGGAATGGATAAAGCAAGTATGGTTATATGTGTATATATATATATATATAGTGGGATATGATTCAGCCATATAAAGGAAGGAAATCTTGTTACCTGCAACAACGTGGATAGACATTGAGAGCATTAGGCTAAGTGAAAGTAAGTCCGACATAGAGAGGCAAATGCCGCCTGAACTCATTCATATGTGGAAACTGAAACAATCAAACAAATGGAACTCATATATCCAGAGAACAGACTGGTAGTTGCCAGAGGCAGGGGGTAGGGCATGGGCAAATGGATGAAGGGAATCAGAAGGTATAAACCATTCAATTACAAAATAAAGTTGTGGGATGTACATGCAACAACTGTAGACAAGTTCTCATCACAAGAAAAAAAATCGTAACAGCATGTGGTGACGGATGCTAGCAAGACTCGCTGTGGTGACCATTTCACAATATACAGAAATACCGAATGTTTATGTTATACCCCTGAAATTAATATAATGTTACATGTCCATTATACCTCAATTAAAAAAAAACAAAGGTAACTATTACAGTGAATAATACATTCCAACTACCAAAAGAAGTGTTTTCATTTTTATTTATTTTTTATGCTTTTTTTTTGTTTTGAGAAACAGAGAGAACTTGGGCACACAAATGGGGGAAGGGCAGAGAGAGAGGAAGAGGGTGAATCCGAAGCAGGCTCTGTGCTGATGGTACAGAGCTCGATGCAAGGCTCAAACCCACAGCCCTGAGATCATGACCTGAACTGAAATTAAGAGTCATTGCTTAACTGAGCCACCCAGTGCCCTGAAGCATGTTAATATTCTACATATTCAAACAATGAAACTAAATCAGCAAGAATGGGGAATATTTAAAGCTGAGTGTAAACAGAAACAAATCAACTCACCTGTATTTCGAATGAATGAGAGAGAGAGAGAGAGAGAGAGAGAGAGAGAGAGAAGCAAACAAATCCCAAACTCGTTTTTGGTAGGTTTGCTTTTCATCATGGTATGGAGGAACTATTCTGAATCTTTTCTATATTTATTGTAAAAGTGAGTAAATGCCATTATGTTTGAGGAAGCCAGTGTTCACAGCACGGAAGAAAGAGGGTACAACTATGCAATGAGCAGAAGAAAGGAAGATTCTTGCCATCTCAAATTGGCATTGGAAGTATGAGCATGAACTCTGTGATTTCTGAAACATGCCAGAAGCAATGAGCATCCTTAGTGCCCAGATCTTGGCTAATGAAAGTGACATCACCAAAAATGAGGCAAAGAAGGGGCACCTGGGTAATTCAGTCAGTTAAGCATCTGACTTCAGCTCAGGTCATGATCTCACCATGTGTGAGTTTGAGCCTCACATAGAGCCCCACGTTGGGCTCTGCACTAATAGCTCAGAGCCTGGAGCCTGCTTCAGATTCTCTCTCTCTCTGTCTCTCTCTCTCCCTGCCTTTCCCCTGCTCACCCTCTGTCTCTCTCACTCTCAAATATAAACATTTTTTAAAATGAGGCAAAGATGATGTTGAAAAAAAGAGACTCATGATGTGAAGAAAATTAATGTGATCCACACCTCACACCATTTTTTTAATATTCTAAATTTTTTTAAGTTTATTTATTTTGACAGAGAGAGAGAGACCATACGCAGGGGAGAGGCAGGAAAGGAGACTCCATGTCATCAGCACAGAACCCAGTTTGGGGCCCCAACTCATGAACTGTGAGATCCTGACCTGAGCCAAGATCAAGAAAGAGTCGGACACTTAACCAACTAAGCCACCCAAGTGGCCCTACACCTTACATCATTAATCAGGGTAAATCCCAAGTGTATTAAATACCTATCCTTGAAAGGTAAATCCACAAGAAAAATGAGGGAAAAATGTCAGAAAATAGCTTATAGTCTACCGCCACACCATCCTGAACGTGCCCGATCTTGTCTGATCTTGGAAGCTAAGCAGGGTTGGACCTGGTTAGTACCTGGATGGGAGAAATAGCTCATAAACTTAGGGGAGGATTTCTTAAACAAGACCCAGAAAGCAAAACCATAAGGAGAAAAGTTGATGAGATTTGAGTACATCAAAATTAAGGATTTCTGTTCAATAGTGCACACCAAACATTAGAAAATGTCTGCCACATGTGAAACCAACATGGGATTAATTTCCAGGTGTACCAGGGACTCTGAAAGCATACAAGAGAAAGAAAGGACGTCCAATTTTTTAAGTTAAAAAAATGAATAAATAATATGATTCCCATTAAAACACACACACACACACACACACACACGAGTACCAAGTATCTGCCCCTCTAGTGAAGATCTTCATTTTCCTTCAACACACCAGATAGTATTGTTTTGGCTCTTGAGTCTCTGCACCAGCCATAGCCTCAGTCTTGAATGTTTTCCCCCTAAAATTTCCTTTGAATAACTCTGCGTTGCTCTTCAGGTTCCATCCCCTGCACCCACCATAGCCAGCACACCATTTCTTGTTTCCTCCCCCTGCTCATTGCACCTTTATTACATGATTGCATACTGATTATCCCCAGGCATATTCTTCTTTTCTTTTTTTTAAAGTTTATTTATTTATTTTGAAAGAAACAGAGACAGGTGAGTGGGGGAGGGGCAGAGAGAGGGCGGGGAGAGAGAATCCCAAGCCAGACATGGGGCTTAAACTCATGAAACCACAAGATCAGGACATGAACCGAAACCAAGAGTAGCAGGCTTAACTGACTGAGCCACCCAGGTGCCCCCTTGACATCTTCTTCTTTATCTGTAGGCTGACTCCTCTCTCTAGGCAGATAGTAAGCCCCATGGAGTAGGCAGCTTGCGTATCTTGTTCAACCTTGCATGCCCAGTACTTGGCAAAGAGTTGGTGTTCAATAAATTTTTGTCAAAAAATACGTTAATGCATCAACAGGACAACACAATCCCTACTGCTGGCTTAATGAGCTTTCCAGACAAGCCTACTCAATCATAATTAGATGGCTAATTCATGGAATTTTGCTAAGCGCTATTAAGCATCACATGAAGAACTGGACGGGACAACCATTTAATAGGCTCCTTCTAAAAATACTTTATGAGTCAAAGGAACACAGTTCCCTTAGATACTTTTGTTTTGACCACACTGCCTAGAGCTCATTATTTTAGCCAAATGGATTAAGCCAATTGAAATTCAACCCTCTTTAAGACGGTGCACTTTCTAAACACCATCATCCCGAGGGGCCCTGATGTGAATTCCATCAACAGGAGGTGGTATTTGTGCAGAATATTCCATGAGGCAGAAATATTCTAACCACGAATCTTTGTAACTCAAGGTCACTGACAGGTGCTTCCTACTCTAAATCCTGCAGAGTGACATCACCACGTGATGGTGGAAAACCCCTGCTCTTCACTGACCAGGTTTCATGTGAGAAGATCCAGTGAGTTTTCGACGATCAGGCCTCAGAAGGGCGCGAGGTGGCAGGGGGCCACACCTTCTGTGAAGGCACAGAGACCTTGATTGAACAAGTTGTTGAATTTATTTCAACAAAATGCTTACGTGCTGGGAAAATCTGTCATACAGTTTCTCAACATGCCGTGCGGTTTCTGATGATCCATTTTAGTAACCTTGGCTTGCCCGAGTAACATGAGCCGCGTCCCTGGGGATTTGCAGGATGTCTATTTATGAGGTTTGGTTTGGTTTGTTTTCTTTTACCTTAGATGAAGAGTTAGCAGAATCCTAATTCTTAACACATTAACATATCAGCCCATGCACATACTGCTCTTTTTATCTATTTATTCTTTTATTTCTATTTCTATTTTATTTAACCTCTTTATTCTTTTCCTTCATTCCTGACCTCCAGAGTTATGAACTTTTTACATAATGTTCTCAACCAGGCATATATATTCTCATGAAATTTGTGCTTTTAAAATAACTTCATTTCTTATTATTTCTATCATTTTAACACTATTTTTAAGCACTATCCATTCTTGCATGAATATCCAGTTTGAAACTTCTGTTTCAGTCTGGAGCCACTATATTTTAATTATCTATCCTTTTGTGCAAGTTTTATTGCTACTGTCATCAGATTCTTATTTTCTCTATTATTTTCAAGTGTGTTATTGCTGGCCTAGGGAAAGCATGTTGACTTTTATTATTAGTTGACCTTGTAGCCAACAATTTCACCAAATATTTGTCTTAGTTCTGATATATTTGGTTTTGTTTTTTTATGTTTAATTTTTTACTTATTTTGAGAAGGAGAGAATGAGCAGGGAAGGGGCAGAGACGGAGGGAGAGAGAATCCCAAGCTGGCTCCACACTGTCAGCACAGAGCCCAACATAGGGCTCAAAGCTATGAGATCATGACCTAAGCTGAAATCAAGAGTTGGACATTTAACTGATGAGCCACCCAAGCATGCCTAGTTCTAATATATTTGAATGTTGAATAGCTTGGTTTTATCTCATCTGTTGAGGAGCAAGAATGTCTTACCCCCTTCAAAGTCCTTCTAGCTGGACTAAGAATCAAAACGACATGAGACAGACTAAGAGGAGAAAACTGAATTTGATTTTGTGCCTACAAGGAATCCATACAGACACAGAAATTCCAAAGTCAGTCAGGCAAAAATGAGGCATATGTGTCATTCTGAACTACTAAGAAAGGGGGTAGGACTACAAAGGGGAAGAATACAACTTGTAGGAATATGAAAAAGAGTAAATATTGGATAAACAAGTGTCTTCTGGAACATTCTGAAACAATGGGACACAGAGGACTTTGATCAAACAGGCCTTGCTAGGCTCCTCCCTGTCCAGCATACCTAGTTCCTAGTGTGGTGTGCTTCTCTGTGGTGACGGCGGTCTTCCTGGAGCACGTCCTCTATCTAAGCTCTTTTCAGACGCTTGTGTGGGGAGGTAAGGAGCTTTTCCTGAATCTGCTGGGGTTTTGGCTGCTATTTAACTCAAAATAAGCTTCATGTCAAAGGGACCTGTCTTGGCGCTGACTGCCCTTGGCCTCCACACTTTGAGTCCTTATACCTCTCATGCCTTTGTTTCCGCACTGGCCAGGACTCCTCTTACTACGTGAAAACGTAGTCGTGAACTGCTGGGTCCCAAACTGGCCCTGTACACAGAGGGCAAGGGGAGACCGCAGAAAGAGGCAGGCCACTCCGGATCGGTAGGTAACCCTTTTAATAGTTAAGGGCACTCCCAAGACAGGTGGACCTCCATACCCGCCCACCATATCTTAAAACTTTGTAGAGAAGCCTTACCTGGGGGCGCCTTGGTGGCTCAGTCTGTTGAGTGTCTGACTTTGTCTGACTTTGGCTCACAGTTTGTGAGTTTGAGCCCCACATCAGGCTCCCTACTATCAGTGCAGAGCCTGCTTAAGATTCTTTGTCCCCTTCTGTCTCTGCCCTTCACCCACTCTTTCTCTGAAATAAATAAACATTAAAAAACACACATAAAAAAAAGAAAGAAGCCTCAACTGGGTTAGGTCATGGATACCATCCAGATGATCTTAATAGCACATTGCTCTCTAGAGGCTGTGTCCTTGAAAATGAAGCCCACTGTGGGAATGATGAGCAGAAGGTACATCCCAAGGAAAGGAGAGTAGGTGAGGTGCTTCTGATTTCCCAAGCCCAACTCTTGGGTCAACCGAAGGTCACATCCTCTGATTACCTCCTCCAACATGAACAAGGCTAATCATTGCGGTAAAAGACTGGAAAGAATTCAAGTGTCCTTCAAGAAGGAACTATTTGGATAAACTATAGTACATCCACATCATTTTGTAGAACACTATACGACTAGAAAGAAAAATAAGGGGGGTGCCTGGGTGGCTCAACTGGTTAAGTACTGACTTCAGCTCAGGTCATGATCTGGCGGTCTGTGGGTTCGAGCCCTGCACCAGGCTCTGTACTGATGGCTCAGAGCTTGAAGCCTGCTACAGATTCTCTGTCTCCCCCCCTCTCTCTCTCTCTGCCCTTCCTTCATTCACTGTCTGTCTTTCTCTCTCTCAAAAATAAACATAAAAAAATTTTTTTAAGTACATAAAGAAGATCTATTTTGGTATGAAATAATCTCTGGGATACACTGTTGAATGAAAAAGCAAGATTCAAAACAGAGTGTGTAGCTGCACTTCTTTCTTTCTAAGGAAAAGATGAATTGCAAATGAGACAAAGAGGGAGAAGCTGCCCCTACATACTGTTAAGAAGGATTAAAGAAGACAATTTAGGTGATACAAACTTTATTTAGCACTTTATGAAGTGTGCCGTCTCCCTCCTTCTTTCCTGTTATGAAAAACCAGTAATCTAGTAAGTAAACAGTTTTCCAGACTTCTATGAGCCTTTAAAGCAAGTTATGAAACCCAAGGGGGTTGTCCTGAGAACCCCCGACTTCCAGCTGGATGGTCAGAAGTACACAACCTGGGACTTGGGGTTGTGTCTGAGAGGGGGCGGGCAGTCTGGGAGCCTGAGCCCTTTAACCAGGGCGATGAGATGCCGGCTCTGGTCGATGGTGTCAGAAGGCAGGTGTGAGGGTAGCAGGAGAGAAGAAGACTGCATTTTCCTTTAGGAGGAGGTGGGAGGCTCAATTATCGGACCGCATCCTTATTAACTGCGACTCCCCGAGTCAGTCACCGTCAGTCACCCTGCCGACACCTCAGTGTCCTCACCCTGGACTGGAGCTGCCATCTTTGTGCTCTACAATACAAGACCCCTCAATGATCCATGCAGGCAACAGACAAGATCATAACCAAGCTCCCCTCCTCCATCCTACCGGAGCCTGGACTCCTGGACCCCTTGCGGAGTTTTCCTTTCTGTCCCAGGCCGCCATCACTGGGCATCTCCCCGGGGCTCTCTGCTGGAGTTCTTGCGCTTATGTTTCAGGGACTCACAGCCCGTGCTGTCCTCTCATTGGGCGGCATGCCTGTGGTTCGGTTAGGAGGGCCAGCGGCCTGCTCGCTCACCACCTTGTCTAGAACCAGAAGTAGCCTCTGTGCCTTAGCAGCATTAGGGCGAGGTCTTCTTTGACCTATGACTTTTGAAACTATACATTTTATACATCTTAATCCTGTTTTTTTTTCCCGTCCATTAGTGATTTGACTTTGGGCAACTTCTAAAATGTCCACTTTTTTAAAATCCCATCTCATGTAGAAACTGTCAGGCTACATGCAAAATCATTCATGAACCGTGTTCTACACGGTAAGTGACTGAGCCAGAGGTGGCTCAATTAGCTTTTGTTGCTTCGCAAGCTATCCCACATCTAAGGGCTTAAAACAACCACAGTTTATTTAGGTCCCGACTTTGTGGATTGGTGACTTGGGCTGGGATCAGCTGGGAGTTTCTGGCAACAGGCCTTTGTCAGCCCGAACAAAGGGTAGAGGAGCCACACGTCCCTCACTGACCAGCGGGCAAGGCTCCAGCACGCCACCGAAGCCACCGTGGTCTAAGCTTGGAACTGGCATGGTGTTGCTTTTGCTGCATGTGGCTGATCAAAGCAAGTCACACATTCAGTCCGGACGCAGGGGGTTAGAGGAAGTCGACCTCACTTCCTGATGGGAGGAAGGACAAAGTCACATCCCAAAGCCTTGGCTAAACAGAAAAAGCAATCTCCACCCACTTTTGCAATTCACAAGTGCGTGAGGTCACAGTCTCCGGAGATGGACTGCCTGGGTCTGAACGCTGGCTCTGTCACTGGGTGGTGGTGTGACCTTGGAGTGACTCAGCCTTTCTGTGTCTCAGTTTCCTCATCTGTGTGAGGAGGTAATTACAGCACATCTCGTAGGCATGTGGTACGACTCACCGAGTCCATGCTTATGCAGTGCTTAACGCAGAGCCTGCCACGGGAAGTCTAGACGCGTCGTGTTTGGAGTTCGCCTTGCCCTTGTCTCGCTCTGCCGCCTGCCTGTGCTCCTCACGTCCCATCACGGTCCCTCCCAGACAAAAGAGCAGTTGCTGTCCCCTCCCTGCTCCCTTCAAAATGCCACCCACCCCTGAGGGACCCTAAACACCTTTTTTCCTCCGTCTCCCTTTCTCCCCTTTTCCTTTTAATCCATGTTCCAACATCACACTTTATCTCTCTGATGGCAGCTGTCACATTCCACCTTGCGTGGATTATAGACTTATTCACCCCCAAAGGACGAGCTCTTCCTATGCTCTAAGCAGAGGACACAGGACCATGAATAGAGACACACAAGTCCCTGGGTTTACTGGACTGCAGTGGAAAACAGAGGTGCATGTCTGTCTCTTCTAGATTATGCCTCCCGAAGGCAGGGATGAAGTCACACCTGTTCCTCTCTCACCTTCCCAAGCCACAGTAGCCACTCAAGAAGCCGTTAAGTGGATGGGGCACCTGGGTGGCTCAGGTCATGATCTCATGGTTCATGAGTTCAGGCCCCGCGTTGGGCTCATGCTGACAGCTCAGAGCCTGGAGCCTGCTTCGGATTCTGTGTGTCCCACTCTCTCTGCCCCTACCCTGCTTACACTCTCTTTTTATTTTTTTCTTTTTCTTAAAAAAATTTTTTTTGGGGTGCCTGGGTGGCTCAGTCGGTTAAGCCTCCAGCTTCGGCTCAGGTCAGATCTCACGTTAGTGGGTTCGAGCCCCGTGTCAGGCTCTGTGCTGCCAGCTAGCTCAGAGACTGGAGCCTGCTTTGGATTCTGTGTCTCCCTCTCTCTCTGTCCCTCCCCCTCTCATGCTCTGTCTCTCTGTATCAAAAATAAATAAAAACATTAAAAAAAATTTAAGAAAAAAAAATTTTTTTAATTTATTCATTTTTGAGGGACAGAGAGAGACAGAGTATGAGTGGAGGAGGGACAGAGAGAGAGAGGGAGACACAGAATCTGAAACAGACTCCAGGCTCTGAGCTATCAGCACAGAGCCCGATGCGGGGCTCGAACTCATGGATTACGAGATCATGATCTGAGCTAAAGTTGAATCCTTAACCAACTGAGCCACCCAGGTGACCCTTTTAAAAAAATTTTTTTTTAATTTTTGCTCTGTCTCTCTTTCAAAAAATAAACATTAAAAAAATTTCTTAAGCTGTTAAGTGGATTGAAATAGATTCTATTGAATTAAATTTAAGTTATCAAACTGACAATGCCTCATTTGGATCACTAGTTAACCCTCTTTTTTTTTTTTTTTTAAAGTAGGCTCCACACCAAGCATGGAGCCCAGCAAGGGGCTTGAACTCACAACCCTGAGATCAAGACCTGAACTGAGATCAAGAGTGATGCTCAACTGACTGATCCCCCCAGGTGCCCCACCCCTCTTTTTGGTTGCTTGGAACCAGAAAGAGAGCGAAATTGCTCTTACATTTCCAATGATGTCCTTCCCCAAAGCACCTCCTCAAGCTTTCCCTATTCGGCCGTGCAATTAAAACATATTTTCTCCAGGTGAAGCCAGAAGAGTCTGCTTCCAGAGCAAGCGTGACTTGTAGCTTTTCAGAGTCTGTGTGAACAAAGCCACATCTCCCCCTGTGCCGCTTCCCGTAAGATGAAATTTATGTCCGTGACTCAGTGCTATAATAGACCCATGGGGTTACTGTCAGTGAATGTGACAGGACTGAGCTCGGACTCTGAAAATACCTTCCTGTCCTGAATCACAGAGTATTCTGATGGTACTAAGCCTGGAGGAGTCTCTATCATGCAGTGGTTTGAAAAGTCAGTGTAGTACAAAATCAAAATGAACTGAATCATAAAATAAAGGCCAAGGACCTCGCCAAGGACTGATTTTCCCCATGGCAGCTATTCTTAAAAATAGGAATTATCAAATTCGGAATTTTTTTTCTAATTTCGGGGTGTGGCCGGCAGGGTCCTAAGCATGTGATCCTCTACATATTTAATATCCCAGACCGGGGCCAGCTGCTGTGACTCGCTCTGACTCGTGTAATACACAAAAATTCAAGTGAGCAAATGTGAAGATCTAATTGGCATTACTAAGCTGGACTGCAGTGGAAAACAGAGGTGCACGTCTGTCTCTTCTAGATTATGCCTCCCTTCATCTAGCAAGAAGTGGGGAACTCCCAGGTATACAAAAGTTAAGATTTTCAAAGGGAGGAGGGTGGGGCAAGAAAGTTATTAGCAAAAGAAAAGATTGTCCAGGCGAGGTCACCTTCCCTTAGGGGGACGGCATTGGGTCTCATTAGGCAGATTAGCTCATTTTCCTTTGAAGGGGGGGGGTGGAGAGGGTCCATGTGAGGCATTACATTATAGGCGTTGGCCAGAAAATTCCTGACAAACCAGTTAAGACTACATTTCTGGGGAGCCTGGCTGGCTCAGCGGGTGGAGCAGGCAACTCTTGATCTCAGGGTTGTGGGTTCGAGCCCTATGTTGGGCATAGCGATTACTTAAAAGTAAATTCTTAAAAACAACAACACTACTACACTTCTGGGGGAGTTTGGAACTGCAATTAGTTTAGGCCTTAGGCCCTATCTTGGTGACGTGGCCTGGCATAAGTGACTCCATCTTGGACCTGTGGTTTTTTTTTATACTCCTACTTCACAAAACCAAAATGGAGAAGTAGGCTAAGGGATTGAACCAAAATCATAAAATTGGACTTGAAACTCCTGATTTGCAACTTGCACTCTTCCCAATAGAGCATACTGCACTCATATCAAAGCGAGTGTGTACGTGTGTGTGTGTGTGTGTGTGTGTGTGTGTGTGTGTGTGTTGGTATCTGAACAGGAAAGTCTCCACAGAAAACCAGGTGACTCAAAGCAGGCTAGGCTTCGGAAGTAGTCTAGGCTGACCTGCTATCTCTGGGGACGCAGTTGGCCGGGAGCGTGGGGATCTAGGTCTCTGGGACGCGGGCTCTTGGAACCAAGCACCACTCACAGTACCCCGGGCCAGTCAGCAAGCTGGTTCTGGCCTCACTTCCATGGAGCCGGACTTCTGCTGCCATGAGCAGAAATCGAGAATCAGGCTTGCTTTTCAGGGCGGACAGGCGACAAGAGCGCCGGTCCCTCTGCTGTCAGGAGAGGGGGCTGGGGAGAGAGTGTGAGGAGCCGGCCGGTGGTTCGCTCCTCCCGCAGAGGACAGATTTTCACTCCCACAGATGGACAACAGAACAGATCTGAAGGCAGCCTTAGCAATCTTTTAAGAGTCTTAGGAGCTGATATTTGCTGGGGGAATAAGAAGCCTCCAAAGTAATACAGTCTTAGTCAGATAAATATCCTTTTACCAGTTATTAATTATCAGAATGCCAATGACAAGATTCAGCTGAACAAAGCCCCAGGAGCCTCCCCTTCCTGTGTGCAGGGATTTATTTTTCCCAATTTTTCATTATCTCAACACCGCCACCTAGTGTCCACTTCTCTAATTTACTAGGTGTCTTGTTAACAGTTCAAGCATCCAACTAGCTCTGTTTTTGTTTTAAGATTTATTTTTGAGAGACAGAGAGAGAGCTCAAGCAGGAAAGAGACGGGGGGGGGGGACAGAGATCCGAAGAAGGCAATGAACTCGATGTGAGGCTCGAACCCACAAGCTGTGAGATCATAACCTAAGCCAAAGTCAGATACTCAACAGACACCCAGGCGTCTCTCAAGCATTCAACTCTTAATACAAGAAGAGCAATATTCTCTGCTTGGGAAGGTATCTATGACATCTTGTTGAAGGAAAAAAAAAGAAAGAAAATCACAAAGTGGTATGTACTATATAACTCCATATATGTAGCCTTTTATGTGTGTGCATGTGTGCAAACTTCACTCATGTGAGTACATGACAAATCTAGAAAGGCATTCTCCAAGTTAGTGACATTGATTATCTCTTGTTGGTAGGATCTGGAGGAATTTCTGTTACCTTCTTATTCTTACCTGCATTTCTTCAGTTTTTCAAACAATAATCAACCATTTATGTAAACAGGGAGTAAACAATTTTTGAAAAGACCAAATAAGCTCCCAAGATGAGAATCCATCCAAAAATATTATTTTCTGAAATTAGACATATTCAGGAGAAATTTACTGACATATACTATGTACAGTGAGTCCTTCTGATTGTAAGGAACACCAGGAAAGTCGGGTGACATCCTTCTACCAAAACACTAGCCACATTTTAACGAGCATTTACTCCCTGTGCGGCACTGCGCTGTTAAACAATCCTGGAGGTGCAACTACTGAGGTTAAGAACACTGAGGCTCAGAGAGCTTAAGTAACTTACCCCAAGTCACCAAGCTACAGGAGATTCAAATCTTTAGGTGTCTCTCCAAAGCCCAAACACTCAACTGCTACACAACTCCCCTCCAAGCTTCTAAGAAATCCCCCCATGCTACCCACAAGCATGGGTACAAAAGGGAATTCGTAGTTTTGAACACTTACTAAGTACCAGGCACCATTTCTTAATCATCATAGGAATCTACAAAGCAGATATTTCTTAGAGTACAGCCACATTACAAATAAGCAAGAGTTCATCTTTGTAGGATAACTTTACCTGAGGCCAGAGATGGTGGCCCCATCCACAAGTGTGTGGAGCACTTGTTAAATGCCAGGCCGTGCCCGGAGTCTGCAACATGTACTGAGTGGTTAAACCCTCCAGGGGGCAGGAGGCATGGTTACCCTTCTCATTTTGCAGATGAAGAAAAGGCTCAGAGAGGTTATATGCCTCGCCCAAGGCTGCAGCTGGTAAATAAAAGAGTTGGAATTTGAACACAGCTTTGGCTGACCCCATGGCCCAGATCCTGCCCTCTGCCGGAGGCTTCCCTAGGCTCAGGGTGTGACCAACAAATTTGTGAGCCTGCCATCATCCCCATTTAACAGAAAAGGGTCCAGGACCCAATGACTTGAACACTATTAGTGTCCACAGTCCCTCAGCTAGTTGAAAAGATTGCAGTCCAGGATGCCTCTGGGACTCCACCTTCCCCTGACACCCGGATGTTTGTTAACCATGGACGGTTGGTGTATTAGTGTTCCATGCGCTGTGTAACAAACTGCCAGAAACTTAGTGACTTGACACAACATGAATTCATTATCTTCCAATTCTAGAGATCATAAATCTGAAATGGTTCTTACTGGGCAGGTGTGGGCAAGGCTACGTTACTTTATGGAGGCTCCAGGGGAGAATCTGTTTTCTTGTTTTCTCCAATCTCTAGAGGCTGTCCACCTCCCATGTTTCCCGGTCCTGCCTCCGTCTTGTCCCATCACTCGGACTCTGCTTCCGCATCTTCCCCGACCTCCCACTTTCCACTGTCACTTATAAGGGCCCTTGCGATTACACTGGACCTACCCAGTCATCCAGGACATTCTCCCCCATCTCAAGATCGTTAACTTGATCACATCTTTAATACGTAGGGTAACGTATTCGCAGGCTCCAAAGATTAGGACTTGAACTTCTTTGGGGGGACGTCATTCTGCCTACGATAGCATATTGATCTTTAGAGCTTTTATGTATTTGAAATTATGATTTAAAAAATTCGTACCTATACTAGTTGTTTCTATCACAGTGGCAATAAGTCCTTGAGGAAGTTGCTGTTTGGAGTGCCAAGGTCTCTTCTTACAGAGAGCAGACCCAAATTTCCTTGTGTGTTTGGCAGAGGGCCTTAATCCCCTGAGAGAATGAATTCTAAGAGTTGAAGGTCATATCCCACAGCCACACTTCTGGACCGTATGCTGTTGACCTCCGTGACAGGGTCCACATGGAGCTTGCATGCCATCCCTTTTGCACAGGACCTCCTCCACCACCCCTGTGGTGTCCCATCCCAAGAGGCAGCGGGACAGGTAATGGCTGGAGGGTGGAAGGGAGAATCAGGTGGGTCAAACAGAACAAGGAACAGTGCAAGGTGAGGTAGGTCTGACTGAAAGGAGTTGATGGGCATAATGGCTGTTGGATTCCCATTAACCAATACTGCCAGGCATGGCACAGAATGTGTCCACCATCCTAGAAAGAAAAGTCCCTTCATGCACTTTTCCAAGGACCCTTGTGATGCTCAGAAGCAATTACTATTCTGATTTCTATTCCCTGTCAATTTCTTCCCTATTCTCTATAAATTAGTTTTGTTGTCTTTGAGCTTTATATACATGGAATCATACAATATGTATTCTTCTTCCTGATTTCTTTCCCTCAGTATGATGTTTTTGAGATTTATTGACGTCATCACATGTATCATAAGCACATTCCTTTTTATCGCTGAGTAGTATTTCATTTGCAAATACACCAAAAGTTACTAATCCTGTCTGCTGATGAACCGGTATTTCAAATTTTGCTATTATAATAGAAGTTGCAATAACCAATCTTGCTGTGGAAGGCCATTGGACTGACAACTTCTGTTGTCTCCAAGGGCCCTAGGTGGTGGTGCCACGTTAGCACAGCAGGGCAGTCTACAAGTAATGCAGGGGAACCTGGTACATGTGTCACTTGAACCTGAGGTCTGGTACTTATACAGACTTCTTCAACCAGTGTTTGTCTTGTCAGAAGGCAGGGAAATAACAGCCGAACAATAGGACATTCTGGATGGAAGTATGTCGTTGCAGGGTACCTGGGCAGCTCAGTTGGTTGAGCATCCAACTCTTGACTTCCGCTCAGGTCCTGATCTCATGGTATGCGGGATCGAGCACCGCGTCGAGCTCCATGCTGAGCATGAAGCCTCCTGTAGATTCTTTCCCCCTCTCCCTCTATCCCTTTCACAGGTGCAAGAGCCCTCTCTCTTGAATGAAAGAATGAATGAATCAATAAATAAATAAATTTCCTACTTAAAAAAATGAGGAATGAACCTCAGAAATACCAAGAGAAACCAAAGAACAGAGGAGGAAGCTGATAGGGAGGCTTCCGCTACAAAACTGCCGATACCTTATCCAGTATCATGTAACTCCCTGGACTGGATGGAAGAATAACCCGGACTCTCAGCCCCGAGGAGCCTCCAACACACATTTCCTAAGTTAGACCTGAGGTGATGTTAAGCAGGTAGTTGAGTGATGCCCAGATTGTGGGCTAGGAATGCCAGGTTGGGACAAATCTGTATCTCTCAGTCTAGGAAGTCATGAAAGATACTGTATTACACCACTGTTCCAGCACTGGGATTTTGCTGGGCAGGATGTGGGTGCAAGGAAATGAAGAATTTGGGGGGGTGGTAAAGGGAAGAAATCCAAGCAATCAATCACAGACTAGGCAGAATAAGGAAAAGAATATTCTAAAAGGGGGGAAATGAAAATAACCAAAGAACGAGAGTTAAGAAGGGCTGGGAAAAGCAGGTATGCTGGGTTTAGGGATGTAAATTGTGCTCAGAATATAGACTACAGGAATACGCAAAGCTCTTCTAAGTGACAAGAAAACATAGATGTATCATGAGAGCAAGAGAGAAAGTAAGGTAACAGTCATTGGCATGCAGGACATGAAGAAACTGTGAGATTCAAGTGTGGGCAACTCATCCACGTGGGCACACACCATCCAAGTCACAGAGGTGGCTGGGTGGCAAGATGGCAGCCAGTGTCCAAATCCTTAGTGAGGGCTGGTGAGTGACTGGGAGGCAAGAGTTGGCTGATCACAGTGAGAGAGAGAGAGAGAGAGAGAGAGAGAGAGAGAGAGAGAGAGAATAAAACTAAATATGGGGGCACCTCAGTGGCTCAGGTCACAATCTCATGGTTTTGTGAGTTTGAGCCCCACGTTGGGTGCTGTGCTGGCAGCACAGAGCCTGCTTGGAATTCTCTCTCTGTCTCTCTGTCTCTCCCTCACCTCCACAGTCTCTGTCTCTCTCAAAATAAATAAATATAAAGACTTTGGGAGAAAAATGCTGAACATGAGATGGGAAGATACTAAAATGTACAGTTGCTTTGTTGGAAATACATTTTATTGCTCTGAGAAAATCAAACTAATCATGCCAGTGGGCCAAAACTTGAAGTACTACTGTTGGCAACAAATTTTACTGCTATGTCAATAAGGCACAAGTAGTTATTAATCCCCATCAGAAAAATGATAATGAGTAAATGTTATACTTCTAAAGAAAAATCACCAGATTTTTCAAACTTGATAATTTATTCTTAAATGTAAGTCATCCTAAATCTAATATAGTGGAACGACTTTGTGCGATAACAAATCTGAGGGGTTTTTTTCCCCCTCTTTTTCAGCCAGGAATGCGCCAGGAATGCACCAGAAAACTGTTCTACCTTTAATGACTGCAGCTTCTCTTCAAAAGGGATGGGAGAGCATAGATTCACTGAAAATCGTTACTGTCCCCAAATTTGGTGTGGACACATTGGAACCCCTTGGAGAATCTCCTCTAAAAAGGTGAGTTACCTCCATGGCTTTCGAAGTAGTAAGGGACACATCCCGTAGGAGGACCTGATGGTCTAGTGAGGGAAATATTCTGTGTTTTGAGGATTAAAAAATTTCAAGCTGCTTGACCCCTCAAACTGTAGACCCCTAGGCAGGAAGTCAAGTCAGTAGCTCTGGGCAAGGGACATATATTAGATGCATGAGCTCAGCTGACACCTGACGCCCAGCACTGCCACCCAGCTGGCCAGGCTTCAGCAAGTCCGGGTCGTTCCCTAGAGAACCGCAATGCGCCCTCTCAAGTCTGTGCCCACCTGGATCAGCACCGGCCTCGCCAGGACAGGAACGGCCTCCTCTGTCAGACTCCAGACGGCCATCTTCTCCACCGTAATACCGTACACCGGGGAGAAGCAGCGACAGCGGCTGCCAGAGCAGAAACCAGTCCTCCTGCCGTGCAAGCTGGACGAAAGCACTGCTAGACCGCCATGAATGTGGTGCCACCCATAGTCCCAAGGGCCTGCGACTCTCACCTTCCCTCGTCCCTTCTCGTCCCGTGCACCCCTGTCTCGGGATCTCTGTGGCTGTCCTATCACCCAGCCAACCTTCCTCCTAGATCAGCATGCGGTCACTAACTCCAGGCAATTAGAAAGTACCCTTCTCTCTACAAGTAAGTCTCCCAGACCGGGGCTCTGCCTGATCTAGAGTCTTCCTGCTTTGCTCCCCACAAAGAGATGGGGACATGACCCATGTTCAGGTATCATGATCCAAGAGTTCTTGGGAAATACACTATGCTCCCCAGCCAGATGTGGCTCTCAACCGGGCCACACACCCCTGTTCTGGAATGGTTCACCCTACAGTGAGCAAATCAGGAATCAGGCCTTGGCCCTCCCCCTCCTGTCAAATCCTGCAAATTGTTATACGCCAGTTGTGCCCAAGCAAAGGTACCATTTACACTCAACCCAACAGGTGGACTGGAAGTTGAAGTTCTACAGAAATACCTCTAGGTGCATGTCAAGGGTGGGGGCAGATTCCCTGGGGCAGCTGCTATCAGTCCCACCAACAAAGCAGTTTCTGGAGAAATAAGATGTTGGCGGGTAGGTAGGGCTGGGGAGGAGTTTGTGACAGAGGTGACAACGGAGTGTCCCCCGCGCCCCCATTTCAGGTGCGTGCACGGACCTAGCCGCCTTTTCACAAAGACCAAACCGGATGAGCTCTCACAGGGCCAAGTGAGAACAGACATCACAAAGAATGGGAAGATGCGGGATACTCAAGCTGGAGTGGGAAAGCGCGGTCACTTGGCAGAAAGTAACGTCTGGGGTCAGGGAAGGTGGGCTCCGCGGGGGAACGCCAGCCACCAGCACTGCTCGTCCCTCCAAAACACCTGGGGTCTAGAATCTGGCCCCCCACTGGGCAGGCCCTAAGCAGTCTTCGCCCCGGGATGATGACCCGGCACCATCCGAATGCTTGTTCTGATCAGTTGGAGCCAATAATTGTTCAAATGACTTCCCTTTCAACCTTAATTTCCTTCTCCAAAAGTATCTGCACTTTAAGAGTGCTTAAGAGGACAGTATTTCAACCAAGGAAAAAGGTGCATGACATGACAAAGCAGCCGTAGAAGAATGCTCGGGACATCAAATCCTACAAGGAAAATTTTGCTCTTCTGAAGAGCCTTTCCTCTCCTTGAGATACCATTTCTAGATTGCCAGACGTCTCCAAATGCCCTAACACTATGGGAAACTGCACGCTCAGCATTACCTAATTTCCTCATAAATCTCTGGCCTTTTAATCAGCTAAGTGGCTATCTGCTGAATTTCCCTGATTTATGGGTATCTTTTGAGGGCTGAGGATGTGTCCAGATACTAAGTGATTAAATGCGGATGAAAATGGCACATCACCATAATAATGACGGAAGAGAGCGTCCTGACTAGGCAGACAGGAGACCTCAGAGCCAATGCAGACAGCGTCTTAAGAGGCCAGGCTCCAGGGCTCTAGGGAAACAGCACTAGCAGGCTGGTTTTTGCACAAAAATCTTCCCAGCTCCTCTCACTGGATACGCACCTGCCGGCTCAGCAGCTCTGGGGGAAACGAGGCCCCCTCAGAATTCCGTGTGTGAAGAGCCGTGGGGGCTGCAGGCTGCTAAGGTGAAAGGAATCTGGCTTCACCCAAGCCACCGAACTCTGAGGTTTCACTTCTCTGAGAACTCTATCCGTCACCTGTTCATCAAAGTCAGTCCCTGCTGAGGGCAGTCATCGGAATTCCCTCTTTAAAACAAAACACTTTGGGGGTGCCTGGGTGGCTCAGTCAGGTAAGCGTCTGGCTTCGGCTCAGGTCATGATCTCATGGTTCATGGGTTTAGGCCCATGTCGGGCTGTGTGCTGACAGCTCAGAGCCTGGAGCCTGCTTCAGATTCTGTACCTCCCTCTCTCTGTGACCCTCCCCTGCTCGCGCGGTCTCTCTCTGTCTCTCAAAAATAAAAAAAAAACTTTAAAAAACATAAAAATGAATAAAACAAAACACTTCGATTTAACAGGACACTTATGGAGGCGCTATAAAACTATGGCTTATGTCACAGGTCTTTGTAACGAATACCTATTAAAGCGCCACCTGCTGGGGACAATACAAACAACAGAAATTCTCCGGGAGCCGCTGCTCCCAGAAGGGTGACAAACGTTAACTGCCCGTGCACAGGAGAGCCTACTTTCAAAGCGCAAACAGTGAAAATGGCCCCAGCAAAGCCCGCTCTCCTCCCAGCGTTACCACAGACCAACTGCACCATTTACTTCCTCGGCACCAGACTAGAGAACAACCTAGAGCTCTATTATCACGTTCAGCACGGTTGTCTTTTTTAATGGTATGAGTATCTACAAAAAAATATTGAAACATCAATATTGTTCTAACGGGCTGGAAAAGAATTTATAGGAGACTCTCAATGTAAGAACGTGTTCTGTTTCAAAAGCTTGCGTGTGAGCCAGATGTTTGAAAACACAGTTTCCATGGAGTTCCGGTGAACTCCCGGTCTTCACAAGCTTAGGAAAGTCAGGGCACACAGCTTTGCGGGACCATTATTTCATTGCTGAAGGTCATTCACAGCATTGCTCCTCTGGAAGACTGAATTCTAAGTTCTAACTCAGGATGCTAATGCTCGAACTCCCTTAGCCCCTGCCTCTCGAGAGAGAGCCAGAGAAAAAACCCCAGGGTTAGGGGGTGGGCGGAAAGGGCAGAGCACCACATGATAAATACTGCTGAAATGTAGCCGCATAACAGCCCTTACTTTGGGCCCATCTCCCCTTAAATGTTCTGAAGACAACGTTCGCTTAATAAATGCCTGAGAGGTGAGTTGACCAAAGGTCTAGAAAGATGAATAAAGCCATGCGGGACCTGGAAGAGCTCAGCCCGTGGAGAGGAAGGGCAGGTAAACAGCAGGCACTCAGTAAGTGCCACAAGGAAGATCTGAGCAAAAGCCCGGTAGCCTAGAGGAGCAGAGGCCGGGCCTGGATGGCCTAAGAAAGGCTTCGCAGAAAGAGATGACATTTGAGCCTCGAGGGACACGTGGTATGTTGTCCCCTGAGGCTCTCCACTTCGCTGTCCCTACATACAGGTTTACACCGAAGCAGGACATTTCAGGTTTTTTTTTTTTTTTAATGTTTCTTTGAGAGAGAAAGAGAGAGAGGCAGGCAAGGAGGGACAGAGAGAGAGAGAGAATCCAAGAAGGCTCTGTGCTGTCAGCACTGAGCCTGATGCAGGGCTCAAACCTACAACCCTCGAGATCATACCCTGAGCCAAAATCAAGAGTGAGATGCTTAACCGAGTGCTACCCAGGTGCCCCTCAAAGCCGGATATTTTAAGAAATAATGTATTAATCAAACTGAAAGTCATCCCCAAAGGACCAAACACTGTTACCTAACCTTGTCCACTCATTGACAGCTGTGAATAGTACAGAGCAAAAACCAAACATCACTTTTTAATTGGCTACAGAGAATAAAAGTTTATTTCACTCAAAAAAGTAAAAAAAAAAAAAAAAAAATTAGGGGTGCCTGGGTGGCTCCATCGGTTAAGGGTCTCACTTTGGCTCAGGTCATGATCTTGAGGTTCATGGGTTTGAGCCCTGCGTTGGCTCTACACTAGTGGTACAGAGCCTGCTTGGGATTCTCCCTCTCTCTTTCTCTACCCCTTCCCCACTTGCACTTACTCTCTCTCAAAATAAATAAATAAACTTAAAAAACATATATTTAGGGGCGCCTGGGTGGCTCAGTCGGTCGGTTAAGCCTCCAACTTCAGCTCAGGTCAGATCTCACGTTTGTGGGTTCGAGCCCCCCATTGGGCTCTGTGCTGACAGCCAGCTCAGAGCCTGGAGCCTGCTTCCGGTTCTGTGTCTCCTTCTCTGCTGCCCCTCCCCCTCTCATGCTCTGTCTCTGTCTGTATCAAAAATAAATAAAACATTAAAACAATTTTAAAAAATTAGAACAGATTCATGACTGTTCTTATAAAAAACATATATTTTAAAAAATTTAATTAAGATATTTCAGAATTTTAAGAAGATTATTCCAGCAAATGATCTGTGGGTTCACTCTTAGCTGCCCTCCATCCCAACACAGCCCCAGGTAGGTCTGCCACCTTATGGAAGCCATGATCCTAACATGTTGGATATGAAGAAATCTGAAATATATGAAGTCATTTGAAATCCAGAAGGGGAACTGGCTAATCAAAGAAACCACACAGTGAATACATTTCCATGAAATCAAGATCTTTTAATAGCATGAACACTTACCCTCAATTTCTTTAGTACATTACCAAAAAAGTTGACATACAGAGTGTTTGTAAAGTGACACAGTGGTGGCTGATGCGTTACTTGGTGAGAAGTAGTGTGGAATCGTCTTTGAACGGTGGAGCGGGTGTTCCTCCGTCTACTGTGAGGACCCCCCCTTTCCTGCATCTATGATACTCACACTTGTGTCTCAGGATTTCTCAAGGGCTACCCCACCCTGCCACCACATGCAATCACCAGGCTGCACTATGGGACACAGGCCACAAGGCTTGTGGACAACGACTCGGTGAGACCAACCCCAGAGGCCTCTAAATGTGGAAACTTCCCAAACCACCCGACTCCTCCAAGTCCTGAGCGCCCAGCCCAGCTGGACGGCCCACGTTCAGGCCCTGCCCTGAGGCGGGGTCGTGCCTGGTTGTCACCCCCGATGGCTCTCCCACCTGTGTCTCCGAGACTCCAGTGCAGGGCACACCTGTCTCCCTGGCACTAACAGGCATTAGCCCTCAGACAGATGCACGATCCCGGCCACCTGGTCTTCTCTATTTTCGTATTTCTACTTTTGATACAATCATTTTGTATTCCTTTATAAAAATCTAAGCACTGGATCCGATTCAATGCTACAGTGCTCGCTCCCCACCTACCAATTTCCCAAGTGTCCCCTCCGTGCCCAAAGGGCTCTGCTTCCTCCCGGTGACAGGTCCGGGTCCCTGGAAGCCTCAGGCGAGCGCGCCCCTTCTTGTCCAGCTACAGGGCCACGGAGGGGGTCTCCGGCAGGTTCTCCTCCAGCTTCAGCCCGAGGTTGTCGATCCCGATGCTGGTGGCGGGGGGCACGCTGCTCTCCGCCGGCTCGGCCGTGCGCGTGGGGGTGGAGCAGTAGAGGACGAACCCCACCATGATGACGGTGAAGGACAGGAGGTAGAGCCCCGAAAACTAGGAGGAGAACAGGCCGTGGGTCGTGGCTCCGGCAAACACACGCTGGCTGCTGCCCTCCGCCAGCTGTGCTGCAGGGTGACCCTCTCACGACCCTTTTTTCCTGCAAGTTGCCTAAGGAGATGCTGTGCCCCAACCCTCCCGCGTGGGCGCCGGTGACCGCACGCGCTCTGGCCACAGCAGCTGGCGCGTCAGCCAAGCGGACCCTTGGATCTCTAGGGGATGGAAAGGTTGTCTCGCTCTGTGGTGACCCGGCTGTACTCCCACCTTGCAACCAGCCCCACTCAGGGGGGAGAATCCAAAGTCAGCCTGGACTGCAGCAGAGAGCCAGCTCCAGACCGTAAGCACAGTTCATAACACTGATGTGAAGCAGAGGAACAGAGGTCCTAAGATACAATGTGGATGTAGAGATGTGAGAAGTTCTCAACAAGTCTTCCTATACGCAAATGCAGTGAGATCCATTTTGTGGGTGGCCGGGTGGCTCAGTTAAGCATCTGACTCTTGATTTCAGCTCAGGTCATGATCTCATGGTTTGTGGGTTCGAGCCCCGCATTGGGCTCTGTGCTGAAAGCTCAGAGCATGGAACCTGCTTCGGATTCTGTGTCTCCCTCTCTCGGCCCCTCCCCTGCTCTCCTCTCTCTCTTTCTCTCTCTCTCTCTCTCAAAAATAAATAACAATAAACTTTAAAAATAAAATAACATCCATTTTGTTAAAATTTAATAAATTATCTGGTCTCTGTAGTTAAGAGTTACATACTCAAGTTCATGGTGGACTGAGCTGATTCAGGTTTTTAGAGCTCGAAAGACATCATTTCTCAGAAACGTCTCGAATCCAAAGAAGTTGCTGGTGTAAAGAGCAGGGAACAGAGCCCCTCAGGAGGATTCTCCTCCCCTCTCTGCTCCCACAAGGACTGATTACAGCAAGAGCCCATTCTCACAGACACACCACGGAGAGATGGAGTCCTGTTCTCCAACCTGCCCCTTTTCCTAGGAAAACAACGACCCGGAGCAAAATGCAGCGAGGACACAGCACTGATTCACTGCATATTCTTACTGGAAACGACATTCTGATCTACCCCTAAAGTTAAAATAAGTAATATTATGCACTCTGTATATTTGCTCTTATTAGAATTGAGGATCCATATAAAAGTTCAAATATTAAGAAAATTAATACTTGTTTTTAACAGCATCAAAGATAAAACACAAAAAGAGAAAAGCTAAAGACTGACCAAGGAGGTGCAGTAAAAATTAAGGAAAGTGTGTAGCACAATTAATGTGTAATTAAATGCCTAGGACCATTTTCTTTTTCCTTGCAACAAGCAAACTCAGCTTATGAATAGTCCTGCTAACCTGATGTTGAAGTTCAGAGCCGGGCATGCTATTTGATCAAGCCAATATGTATTTTTAAACTATCTTAGATTTCACAGTATACCCCGATGAGTTCTAATGTCTAAAACAGATCTAATAAGGGGGTGACAAAGAACCACAATAAGAAAACCTAACGGGTTGGGAAAGGAGATGAGGAGACAGAAGAAAAAACTAGATACACTCCCAAAGGTCTTAGGAGGACCTAACCAGGGGTGTGAAATGAGCATTGCTGGCCATCCCCAGCTGTGGGCTTCTGCGAGTCACCATTGACATTCACGTATTCATTTTTTAAAGATGCTCAATTACTTCTTCACATTAAGCCTTTCACACTCTTTAAGGAATGGAATGCCATGGCCCCCTGCAAAGTAGGGAAGCCTTCCCTAAATTCAGTGCAAAAGCCAATGACAAGGATGCAAAGTCCATGATCGTGTCAAGTTGAACAGCAGCACCCGGTTTTAGTTCTGGGACCCAATACTAGGCACGGCAACACACAACTGGCATTTAATAAATATCTGTTGGGGGAGAAAATGGTTCAGAGAATACTGGGGAAAGCTGAAGCTATTTAGAGTGCCCTAAACTTCTAACGGCAGTGTTATAAGGCCAGTATGTATGGTCACCTACGAAATGTTCGCTGTTCCTTGTGGGTAAACCTACATAACTTGGTCAAAACGTGTCCCGTTGGCTTTGGTGGTTTCAAAAGTTTAGAAGAAAAAGTAACTGGTTCCTCTTAAGAACCAGGTGATCAAACCAACTTCTCTTGGAGGGGTGAGGCTCTGAGGGAAGGGAGTAAGTCTCCTGAATTAGGAGCTTTTACTAGCATTCTGAATTCCACCCTTTGTATCTGGATCTATTTAGGAAGTTTCTGGTGGCTCTGAAGGTCAGTAAGTATTTACTCAAGACCAATTCCAGAGGAGGCAGAGATTTGTTAAACCTCTTTTTCAACCGTCAGTTTGAAAAAATCAGAGCCTGGCTCTCTGGCTCTCTCCGTTCCACCAGCTTGGAGTGAGCAGAGGCGCGGGTTCGAACCTGCAATAAACGACCCTTGCTTTTTGGCTTTGGGAAAAAAAAAATCAGAGCCAAAGTGGGGCGCCTGGGTGGCTCAGTTAGTTGAGCATCTGACTTCGGCTCAGGCCATGATTTCATGGTTCGTGAGTTTCGTCCCCACGTTGGGCTCTGTGCTGACTGCTCAGAGCCTGGAGTCTGCTTCGGATTCTGTGTCTCCCTCTCTCTCCACCCCTTCCCCACTCATGCTTTCTCTCTCTCTCTCTCTCTCAAATAAACATAAATTTTTTTTAAATAAAAAATCAGAGCCAAAGTTATTTCAGATATTGCAATTTTAAAAAGTGGTGGTATATTGGGCATATAATCCTGTCTGATTCTACAACCCTGGGCATTGTTTAAGCGCTGACTGGTTTTCCGCCTCCGTAATTCACTCTGAAGCCTCAAAACGGCCTCCGACCAAAAACAATCCAATCTGATCAAAGAGCGAGCTGCCAGGCATGCAGGGACAAAGAAACGTACAGCAGAAGAACTGGGGAGGAATATTAAAGTCCGCGTGCTGCAGGTCTGAGCAGAACAGTTTAAAGTTATATGATTAGAAAAATGACATACAAAAAGGCTTTTTCATATCAAAGCTAAGAGCAGTGAAAGAAGAAATATCTACAAGGGAACTTATATGAGGCATGGCAGGTGTATTTTCACTTCAAAGCTTTTATTTCTATAACCTTACTTCTTCTTCCCACTTGGGTATTATTTCACTCAGAAAACTTTACTTATTAAAAAGAACAAAGCGCAGGTAAGCAGGGCCATAGGTGACATAACCTGCCAGAGCGGAGCTTAACTGCAGAATAGAAAAACCGTGACCCCTAGTGGTAGCTACGTGAAATGCAAGCACAGCATCACAACTCACTTTCTTGCCCCTCTCCCCCAACAACTCACTCACTTTGAAGGCCTATTTTGTAGTGGTTGGCAATTGTTCTCATCTATTTTTTTAATGTATATTTATTTTTGAGCTGTTAGCACAAAGCCTGCACGTAGTGGGGCTCAAACTCACGAACCATGAGATCAGGGCCTGAGCTGAAGTTGGACGCTTAACCTACTGAGCCACCCAGGCACCTCTGCAATTGTTCTCATTAAATAAATAAATAAATAAATAAATAAATAAATAAATAAATAAATAAATAAATAAATAAAAATTCTAGGCTGGTCAAATCACTTCTCTGATTCACTTTGACATGTATTACTTTTTAATGATGCTACTAAGAAGTTATAAATACCCCTTCCATTTTATTTCAGGAACACCTTAACCAGCAAGTTTGTAAAGGTAACAGCTGGCTCATGTTACACATAACCTTGCCAAAGTGGTTTATGCTTCTTTAAGCAGAAATTTCTGAGAACCCACGGAACTAGACCTCGTGAGTTCACGTCCAATTCCTGGGAAAAGTGTAAATCAACTACAAGAAATGTAGTTGTTCCCCACAAATGAAACTAAAATTATCAAACAACAGCCAACATTTTAACTATTTGTTCACATCACTGTGAGCAAGCTCCTCAACGAGCATTTACTGAAGGTTCAACTTTAGTAGCAAAAGAGTAGCAGTTCTCAAGCTCCCAAGGCCGCGGAGAGGGGGCAAGATTCTTTCAGAAGTCTGTAACATCAAAACTCTCATTATCATATTAACAAGCTGCTATTTGCCTGGAGTGCGAACTGGCCAGTGAAATTCTTTTTTTCTTTTTTAATGTTGATTCATTTTTTGTAAGAGAAAGAGACAGAGCGTGAGCAGGGAAGGGCAGAGAGAGAGGGAGACAGAGTATCCGAAGCAGGCTCCAGGCTCTGAGCTGTCAGAGAGAGCCCGAGGCGGGACTTGAACTCAAGAACTGTGAGATCATGACTCAAACTGAAGTCAGATGCTTAACCAACTAAGTCACCCAGGGGCCCCTGCCCAGTGAAATTCTTGCCCCCCAGAAAATGAGGTTTAATTCTGGATCTAAAATATTAAAGAAACCCATTACTTCTTTTAGA
The DNA here is from genome assembly GCF_006229205.1 of Suricata suricatta. Lineage (NCBI taxonomy): Eukaryota > Metazoa > Chordata > Mammalia > Carnivora > Herpestidae > Suricata > Suricata suricatta. The sequence continues at coordinate 99,378,738 of NC_043710.1, forward strand.
CCAAGCAAGTGTTCCTATTTGCTTACCTTATAGCCAAACAGAAAGAGTCCAAAGAAAAGGCTGTATAGGTCAGCTGTCAGGATGCCCAAGTTCACAGACGTGGCACTAGTGACCTGAATCACCAGTGGCATAAAGCTGTACAGGCAAAACATACAGAGGGCAAAGGCCACAAACAGCAGGGCTGTGGGGGGAAAAATGGAATACCTAGTTACACAGGAAGAAATCAGAGGGCAAAGATACTTTGAAGGCTTGGCTGCCATATACAGTTCCTGATCCTTTAACAATACTATCTACAAAGTCCCTTGGTAACACTCAGCATTGCCAACGAGACAGAAAGCTCTCGGGAAAAATACAAAAATAAGCAGCTGTGACACAGAGGAAGGACTTCAGACCTGCAACAGGGTGTTAGATGGGCAAGGGCACCCCGACTTGCTCCCGCTGTGACCTCGGCAACAGCTGCAGACACCCGTCTCGCCCGCCCGCCCCAGCCAGAAGGAAGCTGTGATAAAAGGTCAATAAAAGCTGAACCACGATCAAGAAAATTCACCCATTATCTTTGGTTTGCTTTTATCCGGTTCATCAGTTAGACCTGATTTGTGTAACTGGAGTCAGAAGAGAGTATTTTTAGTCATCAAAGGCAACGGTTACATCCATTATCTTTTGTTCATCTCATTAAACTCAGTGCTCCCAGAAAGCACAGAACAGCCAGCCTCTGTGGGACAGACAGGGTGTGGGTGCTCACTGTCCCATACCCGACACACACACACACACACACACACACACACACGCACGCCCATTCATACCCTGGCGATCTAAGTTATGTAGCTGAACTAAATGATCCACGCCTGGCATGTGAACTTCCGTGGCATCTTATATACTATTTATAACTTCTCTCCACCCACCGTTAAATAAGGTTGGAGTCCCTCCTGACTCTTCCCCCACTGTTTTCTTCCACATTACTTAGTCGCGTAGGTACCCGGGCGTGCCAGAAGGTAGGGGGTGATCACACGCCATCAGATTATTTCAGGTTAACGTTTCACAAATTACATCAAGCCGACGACCTTCACAAGAGCCCTGAGGACTCGAGGCACAGATCTAACTGAAAGGGGGTGTGGCCGAAGGTCAGTCTTGTTCAGAATTCCTAGGACAGCAAAGCTATTCCTGAAGGTAAAGATTAAGAATTAACTCCTGAGGAAGGTTCATTTACAAGTTCTCAGGGAAAACTCCTGCAGACCGCTGGAGCCCTTGGTGGACTGAATTACTCTGTGATTTTACAAAAATGGCCAAATATTATGTAAATGAAGATATTTCTTGACACGTTTTTTTGTCACTGAGAGGAAAAGGATACTGACCAAAAAAGGATGAAATCTATGAACATACCGATTTTCCAGTCCCACTGAATGCTGGCAATATCCTTACATTCAACGATCAACCTAGGGTTAAAAGACAAGGTCACAGAGAGAGCCACTTACTCGTTTCCACTAGCCTATCAGCATTTTAGTTGCTATACGCCAGCGAAGGTGAGGAATTACATGGATTCTTTTTTGAGAGATTACATTGATATTTAAATTTTTCTAAGTAGGTTTAATAAAAATGACATAAAATACAACCAAAGGAGCCCTTAAACATGTTTGAAGCCCACAGAAGTAGTTTTCAAATAGTAGGAAAACATGACAGTATGTCTTCCATTTGAATAGGGAGATAATGCTTTCCGGAAACCACTGAAAAACAAAGTCTTTCTTGGTAATGCCCCTACCACACTGTAGGCAGAACGCCCAAGCATCCTGTGCACATTAAGAAAATGAGGCATAAAAAAAAAAAAGGAAATGAGACATATTTTTTTGCCATTTCTAAAATTTTCCAGGGGCGCTGGGTGGCTCATTCGGTTAAGCATCCAACTCTTGGTTTTGGCTCAGGTCATGATCTCACAGTCTTGAGTTCAAGCCCCACATCAGGCTCTGTGTCGTGTGGAGCCGCAGCGTGGAGCCTGCTTGGGAGTCTCTTTCTCCTTCTCTCTGCCCCTCCCCTCGAGCCCTGTGCTTTCTCTCTCTCTATCGCAAAACATATAAAAATAAATTTAAAAGAAATCTCCTCATAGATAGTTAGCAAGTCATGGCCTCCAAATGGGACTCTGGGCCAAATCCACAATGAGCCGTAGTAGCTGGAAAGGGATCATTTGTGATGCGTGTGCTGCACCTGTTTCTAAGGGAAACAGACTCTTACAGCTGTATGCCGCTGATAATGGTCCCGAACAAGCCCACCATTCCTAAAAACTCCCGCCTGCTCAGCTTCTTCACGATGTACTCTTCACACACGTTAGACACCGCATAAAGGGAGGCCCCGAGAAGGACCAAGATGTCACCGATCAGCACGTCACTGCCTGGAGGAAGGACAAGGCACAAAACACAACACGGCGTCAGCAGAGGGGACCCTCTCCGGCTCGCTTCCAGCAGTTTATCTGGTTCATGTTCATTCGTTTGTTTGTTTGTTTGTTTATTATGCTTTTATTTTATTTTGAGAGAGAGAGACAGAGAGTGAGCAGTGGAGGGGCAGAGAGAGGGGGAGACACAGAATCTGAAGCAGCTCCAGGCTCTGAGCTAGCTGTCAGCACAGAGCCCGACGCGGGGCTCGAACCCATGGACTGTGAGATCATGACCTGAGCCGAAGCCAGATGCTTAACCAACTGAGCCACCCAGGTGCCCCATGGTTCATGTTCATTTAAATAAGCCTTTATAGAAGGACAAACCCTGATTTCTAGAAGTTTAAGGACTCTTATTCTCCTCGATTTCTGGCACAATTCTGCTGTGATTTTTTTTTACAGTTCGATCCCTCAGGAGACTATGAGACCGGAAGATGGAGCCACATACCATAACGTAAGGCCTCAGGAAATGGTTCTGTGACAGAGAAATTGATGGAATTTATGGGAGGGAATTAACCAGAAACTACAGGGAAGGAAGCTAGGAAGTCAAGGTTATTTTCTCTTAAAGGACACAAGAAAGTCACTTGGAGAGTGGGTGAATTCAGAGACTGTATTTTGATTTTATACCATCAGTTGCCTGAACTTTGACCCAAAGCATGTCCAGGATCACGTGTTCTCATCCACGGAGCCACTGAAAAAGAGGCCACTCATGGACGTGAAACTTCCTTTTGTTGAAAAAACCCCCCAATAATCTACAGTAGCTTTTCCAGTAAACTAATCTCACTGTATGGGCCAAAAGAAGATTTTTGTAAATACATCAAGAACTCTCTCTCTCATGAGATGAAACAAAACTATTCAGTGTGACAAAAAAGGCACAAGCACCGTGTGCAGGTAGGAACATAAAAACTGCTTTGCAGGGGCACCTGGGTGGCTCAGTCAGTTGTGTGTCCAACTTGGCTCAAGGTCATGATCTCAAGACTCATGGGTTCGAGCCCTGCATCGGGCTCTGTGCTGACAGCTCAGAGCCCGGAGCCTGCTTCGGATTCTGTGTCTCCCTCTCTCTCTGACCCTCCCTGGCTTGTGCTCTCTCTCTCTCAAAAATAAACATTAAAAAAAAAAACAACCCTGCTTTGTGGAAGTGGTTATAATAACAGGAGCAAATCAATCTGAAAATAAAACGTAAAAGACAGTTTACAACCAGGACACGTTTTCTGTCTTTCACCGAATGTCTTTGCAATATAATAGCAAAACCATGAGGCGCCTGGGTGGCTCAGTCAGTTGAGAGTCTGGCTCTTGATTTCGGCTCAGGTCATGATCCCAGGGTTGTGGGATCGAGCCCCGTGTTGGGCACCTCACTGAGCACGGCACTTGCTTGGGATTCTCTCTCCTCTCCCTCTGCCCCTCCCCCCTGCTCACATCCTCTCTTTTCTCTCTCCAAATAAATAAATTAAAAATTAAAAAAAAACAAAGCAACGATGCAAGCAAAGCTTCCTCTGCGGAGGAACCAGCAGCAGGCGGCGCAGCCTCACCTGAGCTGTCTTCCCTCCCTGCAAGAATGTCGGCGCCGACCATGGTCCCCACGCCCAGCAGACAGACAGCCACGGCCACGAAGTGGATCACTCTGTACCTCGCGTAGAGAACAAACCGCGACAGCGCCATCAGCACAGGAATCCCAAAGCAATCCAACAGCTGCGTGGAAGGAGAGACCCGTAAACCATGTCTCCTCGGCCGGAAGGTGCTACGTTTCGTGTGCATTTCGGGGATTTACCTCGAGTCCCTGGAGTCACCCTGACCTGGATTAGCTCATCTAACCTTCACAACTCTACGAGATTGAAACCACACTGCCCACTCCGCACGGGAGGAAGGGCACAGAGGGGTCACGTGAGCTGCCCCAAGCCCACAGTTAGAAGTGGGAGAACAGGGGCGCCTGGGTGGCTCAGTCGGTTGAGCATCCAGCTTCGGCTCAGGTCATGATCTCGAAGTTTGTGGGTTTGAGCCCCACGTTGGGCTCTGTGCTGACAGCTCAGAGCCTGGAGCCTGCTTGGGATTCTGTGTCTCCCTCTCTCTCTGACCCTCCTTTGCTTGCGCTGTCTCTCAAAAATAAATTAAAAAAAAATTTTTTATTAAAAAAAAGTGGGAGCACAGGCGGTCGCCCCTAGGAATTCCTCCCGACAGCCTGTGTGCTCCACCTGTTTACCCCAAAGTCCAGCAGGCAGAGCGGCTGCCCCCGCGCACCCATTTGCGCAGGTCAACAATGCTTTCTCACCTCACGTGTGGGGGACGCTACGAGAGAGAACGAGAGAGAGGCGCAGCCTCAGGCGGGAGCCACGGCCCCCTGGAGTGCACGGAAGCCAGACACACGTGGAGTAAGTAGCCACACAAGCAGATACCTCGCTGCAGAGGAGCCCCGGTGGCTGTCAGAGAGCCCGGGCACCACCGCCCTGACGAGGCGTCCAGCCCACCGCGTGGCACAGACACGGGCTGACAGCCAGTCCCCTGGCTCATCTTCATCGCATACCCCTCCACCACCTGTCAATCGCGGGTCCCGAAAACACTTGCCGCACCGCTGGTATGGCCAGGAGGAAAGGCGAGGGGGTGAACAGCGCCAAACCCACGGCAGATGCAAAATCGGTGGGAAGATAAAGAAAAAAACAGGGGATTTTATTCAGTCGATTCTTGAGGTCCCAGATTTTGCGAAGTGCATTCAAGGATAAAACATGTGCCATATGCTAATAGCACTCCTGAAACTGATAGCTCACCCTGTCTGTGTTTAACCTGGTCGCTGGTGCGCTCTGAACCTGTCTAGTTTGGGACAAGGCAGGTCCCCAAGTCTCCAGCAGCCTGTTTGCTGCCGTCCGCCGCAATGTCATCACTACTGGAGGCTGCCGTGCGGAGCGCAGGAATGGGCACTGCGCCGCGTTATGTACCCCGGCTGCAGACACTAATCCCCCGGGCGCCTCCGGAGCCGGCCTGCCTGGCAAATCATTCATGGTAACAGGCTGGCCTGGAAGACACCCGCAGAACCCAGCCATGGTGACTTAACAAGGTCACATTCCTTAAACAAAAAAGGTAAAAAAGGTCACTCTCAAAAACTTTCACAGGAGACTCCCTATCCTTCAACTGTGTCTTCAAGTCAAACTTAAATCAGCTCTGTTTTTTTAACAATTTTTGGCGGGTCACATAAGGGAGCTGCAAGGTGGTGCAGCCAGCGACCAGCCGTGTGCCCCCCAGCGGGTCCCCTCAGCCTCACGATAGGAGAGGATGAGATCGGACCAGATGATCTCCCGGGTCCCTTCCCGCCACAGCGTTCCACGACTTCTCATCTGACACCCAGCTCATTCAGCCATCTACCTACATCGACTGTCCTTTCCACCTAGTACTCTTGGTGATGGAAGTCTTCTCTTCGATACTTTCAGTGCCAAGAGCCTCCCTGTTTAATTTAATCTTTAAAATTACTGACCAGCCACAGGAGGCAAGGTACTAGGTAGGACTCTGGGGGAGGCGGAGGTACAAAACTGAGTTAGACTTTATTAGAAATAATTTATTGGAGATGGAGCACAGAGGAGAAAGCGAGACTGAATTAGGCCTTAGGGAACAGAAGACGGAAGCTTCAAAAGGCACTGTGTTCTAGAAAGAATAGAGCTGCACATGGAGGAGGAGCCGGCTGATGGCAGGGGACCAGCAGAGGTGGCTGTAAAGTGAGAGGAAACACAGCTAGCAACCTAGCCCATGGGGTGGCCACATCGTGAGCGCCATGAGAACCACTATATTACTGGTAGTTATTACAGAATCTTTTTTTATTTTTATTTTTAATGTTTATTTAGTTTTGAGAGAGAGAGAGAGACAGAGTGTGAGGAGAGGAGGGGCAGAGAGAAAGGGAGATCGAATCCAAAGCAGGCTCCAGGCTCTGAGCTGTCAACCCTGAGCCTGACACAGCCTGAACTGCAAGATCATGACCTGAGCCAAAGTCGGACGCTTAACCGACCAAGCCACCCAGGTGCCCCGTCATTACAGAATCTTTAAAGGAATCCTTAGGGAGGAGATTCAGAGACCGCCTGGACCAAACCCTCTCCCTGTCACCCAGACCACAGATTTATTCAAGCAGAGGCTGGCTGGAAGGATCCCAGCGACAGGCACCCTCCGGGGAGCAGGGAGCTGCAGCGGTCAGAAGCCCTTCCCACACTGCACTCCTTGCGAGCACCGAAAGCAAACCCCTTTTGACAACCAAACGCTTAGGTTTTCCTAAGAGGCCAGAAGTGAAGGAAATTATTTTCAATGGTAAAAGGCATGAACTTCAGTCACAAAGAGTCAATTGTAAGAGTTCCACTTGGCTGTGTTTAGACCTGTATCAATTCAATTATTATTGTCGGTCGTCAAGAGATCGAAGTTTCTAAGAGCTCTAATCAAGTAATTAAGCTGTGTCTGTGATTATAAGGCTAGATGTGACTAGAAAAAAATGCCATCTTCTACACCCTCATGCCCTCATTACCCATAGCTGAAAGTACACTTAGTCCTATTCATGATGAATTTTATGCTTTAGATAACTCCTGGTCTTAACTGCTATGAAATGCTGGGTTTTTTATGTGCCTCCTCTGGTATCCGTCTTAACCCGTATTTCCCCAAGCCAGTCAAAAGCCAGAGAGTCTAATGACAATCCTTAGCACAATTAGTACAATGTTACAGAACAAAAAATACTTAATAAGATGCATTCAGGTAATAATAGCATTTAATGTATATTCACATTGGAAAAATACTGAATTTTCATCAATCCTTTGTCTTCCAAGTGAGATATGTCTAATTTCACTTCAATTTTTCCATGGTCCTAAAATGTGAAGATAAAATAAAAAAAATCTCTGTATTTTTAGGGGTGCCTGATGGCTCTGCCAGTTAAGCTTCTGACTTCGGCTCAGGTCATGATCTCATGGTTCACCCATGCTGGGCTCTGTGCTGACAGCTCAGAGCCTGGAGCCTGCTTTGGATTCTGTGTCTCCATCTCTCTCTGCCCCTGCCCTGCTCATGCTCTCTCTCTCTCTCAAAAATAAATAAACATTAAAAAAAATCTCTGCATTTTAAATTGTGAGAAAACTGATGCATCAGAAAGTTATAAATCTAGGGGCACCTGGGTGGCTCAGCTGGTTGAGCATCTGGCTCAAGTCATGACCCCACAGTCATGGCACCGAGCCTCATGCCAGGCTCTGCAATGGGTGAGGAACCTTCATGGGACCCTCTCTCTCCCTTTCTCTCTCTCTCTTTCTCTCTCTCTCTCTGTCCGTCTGCCCTTCCCCCACTTGCATACACTGTCTGTCTCTCTCACTTTCTGTCTCTCAAAAAAAAAGTTACAAATCTATTAAATCATGAAGTCCAAACCTAGCATTGGACTCTCCCTTTAGAAGGTATGCTGTTGTTCACACCAGTGAGCTGGTGTCATCAACAGCCCGTAGTCTAACATTAAGACAACTCCATCAGTCTCCCTCAGCTCCACCAAGGTCAGCAGTACTGCCCTGCAGGATTCAATCCATCAAGAATCAACCTAAAAAAGGAATAAGGGTATCACTTTTGCCTTTGGCTACGCAAGACGCTGAATCTCTACCCCCAGGTCTGCAGGGCTCGTCCCAACAGGTCCAACGGTCCCTTTGCTGGAATATCGACTTTACTGGCAAACCTCCGAGTCTTTCACAGCACACAGAAGTATACTCACTTTATGTGCCAGGTTTAAACAAACTCAAAACAGACCTCTTGTCAACATCACAGCATCCACTAAATATTTATGCTTATTTTGGTATCAGCTGTCTACTGTGGAGCCGCCCTGGCAGGCTGAGAACTGATTAACTTGTATACGTTTTTCACTAATTCCAGGAGATCTGACTCATCAGCACATACGCTCCGCTAAAAAACAGCATCCACCTGTGTTTAGATTTTCTGCAAATGAACAGGTTTCCGATAAAGTTTGATTAGCACATATGGGTTCCACTCCTTTTCCTGACGTTGAAAAACCCCCACTGGTCAGAGACTCCCCCTTACCTGGACACTGGTGAGCGTCGTGTACTGGTATGCTCTGACGATCAGGTAATTGGCTTCCACGTCCGCTAGTCCAAGCAGGATGTATTTCCACCATTTTCTCTTCAAGATGTACAGGAGGTTATCACTACCTGCATGAAAGAAATCTGGGTGGGCACATGTTACTTGAAAACGACACTATGGGGACGCCTGGGTGGCTCCGTTGGTTAAGTGTCCGGCTTGTGACTTCGGCTCAGGTCATGCTCTCAGGCTTCAGGAGACTGAGCCCCACAGTGGGGTCTGTACTGACGGTGTGGAGCCTGCGTGGGATTCTCAGTCTCCCTCTCTCTCTGCTCTCCCCAACTTGTGTGCTCTGTTTCTCTCTCTCTCTCTCACAATAAATAAAAAACAAAATAAGAAATAAGAAAATAAGAAAGAAAAGAATATATTACAACGAATGTTAATTTAGAGATTGAAGAGTCAAGGCAAATGTTCACTAGGTATTTTGAATGTGGTGCTTCCTAATTCCCATTTGTCAGAGCCTAAATGCCTACAATACCTCAGCAGAGTCTGTTAGGAGACCCCAGCAAAGGTGCCTTCATAGACGAAGCATTCAGAGAAAACACCAGAGAGAAATTAAGTAGGAGAAAAGTCGTTAGATTTCCTTTCCTACCGTCACAGAAATATAACATCCAGATATGCGCTTGGATGCTGCCACTCCTGATAAACTACAGATTATCCTAAGGAATCAACAGTTTTCTTATAAATCGATAGGCCATGTAACCTCTGCACTTGGTCATTCTTTTGGAAGACATGTGCTTTCAGGAGAAAATCAAGTCAGTGATATGTTTGGAAAAAAGATTTGGTGGCATCACTGAAGAAACACCTCTTATTTCCCAAAATTCTCCTTATTCAGGTTAACTGCAGTTCACTTCTTTACAGAATCTAGGCGGCAGGAGACACACGGCAGCACACACAGAAGACTTTACCGTTAGATAATCTACAAGCGAGAATCTAACCAAAGAATTATCGTCGAAGTCCAATTCGCAGGACCATCCTGAAAACAAAAAGTCAGTCTTGCTCAACATGACATGGCTTGCAAGGCCGCTGCCAACACCCCTGGGGGCCTCACGAGTGACTCGCAGGGACCTCCCCCAGCAGGTCAGAGCAGCTCACAGAGGGGCGAAGTCCGGGGTATTAAGCATGTGTCCAATTCTGTTTCCACCTCCTAACGTTCTTGCCAAATTTGGTGCTTTCCCCATAAGATGTGTCCCCCTCCCACAGCTGGCTTCCACGTTCTGTCACAAATAAGTCACCTATCCGCACACAGGAATACCCCTGACCTGGTAAGGCCCGTGCCACCAGAGGATTCGCAAACACCGGCGATCTCACGATGTGCCTGAACATGCCGGAAATGGAGGTTCAGCCCCCTCTTGGTCAGTCTGCGTTTCCCCTCGTTTTCACATTCCTGGATTCAATCTCGTTTTCTTTGTTTTTTAAGTTTACTTATTTGTTATGAGAGAGCCAGAGACAGCACAAGTGAGGAGGGGCAGAGAGAGAGGGAGCGAGAACCCCAAGCAGGCTCCCCACTCTCAGCAGGGAGCCTGACGTGGGGCTCCCTCCTGAAGGAAGTCAGTGCGATTCACAAATCCGTCAGTGAGGCCCCCCAAGGGCTGTGGGCAGGGGCCCCCCAAGCCACGTCACACTGAGTGGGACTGACGGTTTGCTTTCAGGATGTTCCTGAACCCACAAAACCATGAGATCATGACCTGAGCCGAAACCAAGGGTTGGATGCTTAACTGACTGAGCCACCCAGGCGCCCCTCACCTCTCCTCGTGCGGGAAGGACGTCCGTCATGACTAAGCCCCTGGCGCAGAGCGTGGGCTCGGAGCCAGGCTGCCTGGCTGGGAATCCGGCTCCACCAGTCACTGCCTGTATGACTCACAACCAGCCATCGTGGGCTTCGTGCCTCTGTTTCCCCACCTGCAAAGTGGGGATAACAGTAACATTTCCTTTGCTTCCTTGGGAGGACTTAGTGATATAACGCATAACAAAATGAGGTAAGCAAAACAAATGATGTCTGGCACAGATGTCAGAACCTTTCCCATTTTTTGTGTAGCAGCTAAAAATCATTTTTTATGTTTTATTTATTTTTTGATAAAGAGAAAGAGAGAGAGGGAGAGCAAGAGAAGGAGCAGGGGAGGGACACAGAGAGAAGGAGAGACAGAATCCAAAGACAGGCTCCAGGTTCTGAGCTAGCTGTCAGCACAGGGCCCAATGCGGGGCTCGAACCCACGAACCGCGAGATCATGACTTGATGCTCAACCAACAGAGCCACCCAGGTGGCCCTAGAAATCATAATTCTTAAGTGATTCTAAAACAACTTAACCAAGAGCGCCTGGGTGGCTCAGTAGGTTGAGCATCCGACTTCGCTGCAGGTCATGATCTTACAGTTTGTGAGTTTGAGCCCCGTGTCGGAGCCTGGAGTCTGCCTTAGATTCTGTCTCCCAGTCTCATTCCTCTTGTGTTCTATCTCTCTCTCAATAATAAACATTAGGGGCGCCTGGGTGGCTCAGTCGGTTAGGTGTCCGGCTTCGGCTCAGGTCATGATCTCACGGTTCATGGGCTTGAGCCCCGCGTCGGGCTCTGTGCTGACAGCTAACTCAGAGCCTGGAGCCTGCTTTGGATTCTGAATCTCCCTCTCTCTCTGACCCTCCATTGCTTGCATGATATCTCTCTGTCTCTCAAAAATAAATTTAAAAAAAAAGAATAAACATTAAAAAAAATTAAAACAACGTAACTACCTCTTTCCACCATCTTGGAACCTGTGGAGGCCTGCTGGGAATAGGACTCCTGAAACGACAAATATGTCTGGAAGGCTGTGGTCCAAAGCCACTTTTGCTGGCTACAAGCGGGGTCTTTGGAACCAGAAGGAGCACATATATCTTCTTAAAATTGAAGGTGTTTATGCCCGAGATGAAACTGAGTTCTATCTAGGCAAGAGATGTGCTTATGTGTACAAAGCAAAAAACAACACAGTGACTCCGGGTGGCAAGCTGAATAAAACCAGTCATCTGGGGAAAAGTAACTCGTGCTCATGGAAACAGTGGCATGGTTCATGCCAAATTCCGAAGCAACCTTCCTGCTAAAGCCATTGGCCACAGAATCCGCGGGATGCTGTACCCTACAAGGATTTAAACTAACTGAAAAGTAAATAAATAAAGGTGTAGATTTGTTCTCTTGTAAAACAACAACAACAACAACAAAACAACTTAACTAGCCAGTAATAAAGATGCTAATTCCTTCTCTCCCTCTCTCTGCCCCTCCCCCACTCTCACAAAATAAATAAATATTTTTTACAAAGGGCGGGGGGAGGGGGGTGCCTGAGTGCCTCAGTAGGTTAAGTGTCTGACTCTTGATTTTGGCTCAGGTCATGATCTCATGGTTCATGAGATCAAGCCCTACATCAGCCTGTCTGTCAGCACAGGATTCTCTCTCTCTTCCCCTCCCCTGCTCTACTCTCTCTCTAAACATTAAAAAAAAGAAAAAAGATGTCAATTCCTTGCCAATTCCTTTGTCTTTCTTACAACATAGACTTGATCTACACGCAACCCATGCTCCCTTTAACATTTTCCACTTGGCTGGAAATGTGCATTTTGGAGAGTGAGGCTCTTTTTATGGGTTTTTAACATTGTCTCTTAAATTTTCCAACCACAGGGGGAGAAAAATAAAATCTGATTCTTCATGGCCCTTCCACTTTTTTAATTTTTAATTTTATTTTTTTTAAGTCATCTCTACCTCCAACACGGGGCTCGAACTCACAACCCCGAGATCAAGAGTCCCATGCTTTACCTACTGAGCCAGTCAGGTGTCCTGGCACTTTTTCAAATTTCTTGAAAACTTCTACCGGTACCCTTTGGGGCTACTTGTTCAGAGTTGTATGTAAATCTCCAGTCGCTGTTTTGATAACATTCAGAGGTGCCCTCCTTTTCTAATACCTTTGAGGAAAAATAGTTTCCTGTTCTTGGTTTCACCTCTAATTTTATTTTTTAGGGATCTAGAAGCCAAACATTTTTATGAAGATAATTGGTCGAAAAGGCCGTCCTCACATCGGACCAACCTGACTGGAACGCCAGCATCGCCGTGTAACAAAGCAGCAGCAAGCAATAGTTGATAAAGCTCTGGAGCATGGGCGTGTTCACTTTGTACCGCTCCGCCAGGTACTGGCTGGTGATGGCCGTCCCGCATATGCACAAGGACAGCATCTGACCCAGCACCACGGTCTTCAAGATATTCCTGGAAAATAAAGAAGAAAATCAGAATACCCTGCAAGTAAATTATACCTTATGCTCACATGCCTGCACACACACATGCGCCAAGCACAAAGAAACATGCGAATCATTTCAGGAGATTCTTTATTTCACTTTTTTGCTTATTTCATAAACACAAATACTAATGTGTTGTCTTTTGAGAAACTATGTCTTTTACTCTTTGACATTTCTGATCTCCCCTCATTCCCCAAAGGTACGTCTTCCCCAACTTCACTGATCATTTTAGTGGGTTTTTGTTTGTTTTTGTGTTTATTTGTTTTAGAGAGAGAGACAGAGCACAAACAGGAGAGGGGCAGAGAGAGAGGGAGACATGGAATCTGAGGCAGGCTTCAGGCTCTGAGCTGTCAGCACAGCCAGTGCGGGCAGGGGGAGCGGAGTGCGAGCGCTTGGAGAGCAGTAGAGATGGGACGGCGGTACCATCAGAGGGAAAAAGAGTAAGAGGTTTGGGACAGGAGGACTCTTAACAAGGTCCCTGGTGAGTCTCTGCTCCCGGCAGTTTTGTCCGGTGTCATCCCGTCTTGAGGGTGGGGAGGATCTGTGACTTGCTTCCGGCCCTCAGAACCCAGCACCAGCACTGGGATATCACTTCCACGAACATACTCCCTGTGGTTATAACTTCCATCTTGCAAGTCAACTCTGTTGACCCTCCTCCTCGCTAGCTCCGAAGAAGCGAGCTGCCGTGTCCAGAGACCCGCATGGCAGGGAACTGAGGTGCTCCGGCGCTGAGCCCAGCCGCCCACAGTCCGCCAGGAAAGAATCCTGCCAGCATGACCATGAGCCTGGAGGCAGACCCCTCCCTGCTGGGGGCTGCAGGCGGGTCTCCAGCCCCGGCCAACACTGTGACTGCAGGCTTGTGAGAGACCCCAGAGCACAGCGCAGGGCTAAGCCACCCACGCCCAGATGCCTGAACCATAAAAAAGGTGACAGTGAATGTATCTATTTTAAGTTACTAAGTTGGTGGTAATTTGTTACACAGGAATAGATAACAGAAACCCAAAGGTAAAACTCTGGGCTTGAGAAAGTTAGACCGTAATCTGTTTTGTTCTCCACTACCCATCAAGTGCCTGTCGCCTCGTTGTCACTCAATAAATACTTGTTGAACACATGTCAGTGGATAAAGATAGAATCATATGTGCCCAAATATATGGTAGCTCCAAGTATAAGACACTGCTCCACTTTCCCAATGAAGTGCAAGAGTCAGAGAAAGACTAGAAATTCTAGGAGTACCATGAGGGGTCCTGGGGTGACTCAGAGGGTTAAGTGTCTGATGCTTGATTTTGGCTTAGGTCATGGTCTCACAGTCTTGGGATCGAGCCCCGTGTCGGGCTATACGGACAGGGCAGAACCTGCTTGGGATTCTCTCTCCCAACCTGCCCTTCCCCTGCTGATGTGCTCTCTCTAAACAAACAAATTTAAAAAAAAAAAAAAAAGGAGCACCAGGGGCGCCTGGGTGGCTCAGTTGGTTAAGCATCTGACTTCAGCTCAGGTCATGAGCTCACGGTTCGTGGGTTCAAGCCCCGCATCAGGCTCTGTGCTGACAGCTAGCTAAGAGCCTGGAGCCTGTCTTTAGATTCTGTTTCTCCCTCTCTCTCTGACCCTCCCCTGCTTACACTATCTCTCTCTGTCTCTCAAAAATAAATAAAGAACATTACAATTTTTTAATTAAAAAAAGAGCACGATGATACGGAAGTGAAGAGTGGAAAACATTTTTAAGAGGAAGAGATCATCAATACTATGGTAACAACAACTACAGAGAGAAGAGACATGGCTGGACTGGCAAGCTGGCAGTCCCTCGTGCCTTTGGAAGAAAGCTCGTGGCAAGGCCTAACGGCAGATTCCAGTGAGCAGAGTGAACAGATTATGAGCAAGTAAACGTACCAAGCATAAAGAGCTGTTTTTTAACAATAATGTAAAGGAGAATAGGAATAAGGAAAGAGTTTGAAGAATAAGCAGCAGTGTTGAAGACAGGTTCATCACTGTCACCACCACCACCACCGTCACCACAACCATCATCATCATCATCATTGTGTTAAAGGACAAGGAAGCTTAAACATGTCTGGGAGATGAGCAGAAGGCAATATGAGTAAAAACTTGAAGGCTGACAAAAAAGAAATTGAAAAGAGATCACGAAGACAACTCCTGGACGGATCGGGGACCAGGACCGAGAACACCAAAACTTTTGTTTAAGAAGCTCTCTATATAAATCCTTCCTTCCAGAATTGCTCTAAGCAAAGTAGCAAATACCAAAAGTGCGGAAGACAGAGCATCTGTTCTAAGAGTTTACAGTGTATTTTTTCCTCTGACATGTGTGTTTCAGTAATTGGCGACTCATCTCCAACCATCCTAGTGCAGGGCAGAAAGAGAAATTTTGCTGGGAGAATCAGCCTTGCACACTCTAGCAGAGCCTGTGCAGAGTGTCAGGACAGCAAGGCAGGAAGTGAGCGGGCGCTCTCTGGGCCTCAGGTCAGAGTTCATTGGGGAAACACAGGCATGTGAACTAGGAATTAGGGCCCAGCAAGACCAGTGCTGTCACAGGCTAGTTTGAACGACTTCAGGTGTTCACCAGACAAGCACGGTCAGAAAAGGCATTCTAAGCGGAAAGAGTGGCATATACCCAGGCACAGAGCCCTAAAACAGTATGGCACATTCAAGTGGGTTGGTTAGCATGGCTGCAAAGAGTGTGGGACAGAAAACCAGTGCAAATAAGGATGAAAAAGCCAATAGCGGCCAGATCCAGAAGGGCCTTAGATGCAATGCTCTGAAGTTGGTATTGTATCTTGCTGGTGGTGAGGTCACTGAAATCTTCTGACGATGCGGGCAGTAAAGTGACTAGCAAGGCAGGGACTGTGCATTCCTGGGTCCCTAAACATGGCATAGCACAGAGCACCCAAAGCTTACCCTTAATCCCTAACATGAAACCCAGCTAGAGAGGGCAGTTGACAGAGAAAGGAATCATACCCCGTTTTTCCAGAGCAGACAACGGGACAGACCGCAGTACGGTTAACCCTCAAATGCAGCAGGATAAGGCACATGTGGAGAGGAGAATGACTCCATTTTGGACACGCTGGATTTTGTTTCAGTTATGAGACAGTCAAGAAAAAATATACAGTGGGCAGTTTGGAGCTGGGGAAAGGACTGGGTTGCAGGAATAAATCTGAGAGCCAAGAGCATGGAGATGGTAATGAAGGTGCAACATGAGTGATGTTACAAAGACATGTCCCTAAAAAATGACAAGAGGGTTAAAAAAAGAAACACTCTGGGAAACAGCAATACTAAAGGGGCCAGAGGAGGAAGAGGAATTAGAGATGGGCATGAAGGGGCATGGCCAGAGAAGAGGGAGAGAACATTCTGGAAGCAGGAGAAGATGCCATTTCAAGGAGGAGGTTCTCAACCGTTGAGGCCACGGCAAATTTCTCCGAACTGCTCCACTCTCCACAAATCCACTCCCTACTCGGGAGCAGGAGTCCATGTTCGAGCTGCTAACATGACGGGGTCCCTCCCATGCTTCCCAACACCTGTCTGGGGATCCCTGTTACCCTTAGATGAGAGCCAAACTTGAAGGTGGCCTGCAGAGGCCCTGGATCGCTTGCATGTCTCATCTGGGACTCCTCTCTCAGAGCTTTCATATTCATGTGAAACCGCTGCAGGATATTTAACATATAACAAAGTATACTGTGTAGCCGACATGTATTTATGTATCTACCAGGGGCCTAGAAACTAAAATACTGGCAAGCGCAACATGGCCCCCCAGGGTTCTCCCCAGTGCAAGCTCCCTGGTAACTTCTTATTCCCGAACACCGTATTTATCATCCCATGCATTTTCATATATTTTAATACTTCTGTAAATATCCCTAAGCAATAAATAGTGTTGTTTTGCTTGTTTTTAAATTTTATAGAGACGGCATGATGGGTATGTATACTTTTGCAACCCGTTATTTTGATCAACATTGAGTGTCATCCATGTTGGTACGTTGGTTCTGGTTCACCTCTTCCCACTATATGAGCATATGCCTTTATCCACTCCCTTCCTGATATTTGGGTTGTATCCCTGTGTGCGTGTGCGTGTGCGCGCACATGCGCGTGCCTGGGCGGACACACACGCGCATTTATATAACCAAAGCCTCTACAAACGTTGCTGCGCACGCCTCCCGATGTACATATGTAGGAGTTCTCCTGGCATTCAGCGAACTGGTGCAGATGGGTTGCTGATGCACCACGACAGCACCTCCTCAGGACTGGGGCGCCTGGGGGGCTCCGTCAGTTACGCGTCCGACTGTGGATCTCGGTTCAGTTCATGATCCCAGGTTCATGGGATGGAGCCCTGCACTGGGTTCTGTCCTAACAGCATGGAGCCTGCTTGGGATTCTCTCTCTCTTTCTCTCTCTCTG
This sequence comes from Suricata suricatta, assembly GCF_006229205.1. Taxonomy (NCBI): domain Eukaryota; kingdom Metazoa; phylum Chordata; class Mammalia; order Carnivora; family Herpestidae; genus Suricata; species Suricata suricatta. The sequence goes on from NC_043710.1 coordinate 99,395,873, forward strand.
CCCCTCCTCTACTCTCCTCACTCACTCTCTCTCTCTCTCTCAAAATAAATAAATAAATAAATAAACATTTAAAAAAAAAAAAAAAAACCTCCTCAGGATGGCCTGATAGGAACTGCCCAGAGTTCCCTACAAATAGAATGACTTCCTAGTTGTTTCGGGAAGTTCAAAGGAGTCATTTGCTCTGCAGAAATATCTAACAGCAAAATCATTCCTCTTAGGGCAGAAGCATCTTCAGTTATGCTTGTTTTGCTAGAAGGTTCTTCAAAGGATTCTATTACTTCATGCTGTTTACTCAGTTACTTTCAAAAGGAAGGAACTGAAGGCACCCCCACTCTTCAAAGGGGAAGGATGAGATCAGTAACTGGCTGGATGGAAAGACATCTTTTAAGGCCACCGAAGGATTTTTTTTTTAATTTTTTAAATGTTTTTTTATTTATTATTGAGACAGAGAGACACAGAGCATGAGTGGTGGAGGGGCAGAGAGAGAGGGAGACACAGAATCTGAAGAAAGCTCCAGCCTCTGAGCTGTCAGCACAGAGCCTGATGCGGGGTTTGAACCCACAAACTGCAAGATCATGACCTGAGCCGAAGTCAGCTGCTTAACGGACTGAGCCACCCAGGTGCTTCCAGAGGACATCTTCATCCGGGTGAGCAGAGTGCAGGACTTGCTCCCGCAAAGGGCAGCATTCTTTCTAGGAAGACTCCCCCATCACAGGCGCATGAGGCAAGATGGGCCCAGGGGTTCTGACCTCTTCCTCTTGTCCTCACTTCTTTCTAAAGGAGACGCTGATTCTAGATTGTAGGCTGCTCTATCCTAGACCAAAGAAATTCGCTGCTTGGTCCTTATAGACGACTAGGATTCTACAGAAATTAAGGGGCCAATGCCAGAATGAGGAAAAGGGTATTCATTTTGCGTCACGGTGCCCAGCGTCACACTGCCCTCAGGAATCATGTCAGGACGGGCACGTCAACGAAGAAATGGTTCCAATTATCCTGCATTTCAGGGTTCAGCTGGAATCACTCTAGCACTCCTTCTCAACATAATCCTCACAAGCCCGAGAAAAGTGTGAGGAAATGCGGAAAATGACACGACTTCACGCACAGGCGTGTGGGTAGTAGAAGGCAGACGAGGTCAGGGCTCTCAGCTTCTAAAAGGTTAGGGGTTCAAATCTGCTTAAAGACCCTAGGTGTTAAATGGAAACCAACTTGACAACAAACTATACAAAATTTTAAAAAGACTTTGCTTAAAGCTCTCTCTCCTCACTCTCCTTCCCCCACATCCCTCTCTTCACCCTCCTTCACTTCACCATTCTGACTTCAGGACAGAGCTCATCCTAGGAAACCCCTTCTTCGAAGGAGCCTTGCGCCCCGCCTTGCTGTCGGGAAAGGAGTCCAGCCGGATCTCCCTCCTACCAGGACGAGGCCTCCTTCCTCGCACACCAAAGTACGGGGCGCCAAAAAGCTAATCAAGTGGCCATAACCTAACCGAAGCCAGAACATTTTTCACATCCCATAATGGACTCAAAGCAATTATAAATTTAAAATAAGTGAAAATAAGAAGTCTGGAAGCACTAAGCGCTGTTCACAAATTGACAGAATCCCTCTAGGAAGCTCACATTTGCAATCTAAAAAGGCACAATTAAGCAAGCTGTCCTCCAACTATAAAGTATCACCATCTTCTAAAAAAAAAAGTCACAAATTGAGTACAGAGATTTAAAGTTACAGGAATGCACTCCTCTTGGCTCCAAATCACAATGACCTCATCTATAATGGGAAAGCAAGAGAGCAAGAGTGAGAGACAGGGAAGGGGAGACAGAGAGGGAGAGAGAGAGAGGCTGAAATGGGTGGAGGTTGAACAAAGAGAGAAAGAAGAGAAAAATACTGACTTGCAGAGAGATACCAAAGGGCCTCAAGACAACTGGCTTCACACGGAAGCACCTGCCCTTCCCCACAAGGTCTAGTTCACTCAGATTCTGAGCTGAGCACAGAGACTCTCCACAACGTAACAAAATCTGTTCCATTCTGAGGGAAGCTGCCAGAAGCAACGTGCATCTGACCGTGGGATATGTCCTGTCCTGGCTTTTCAAATGGAACCCCCCCCCAGGCCCCCACAGTGAACTTCAATGGCAGGATACGGTCCAACCAAGACATATTTCCCGAGGTGACTTCCCGGTGGGAGCCAGGCCACCAGAAAGCAGAGCAAACATGGGTTCTCAATCCTTGGGGCGCAGGGGTGGGAAAACAGGCGGAAGATTAACTGAATACGGTCCCTTCTGACCACATTACTGTTTGAACGTATGGTACAAATCTAAGAATTTAAGGATCGAAAGAAGAGCTTTAAGGCACTTTATTTCCCCCTTCCTTCTTCCAGACACATAAAGTATGTATCTCTAAAGTATGTATCTCTATATCTCTCCCACGCCAAGATACAGACTCACACGCAGACACTTGTTACTGACACTGTATCTTCCATTTTCACTTACCTGTTTATTTAGTCAGTAAGCTCTTCAGTCACGGATTCACTGAAGTCTGCTGGGCGCCCAACACATGCCGAGCAAAAGGGATTTTGAATTGAAAAGTGTCTCCTGGTCCCAGACCCTATCCCATCCAGACCCGGTCAGGGGGGCTCATGCTCTGTGCCCTGAACAAACACCACCTCCCTCTACTGTAGCACCTGCCACAGTGCTTGTGCTTCTTCTCTGACCAACTCTGTACTCCAAGAGGACAGGGCATTACACCCTCCATGATTAACACAGTGCCTGGCATCTGGAAGTGCATAATGGACATCCACCATTTTTAAACATGCTAAGGAGCTTTCGGTCTGGTCCAGGCACTAGACCTCCCAGAACCACAGCAACATGGGGAAGTGTCAATGCCGAGCTGGGAGTCTGGCCAATGGGAAGACAGGGTCCGGACTGCCCAGAGAAGGTTCACGGGGGATGAAACACTTGATTACAGACTAGAAAAGTGAACAATTTCCAGGAAGATGCGGGAATGAAGAAAAAGCCATATGGGTGCTTGCCTACTTCAAACACCAGTTTTACATCAAATATACATGAGATGCAATGATTGGATTGATTCGTTTCTTTGGCTCTTTTTGACTTGCGAAGTCAGACCAGTAGTCTGCCACTTAGGTGTATATTTTTTAAAGAAATCATTGAAGAATTTAAAACAAAACAAAAACAAAAACACAACAAAAACCCTGACCTCCGCCCAAACCAGATGAATCAGACTCTCAAGAGGTGGGGCCCAGGGATCAGTCTAGTTGAAGAGCCCCCTCGGTGAGTCTAACATCCAAGGAGGATGGCAAACTGCTGAGTTATTCTCTCTCTTTTGTCGAGAGAAAAAGATTTCCAAACGACTCATAAAGCGCATTGTTGGAATGCAAACCTCACGTTTTCCTTCATTTTATGTCCCAATCAATCCGTGCTGCTGTGTCGCACATTGTCAGCAAGAGGCTGGATTTCGTATCAGGACTAAGACTTGCACGGAGCACAGCTTTAAAATCCATCACACCTGCCATCAGAAAATACCTGGTACAAAACAGTAACTGCCAGTCCTTCTATGAAAATCCTACTACACACCTGAGAAGAGATACTCATTTAGACCAAATCCTCCCATTTAGCTCCTAGATTAGCCAGTGTCTGTTACTAGAGCATTTTAAATTATACTGCAGCAGGCCAGAAAGTAAATAAGTAGTCTTTCTTCACACAGCGAGGTGCAGCCTCGATGACAGGATATATTCCTACTTTTCTATGATTCAAAAATTTAGCCATTCGTGTATCGTGTAATTCTAATAAGCACAAGGAGCCAGTGCTTTGGAAGAACCCACATTCTGACATGAAACGGCGTCACCAAGACCACAGAAGCCAAATTTCAAAGATTGGAAAGTGTACCCGTACACGTCATCCCCTCGAAGGCAAGCAGGAAACCACTAGGCTATGTCTCACTTGGGTGGCGGGGCCCTAGAACGGTGCTTCTCACTCATGCTGAGGTCTCCCAGCCCTGGGAATCTATGGACCGGCGACAACAGCCATCTGGTCAGAATCTGGTTTTCACACTTCAAAAACCTTAACAGTACGTCTGACCACTGCTGGCAAGAATGCAGAATGACATGGTCCTTGGGGGGACACGACAGGGAGGGCGTTTCCAGCAGCTTCACTTTTCGGGGTCTGTCGCAAAAATACTCTGGCAAAAACACAAAAGGTGTGCATAAGGCTCTTCAGTGCGGCACTACCTACAACAGTAAAAGACTAATGAAAACCCCTAAAAGTCTAATGACAGGGAGCCAGCCAGTAACCCAGAGGAGGGGTGTGCGGCTATAGAAGCGAGGTGAGGGGCCCCTGGGGGGCTCAGGTCATGATCTCATGGTTCACGGGTTCAAGCCCCGCATCAGGCTCTGTGCTGACAGCTCAGAGCCTGGAGCTTGCCTCTTCTCCCTCTCTATACGCCCTTTCCTTTCCATGTCCATTCATTCATTCTCTCTCTCTCTCAAAAATAAATAAAACATTTTAAATTATTTTAAAAAAATAAAAATAAAAGCGAGGCAAGCATCCCTGTACACTGCCCTAGAGTGACTGCCATGGCAGCCTTTAAAAAGAAGCAAATGTGGAGGAAAATGGGTATGGAATGCCAACGTTTACCTATATTCATTATTTTTAAGTGTAAAGATAAAACACAAACTGTTTTTGAGGTTAGCTATAGGTCAGGAGAGAGTAAAGTAAAATATAAGGTCTAATATATCTTATTTTATAGGTTTATCTTAGGAGCCTTGTGAAAGTTTTATATTATAAATATAGAGCAAAAATTTAATGTTCAAAAAGCCATACTTAAAATAAAAACCAAAATGTTAGATGACTTAAGGATATTTTAAGTTGGTAGCAAAACCAAATAGAGAAGAATTATTTCAAGTGACTTAAAAAAAATTTTTTTTAAGTGTATTTATTTTGAGAGAGGAAGAGTGGGGTAGGGGCCAAGAGAAAGAGGGAGAAAGAGAATCTCAAGCAGGCTCTGCACATGCCGGCACAGAGCCTGACGTGGAGCCGGAACCCACAAACCGTGCGATCATGATCTGAGCTGAAATCAAGAGTCGGACACTTAACCAACCGAGCCACCCAGGTGCCCCTCAAGTGACTTTAAAACACTCTGGTGTTACAGTACATTCCTAATGGAATCTACCATAGGCCCAATAAAGACTGTAAAATATCATAAACTGTTTGAAGGCAGTATTGACATTAATTTGAGACTGTGTGTCTACACCATGGAATAAATGAGATAAAAATTATAGATAAAAATTATACTGGTGTATCGATGTAGAGCACAGGGAAAAGGACATGACGACGTAAAACTAAGGAGGGTAAGTTTAAAACCTTTAAAATGCTGAACTTCACTGAAAGCTAGAATTACTCATAAGGTATTTCATATTTTTTAAAATGTGTCATTCCTATCTCTGTCCACTGAAAAGCCAGTCTGAAACAACAACCAACCAGCAATCTCGAAAACTCTTAGAGCCTCCACAAGGCAACTAGATACTGTTTCCCACTAAAAAGAACTGGGACTCCCTGGAGGAGGGCTGATTTCTGACCTGGGGCAAGAAACGTACAGAATCAGTCTGGAGCCCTTTGTCACACCGGACTGCTGGGGTCATGACAAAAAAGACAATCAGTACATCAGTAAGAACAAAGGCAAAGGACTGAAATGCCTCAAATATGTTTACATCCATGAGTTAAGAAGCAATGCTTAATTTTTTTCAAAAAGAAAACTCACTGGTCATCTTTGAAGGATGCTAGGGAACCAACAGCCTATTATTTTGAAAACTGAGGGACACCTGGGTGGCTCAGTCGGTTGAGCTTCCAGCTTCAGCTCAGGTCATGATCTCATGGTTCGTGGGTTTGAGCCCTGTGTCAGGCTCTGGGCTGACAGCTAGCTCAGAGCCTGGAGCCTGCATCGATTCTGTATCTCACTCTCTTTCTGACCCTCCCCTGTTCGTGCTGCCTCTCTCTGTCTCTCAAAAATAAATAAAAAACATTTAAAAAATTAAAAATAAATAAATAAATAAAAAGCATTAAAAAAAATAAGGAAAAGAAAACTGATACTGAAAGAGGAAGAAGCAAACGTTCACCCAGCTCTTTCTATACAAATGATACCTCAGGGTAATGAATGGATGACAATTTGACTTTTGGGAAATATACAGATAATTAAAAAACAGAATGATAGAAATACAATGACTTAGGGCTCCTAATAAAATAATGAGTACAGGCAATAAACCTCAATGGCTCCTCCTGATAACAATCTGCAATACCTATGAAATCTCCTTGCCAGAAAAAATAGGACCACAAGGTAATGGGATCTGAGGACCAGGTCAGTGAGAATCTATGGACTTGGATGGGGAAAAAATACATCCTGATTTTCAGTAGCATTTAACTGAAGGTTAACACTCCATTCATTTATAAGCACAGGCAACAAACTACCGCCATACTAACAGCGCCTACGAGCTGGCTGCCACACCGTCACGGCGTCCCCGGATCGCATGAGCCCCGCTGCTGACATTCAAAATTCATCACTACTCCAAAATCAAGATAGTTAAACACCCATTGTGAGTGAGAGCTCTTATTTGTGTTCTTTTAATTTTTTTTTAAGAGAACACCAGCAGGGGGTGGTAAAGAGGGAGAGGGAGGGAGGGAGGGAGAGAGAGAGAGAGAGATAGAGAGAGAGAGAGAGAGAGAGAGAGGGAGGGAGGGAGGGAGGGAGGGAGGGAGAGAATCCCAAACAGGCTCTGCACTGAGCATGGATCTCAAGCCCACGACCCTGGGATCATGAACTGAGCCAAAATCAAGAGTCGGCCACTCAACCAATGAGCCACCCAGGGACCCCTAATGTGTTTGTCTGTCTGTCTGTCTGTCTGTCTTTCTTTCCTTCCTTCCTTCTTTCTTTTTCTCTCTTCCTTTCCTTTCCTTTCCCTAATGTGTTTTTCTTCCTTCCTTCCTTTCTTCCTTCCTTTCTTTTTAAGAAATATAAAGGGGCACCTGGGTGGCTCAGTTGGTTAAGTGACCAACTTCTGCTCAGGTCACGATCTTGCAGTCTGTGGGTTCAAGCCTGGCATCAGGCTCAGTGCTGACAGCTCAGAGCCTGCAGCCTGTCTTCAGATTCTGTATCTCTCTCTCTCTCTGACCCTCCCCTGCTCACGCTGTCTCTCTCTCTGTCTCTCAAAAACAAATAAAAAAACATTAAAATATTTTTTTTATTTTTAAAAGTAACATTTTTAAAAAGAAACATTAACATATATCACAACGTGTTTTAAATAGTTTAATACCCAAATAGATGTAACTGGATTCATTATAACCCTATATATGTTATTTTTGCATTTAAAATCATTTTTATTTACTTTAAATTCTTTTTAATGTTTATTTAAAAAAAATTTTTTTATGGTTTGTTTTTATTTTTGAGAGACAGAGACAGTGCGAGCAGGGGAGGGGTCAGAGAGAGCGAGAGATACAGAATCTGAAGTAGGCTCCAGGCCCTGAGCTAGCTGTCAGCACAAAGCCTGACTCGAACCCACGAACTGTGGGATCATGACCTGAGCCAAAGCCGGATGTTAATCGACTGAGCCACCCAGGCACCCCTTAATGTTTATTTTTGAGAGACAGAGAGAGAGCATACAAGCACACACATGTGAGCAGGGCAGGGGCAGAGCGAGAGAGGGGGACAGAGGGGTCAAAGCAGGATCTGCGCTGACAGCAGAAAGCCTACATGGGGCTCAAACTCACAAATTGTGAGATGATGACCTGAGCCAAAGTCAGATGTTGAACCAACTAAGCCACCAGGAGCCCCTAAAAACATATTGAAGAGAAAATACTATAAACCCACCAAAAAGATACAACCAGCAAAACCCAGAGTGTGGAAAACTCTCCATGGCAAACTGTTTCTTCAAAAATAAACTGCAAGGGGGCGCCTGGGCGGCTCAGTTGGTTTAGGCAGCTAACTTTGGCTCAGTTCATGATCTCGCGATTCATGAGTTCGAGCCCCGCATCAGGCTCTGTGCTGACAGCTCGGAGCCTGAAGCCTGCTTCAAATTCTATGTCTCCTTCTCTCTTTGCCCCTCCCCTGCTCATGCTCTGTCTCTCTGTCTCTCAAAAATAAACAAACATTAAAAAAAATTGTAAAAAAAAAAAAAAAAAAGAACGGCAAGAAAAAAAGAGCAAGAGGAAGCCTATAGAAGAAAGAGATGTCAACAAAACAACCTGTTGAAATGTATGGACTTTACATGGATCCTGATGGGAAGAAACTTTTTAAAATGATGTGATAGTCGGGGAAATGTGAACGTGGTCTAGATATTTGATATTAAGGAGTTATTGTTAACTTTTTCGTGGAACAATAGTATTATGACTACGCTTTTTAAGCCCTTATCTCTTAGAGATTAATACTGAAATACTTATGCATGAAGTCGTATGACGCCTGAGATTCACTTTCAGATAACCTAGAAGGGAGGAAGTGGAGAGGTAGGTATAAGTGAAACGAGATGACTTGATAAGTACCACAAATGGGTGACGGCAAAAGCAAACTCAAAATGGATTAAAGATCTAAATGTAAAACCTGAAACCATAAAAACCCTAGAGGTGACATCAGCCATTGCCACATTTTTCTAGATATGTCTCTTGACGTGAAGGAAATAAAAGCAAAAACAAACTGTTGGGACTACATCAAAATAAAAAGCTTCTACACAACACAGGGAACAATCAACAAAATTAAAAGGCAACCGACTGAATGAGAGAAAATATTCGCAAGTGACATATCTGATAAAGGGTTAGTATCCAAAGTATGTAAAGAACTTATACAATTCAACACCCAAAAATAAAAAACCTAATTTCAAAATGGGCAGAAGAAATGAACAGTTGTTTCTCCAAAAAAGACATCCAGATGGCCGACAGACTCATGCAAAGATGTCCAACATCACTCATCATCAAGGAAACACAAATCAAAACTACAATGAGATATTGAGATATCGCCTCACACCTGTCAGAATGGCTAAAATCAAAAACACAAGAAATAACAAGTGCTGTAGAGAGAAAGACACCCTCTTGCATTGTTGGTGGAATGCAAACTGGTGCACCACTCTGGAAAACAGTGTGGGTGGTCCTCCAAAAGTTAAAAACAGAACTACCCTACAATCCAGTAATTGCACTTCTGGGTATTTGCCCAAAAAATACAAAACCACCAATTCAAAGGGATACATGCACTCCTATGTTTGTAGCAGCATTACTTATGATAACCAAGTTAAGGAAGGAGCCCAACTGTCCATCAATTGCTGAATAAAGAAGAAGTGATATAAATATGTATATACACACATATATATTACTCAGCCATAAAACTGAATGAAATCTCGCCATCTGCAACAACACAGATGGAGCCAGATAGTATTATGTTAAGCAAAATAAGACAAAGAAAATTAAACACTATATGACTTCATTCATGTGTGGCATTTAAGAAACAAACCAAATGAGCAAAGGGGAAAGAGAGAGAGAAACCAAGAAACACACTCTCAACTACAGAGAACAAAGGGATGGTTAGCAGAGGGACGCAAAGTCAGGGGATGGGTGAACGAGGTGACGGGGATTAGGGAGGGCACCTGTCATGCTGAGCACTGGGTGACGTTCTGGAAGTGCAGAGTCACTGTATTGTACACCTGAAACTAATAAAACACTGTGTGTTAACTGTGCTGGGATTAAAAAGTAATTTAAAAAGGGGTGGCTCAGTCAGTTAATGTCTGACTTCGGCTCAGGTCATGATCTCACGGTTCATGAGTTCAAGCCCCACATCGGGTTCTGTGCTGACAGCTCAGAGCCTGGAGCCTGCTTTGGATTCTGTGTCTCCCTCTCTCTCATCCCCTCCCCCACTCCCACTCTGTCTCTCTCAAAAATAAACATTTACAATGTTTTTAAAAAGTAATTAAAAAAAAGAAGATAGGTAATAGGTACATCACAGCAGGCAATCGGCTCTACTTTTATTTCAGTGTTCCCATAATGAAGTTTTCTGAAAGCCTAACAGAAATCCTACATTTTCCGTGAGAAGGCTGTGCAGACATACCAAAACATCACATGTATTTGCTTATAGCTATAATTATTCCAACCAAGTGTACTTCCACTCCTTCTCTCTTGCTAATCAGAAGCTTTGGTGGTGTCTAATTAGTTAAAAGGGAAAGATAAAAAATGCATTACTGCTTTTAAAAAATGCAATATAGAGGAGCTTCAAAAAATCTTTCAATATATAGAATTCCTGGTGGAAAAAACAATATGTTTGGAATGGAGAAAACCCCTGAAGATTGCTGACCTAATAAAACATAACTCACACTGTCTTCTATTTGGCTGTGTGTTTGGCTCCCAAGGTAAGTTTATAGACTCCTAAAAGGCAGAAACAACGTTCTTTTCATTTTTGTTTATCAAGTAGGTGAATCACTACGGCTGGCTGACCTGCTGCAGAGGTGGAGAAGGACACCAGAGGAAGAGTCCTTCCTGAAACCTCTCTCAGCCTCTGTGTGGCTGGGCGGGGATTATAATGGACTACCAAAAAGCAACTGTTCCACATGTAACTTGGGGCGCCTGGGTGGCTCCGTCAGTTAAGTGTCTGGCTTCGGCTCAGGTCATGATCTCACGGTCGTGGGTTTGAGCCCTGCGTCGAGCTCTGTGCTGACAGCTAGCTCAGAGCCTGGAGCCTGCCTCAGATTCTGTATCTCCCTTTCTCTCTGACCTTCCCCTGCTTGCACTGTCTCTCTCTCTCTCTCAAAAATAAATTTACAAAACATTAAAAAAAATTACATGTAACTTGAAAATGCAACAACCCAAATATCACCGAAAACATCCAACTTGAAAACAAAAATGTAAAATGAGCTGCAATGCACATTGAAATGGACAGAGCAATAGTGGTCTGTGTGGCTGGATGATATAAATTCTAGAAAAAGCAAGCTTGGCAAGTTGTCCATCTCTCCAGTCCTGCAGAGGACCAAGAGTCCCCTGATGTATTAACAAGTCACTCATAATTGGAAGGCAGATACTGAGAGGTAAAGAGAAGCATGGGTGTCATGAAGGTGGAGGCGGTGGTTTGGACAGACAGGTCATTTCTTTCATCTTTGATCTAGATTCATCAAGCAACTTCCGCTCTCCTGTTTCCTAAGGAGGTTTTTCTGTTGGGAGGGTCTTCCTGGCAGGAGCTGTCAAAATGACAGCAGCGATTCTCATTACAGATTTAATACATTTATTTTCAGGCATAAATGTGAGTTTGAACAGCAAGAATCATTTTATGTAGAGTGTGGTTCCCCCCCGGCCCGCCCCCCAATGAATGGACCATGATGTCCCAGACACAGAAAACTGGAATATTCCACCAAGAGACAGAGGTTCGGATGTCAGTTTTCTGATCTACCGTGCTAGAAGCGCGTGCCAAAACCACAGTCTGGTACCTAATGAAGTAAAGAAGCAAGGTCTTCCAAAATCACCCCATAAATTATTGTAAGAGCCAACACAGTTCTTATATTTATGAGTGCTATACAGAACAATGGAACAGAACACTTCTGAAATGAGCAAAACACTCTCCTCTACTTGTCTTCACAATATGCCGTATTGAATGTCTTAGACGAGAGGCAGGGTGGGGCTAACCGATTCTGAGTGTTCTACAGCAACACAACAGAAGCGGAGAGAAGAGAAAGCTTACTGTGGGTCTAAATCAAGCAAGGCACCCATCTGACTACACCCAGGCATTTTAATTATAACCCAGGACAGGGCGCCTGGGTGGCTCAGTCGGTTAAGCCTCCAGCTTTGGCTCAGGTCATAATCTCATGGTACATGGATTCCTGCCCAAGGACGGGCTCTGGGCTGACAGCTCAGAGCCTGCTTCGGATTCTGTGTCTCCCTCTCTCTCTGACCCTCCCCTGCTCATGCTCTGTCTCTCTCTGTCTCTCAAAAAATGAATAAATGTTTAAAAAAGTTTTAATTGTAATTCAGGATATTTTCCACCCAGTATGAACTTCAACCTCTGGACCTTCCCAACCCTGCTCATTCCTGGAACGGTTTCATTTTATTCTGACTCCTGTGGGGACAAGAGCAGGATACTAGTGTAAGGGGCAAGAAGTCAATGACTAGATTGAGTTGATGGGTCAAACTGCCTGGTTAAATAAACCTTAAAATTAACAGAGAATTTAGGGAAGACTATAAGACATTTTCTTGGTTGTCTTCTTTACCCCTTTTGTACATACCAAAGTTTCTCAAAGGACAAATCTATATTTTTCAAATCTGTGTTCTTTCTTAAAAGAACCAGGAAAGTGAAAGGACCAGAAGCAAACACAAAGAATAACATTAGAACACTTCTTGGGGGCACCTGGGTGGCTCAGTCAGTTAAGCGTCTGACTTCAGCTCAGGTCATGATCTCGAGGTTCCTCAGTTTGAGCCCTGCCTCAGACTCTGTGCTAAGCGCTCAGAGCCTGGAGCCTGCTTTTGAGAGACAGAGAGGGACAGCATGAACAGGGGAGGGTCACAGAGAGAGAGGGAGATACAGAATCTGAAGCAGGCTCCAGGCTCTGAGCTAGCTGTTAGCACAGAGCCCGACGCGGGGCTGGAACCCACGAACCGTGAGATCTGACCTGAGCCGAAGCCGGATGCTTAACCGACTGAGCCACCCAGGTGCCTCTTGACTCCTCGTTTTGAATCCTTGTGTTAATCTGGACTCAGAGCACCCCCTCTCCTCCCCAACCTCCTCATGACCTGTGATTCTTTGTTGGCAATTCAAAATTTCCAAACTGATGACTTAATGCTCCCTAGATTTGTAACAGGGCATCCATCATTATCAAATATTATTTATTTATTACATTCATGCTAATGGACCCCATCCGAATACCTGACTGTATGTCTTCCACGGTGCCTTGCAATTTACGAAACCTTTTCTGTGCCCTATTGTATTTAATTGTGGATCCAGCAGACAGTGCAGTTGGGTTACTGTTGAAGAAATGGAAGCTGGGAGAGGTGAAATGGGTCACCCAAGAGATGTTGTCCGAAAGGGGCAGAATCAGGTACAAAATACAAACCCCCCGCACAAGTAAAGTGCATTTGCTAAGCCTACTATGTTCCCTTCTATGTGATTCTTTCCAAATAACTCCAAAACAAGGACGCATGGGTGACTCAGTTGGTTAAGTGGCCAACTTCAGCTCAGGTAATGATCTCACAGTCATGAGTTTGAGCACCATGTCAGGCTCTGTGCTGACAGCTCAGAGCCTGGAGCCTGCTTCGGATTCTGTCTCCCTCTCTCTCTGTCCTTCACCCGCTCATGCTCTGTCTCTCAAAAATGAATTAAATGTTAAAAAAAATTTTAATAATAAAAATAAAATAACTCCAAAACAGAGGGTCCATCCCTTTTGTTTTCTCAATAAAAACTGATGAAAATGGATGAAGCTGCAAAAGTACAGATTGGATCATTTGACTGCGATCTCTTTTTTAAACGTCTGGCCTTTTATCTGATCACTGAATATGACTCAAAATTATATTTTCCCATATATATTTATAATGGATAAGACATTTCTTAATAACTGCAGACTTGGTTATTAAATCAATTACCACAGAATTATAATTATTTTATATTTTGCTTGGAATTTTGTGTACAAATATACCCCACACACTCCAATCAACTTAATAAATACTGTCCACATTAGTGAAGTATACAAATTTCTGCAATTCCTGTCGACTTTGCTTGGCTTTTTTAAATGTTTATTTATTTTTGAGAGACAGGCAGACAGAGAACAAGCAGGGGAAGGGCAGAGAGAGAGGGAGACACAGAATCAGAAGCAGGCTCCAGGCTCTGAGCTGTCAGCACAGAATCCAATGCGGGGCTCAAACTCATGAAACGTGAGGTCATGACCTGAGCTGAAGTTGGATGCTCAACCGTCTGAGCCATCCGGGTGCCCCTTGACTTTTGTTTTTTAAATGTCTATTTTTGAGAGAGAGAAAGCACAAGTTGGGGAGGGTTTCGAGAATGGAGGACAGAGAATCCAAAGCCAGATCTGCGCCAATAACAGCAAGCCCAACATGGGGCTTAAACTAATGAACCTCGAGATCATGACCTGAGCCGAAGTCAGATGCTCGACTGACTGAGCCACCCAGGCGCCCCTGCAGTATCTGTCAGCTTTAACCATCATGACATCATTCCACAGCCAATAAGAGAAAGCCACCAATATCAAATCCTCTAGAAAATTAGAGTTTGGCAGAAAATCAGACGCTAGTTGAAGGGGCCAGCACTCATTGCCTTGATTGGTTACTGAGCCGTAACACACGCGCGCACGCACGCACACACACACACACACACACACACACACACACACATATGCAGAGACAACAGTCACTTGAAGTATTTGAAGGTGACAGCACCCATGGACCAGACAGAGCATGCCCGGAAAACCGCAGCCTTGTCTGAGGGAGGGAGCTGGTCCATCTCAAAGATGATCAAGTCCAGTTTCTCGGTGTGTCTGTCCTGAGGAGAGGGGGCTGCCCTGGCGGTAGTATACCACCCCAGGACTCCTACCTAGGGACCAGAGAATTCTGTGGGAAGTCTCGTCTACTTGAGGGAAACAGTGCAACCTGGCAGGCAACCTCAACCACCCACAGGGACTTCCTTTTATCATTCCCTTCTTAATGGCACCCAGTCAATTCAGCAGATATGTGTTGCCACCTGGCAGGCTCCTGCCACTGCCAGGCTCCGGGAGAACAGAGAAGTTACAGGCCCGGCCTTCACCCAATTCACAGCACAGCAGTGAAGACAGACACCGGAGGAACACTCTTATTTATTTCCTTCAGCACAATACCCCTAGGTCCACCCATTTTGCCAAAAATGGTACCATGGATGGGGCCTAACCTAATGTGAGATTTCATGAGAGGCTTTACTCATGAAGTGGTATTTCATCTGAGACTTGACGAATGAAGACAAGCTGTTTGGGTCAAGAGAAAGGCTTTCACAGGAACTGCTGAACCAAAGATGGATGGGTTCGCTGTGTCCATAACCCACTGTGACTGGAGCCCATGGATGGAGCTCATCCAGAGCAATGAGCAGCAACCTGATCTCTTTCAAACAGATCATGCTGTAAGGATGCAGGTCTGATTCAGGTTTCCCCTCTGACCTTGAAGGCCAGCTAACATCATTAACATTTCTGGGGGCGGGCCTAAAGATGGAGGTTAAGACTAGTCACGCCCTACCTGAGGGTCCTTGGTCCACTCTGTAATTGGTTAAAGTTACTGTCAATGATGTGATGCTATATTGATTGGACCCCTGTACCTGTGTCACAATTTCCTGTAACTCCCCCTTCCCAAACTCATAAGAGCCCCCACCCTGCCATGTTCGGGGCTCGCTCCACGTGGATCCAGTGTGTTGTTGAAGTCTGTGAGCCCGAGTTTAGGCCGGCCGGACCTAAATTCGTAATAAAGCCCTTTGCTTTTGCATGCGTGATTCGGTCTCCCAGGTAATCTCTGGTTTTTGGGGTGATATTAAATTCTGGGTACAACAATGCAACTTAAGAAGAGTCTAGTGGGGCGCCTGGTTGGCTCAGTCAGTTAAGTGTCCGGATCTTGACTTCAGCTCAGGTCACCATCTCACGGTTCTTGAGTTCGATTCTCGCATCGGGCTCTGTGCAGCAGTTCAAAGCCTGCTTGGGATTCTCTCTCTCTCTCTCTGCCCCTACCCTACTTGCTCCCACTCTCAAAATAAATTAATAAACTTAAAAAATGTTTTTTTTAAAAAAGGAGGCTAGCATTTCAAACACTGACCATGTGCAAACGTCGTGGGTTAGGAGTTGAGAAAAGATTTCCTTGCTGTTTTATGAAGTATTGCTTACATTTTCACCAGCATCTAGGCGGTCTTTGAGCTCTACTTTGTTTCTTTGTTGTTGTTTAATGTTTACTCACTTATTTTTGAGAGAGAGCTTGATGTGGGGCTCAATCTCATGAACTGTGAGATCATAATCTGAGCGGAAATCAAGAGTCACACACTTAACTGACTGAGCCTCCACGGGCCGTTGTCTGTGCTCTACTTGTCTGTGCTCTACTTTCTTACTGGAGCCACTTTTAGATTCTACACCAATGTAGTGGACAGAATAATCGCTCCTCCAGAGTGCCCACGCCTGAGTCTCCTGGAACCCGTGAAGAGGTCATCTCACATGCTGTGATATAATAAGAAATACACATTTTAATCTTGGCTCCCCCCCAGAGCTTCTAAAATGTTTGCCATTTCCTAAGTGATAGAAAGAAGCATCTTGTTTTCACAACCAGCCCTTTTCAACTCCACCCAAGCTTATGTTAATGAGGTGGCTTTTGGAAAGCCCTTAAGGGGGTGGGGAGCTGGTTACCAGGGGAACCAACTTATGATTAAAGGGGTGTCACCTTCAGCAGCACCAAAGGGAGAGAGGGGACTGGAGGCTGAGCTAATCACTAATGACCAAGGATTTGACCACCTGCGCCTATATAGTGATACCTTCCATGACATCCTAACCCAACTTCCTTCCAGGTCGGTGAACGGTGAACGGTGAAGGCAGTGAGGTGCTGGGAGGGTGAAGTTCCACGCCCTTTCCCTTCCCCCATTCCTTTCCCTATATCTCTTCTAACTGGCTGTTCCTAAGTAGAATTTTTTTTATAATAAACTGGTAGTTTAATAAATAAACTGTTTTCCTGAGTTCTGCGAGCCACTCTAGCAAATTATTGAGCCCGAGGCAGAGGTCCCGGGAACCTCTGATTTATAGTCAGTCAATCAGAAGTACAAGGTGACGCCTGGGACTCCCAACAGGTGCCTAGAAAGGAGGGTCAGGGGCGGGGGAGGGGACAGTCTTGTGGAACCTAGCCCTTAACCTATGGGGTCTGGGCTAACTCCACGTAGTTAGCGTCATAGCTGAATGGTAAGACACCCAGTTTGTGTCTGGAGAATTGGAGAATTGGTGGATGTAAGGAAAACCCACATACCTTTGTGGTTAGAAGAACTCAGTGTAGGAAAACACAGGTTTTTCCTTTTACATGGCAAAAGGGCCTTTGCAATAATGATGACCATTGAGTCACCTTGGGGCGGGGGGGGGGGGGGGGGGCGGACAGTACCCTGGATAATCCAACGAGGCCCCATCCAATCACGGAGTCCTTAAAGGGAGAACCTTCCCTAGCTGCAGACAGGTGACATGACCACAGAAGGAAAATCAGAAGGTCAGAGAGAGAGGCAGCGTTGCTGGCTCTGAAGCTGGAGGGGCACAGCAGGAACCACTGGGTGCTGGCCGCCTCCAGAAGGAGAAAAGGGCAAGGAAATCCATTCTCTCAGAACTTCCAGAAGAGAAGACAAGGACCCCGCCAAGTGCCTCGATTTTAGCCCAGTGAGACCTGTGTCTGATGTGTGTCCTGCAGAACTGTCAGACGATAAACATGTCGTTTTAAACCACTGAGTTTGTGGGGCGCCTGGGTGGCTCAGTCGGTTAAGCCTCCGACTTCGGCTCTGGTCAGATCTCACGTTTGTGGGTTCGAGCCCTGCATCAGGCTCTGTGCTGACAGCTCAGAGCCTGGAGCCTGCTTCCGATTCTGTGTCTCCTTCTCCCTCTGCCCCTCCCCCTCTCATGCTCTGTCTCTCTCTGTATCAAAAATAAAAAAATAAAACATTAAAAAAAACATTTTTTTAATAAATAAATAAATAAACCACTGAGTTTGTGGTAATTTAACAGCCATAGAAGAGTAATACACTAGGTCAGCAATGGGTATGATACCTTAAAAAAAGACTTGAATCATAATGTTATAACTATTCATATTCATCTCAGTGAATTTCCTTAGCAACAAGATAGTTACATCAAATAAACAGGAGTCTCTTAAATAACCACAGACAAAGCTGATTAGGAGCCGTGCTGGATTGAACCACTTTCATTATTTGCCAGGGAGGAAATAAATCCACACCACCAGGCCACAAGCCACAGAACTAGTTTTATGCAGACCAACAAAAGTAAAAATTGTAAATTTAGTGACCTCTTCTTGAATATTGTCCTACATGACTCCTAGAGAGTCAAGAATACAAGGGAAACATAGTAATACTCACCCTCTAAGCCATAAAAGAAAGGGAAACTAGTATCAGTCACTGTGTTAAGCTCTTATATATATATTTTTTAATGTTTATTTATTTTTGAGAGAGAGGGAGAGAGAGAGAGCTAGTGGGGGAGAGGCAGAGAGAGGGTGAAGGAGGATCCAAGCAGGCTCGACCACAGAGAGCCCAGTGCAGGGCTCAAACTCTCGTAAGCTCTTACCTATATGAATTTGTTGGATTTTCATAAACCCTAAAATGTAGGTGCCATTTTGCCAAAATTCAAGGGCCTTTTAACAAGGTTCATAGGATAAGTAAATAACAACACTGGAATAAAATCCAAATAAAATTCTAAAGCCTGTGTTCTTTCCATTTTGTTACACTAAGAAAATAATTTGGGAAGAAAGTAAGAAAGGTGCTTAGTCCCAGGATGCCGACCTCTCAAACCCTATGGCATTTGGGTTGTAGATGTCTTCCCCACCTTCCACACTCTGTCTGGAGTTTCATATGTCTGTTGCATTTGCTTTGCTAGATTATAAATGCAGAAATGATGTCATGGATATTTTTGTGCCACCCATATATGTATCTACACAATATCTAATGATGTTACTATTATTGTTGTTGTTACCATTGTTATTGTTTCCATTGTAACTATCATATTGTTACCATTGTTACTATCAGCAGTGAAAAATTGGGGCACCTGGGTGGCTCCGTTGGTTAAGCATCCAACTTCAACTCAGGTCATGA
The DNA here is from genome assembly GCF_006229205.1 of Suricata suricatta. Taxonomy (NCBI): domain Eukaryota; kingdom Metazoa; phylum Chordata; class Mammalia; order Carnivora; family Herpestidae; genus Suricata; species Suricata suricatta. The sequence goes on from NC_043710.1 coordinate 99,414,677, forward strand.
TCTCACAGCTCATGAGTTTGAGCCCCACATTGGGCTCTGTGCTGTCAGAGCCTGGCGTCTGCTTCAGAGTCTCCCTCTCTCTGCCCCTCCCTCATTAATATTCTCTCTCTCTCTCTCAAAAATTTAAAAAACATTTTCAGCAGCGAATATAGCATTTACCACATTAAGTGTGCCCTACGTCTGTACCAAGCACTGGCCCAACAATTTTACATTTCACTGTCCTAATTCATTAGATCCTCCCAACGATCCTATGAGGTAGATGAGGTAGATGCTATTATTGCCATTTTTAAAGAAACTGAGGCCCAGAGATGTCACACAATGCGCTCAATGTCACACAGCTAGCAAATGCTAGAAGCCAGAGAGCAATCCAGAGTGTCACTGTCCTGCTGGACGTACGCTACTTGCATCTAGTAGGGACTCAAAAACCCTTTCCCGTTGTCCTAACACAAGTGAGGCAGCTTCATAAAAGCTGACATGTGTCAGGTGCCACGCTAAATACTTGTATATGTTACTCCATTTAAATCTCACAAAACATCCGTGTGGACAGCTGTACCAGTGAGAAAGTTGCCTGAGGTGAGAAAATCAGTAAGTCTGTATGTTTCCCATTCTACACACGGCCTCCCTGATAATAAGTCCTAGCATATAGAGATTCTGATACTGTGCAAGGAGATCAAGTGACACAGATTAACCCTGCATTAACCCTGCAACTCTAACCGCAGGCACGGAGAAGCACAGCCCACTTGATGACATGTTCACAAGTTCTTTGAATAAGGGGTGTTCTAATGAAAATGAGAGAGGGCATAATATCTTTACGTGACAGCCTCCCTCTGCTCTCTGACGTGTGACTGCGTGAACCACCTCTGCAATTCACCTATTCTTCGGATACCGTCCGAGGACCGTGAGTCCTGCAGCCTCGATGCGGGGAGGGGCAGCATTAAACTGCGTTCAACATGGGAGGTGGGCTCGTAGCTCCAGGACCCTCCCCACACCCGGACGCCTCTGGGACAATTCTACGAGGGGCACCAACGGGAACACACTCCAGAGGACAAGCACAGGAGAAGGGCCAGCAAGGTGGGTGCCGGGAGGGGAAGGGTAGGTTGCGAAGGACAGGATCGGCGTGGGGTAAGGACGGGATCGGCGTGGGTTAATGGGAGCACCGGTCAAGAGTCTGGATGGGGACAGTGTACCACACACCGCCCTCTCCCCACCCACCCCAGTCTGGCACAGGCCCGGAAGAAACCAGACTAACTCTGTTCTCGACAAGCAGCCAAGAAGTCACAGCCCATAAAACTTGAAATTCCTACTACTTCCTGCCCACAGAGGCCAAATCACAAGTTTCAAAGGGCTGCTTTTTAAAGCTGCTGTAAAATCCAAACGAGCCTTCCTGTGGATCATCAAAACAGAAATACCGTTTTCAAGAGCTAAGGGTTTTATTTGCTTATTTCTCTGTGTGTGGTTTAAACTGTCAAATGTGATCCTGAGGTCAAGACAATCAAGCATCTGCAGTTCAAGCAGGAAATCTACGGCAGAGAAGCCGGGTGTGGCTGGCTGAGTCCCTGTGGTCTGGCGCTTGAACCTCCTCCGATTCTGTGCAGTAATAAATCCTCTGTTGTGCCCACACCCGTCGTGAGCTGATTTCTCACCAACACACTCATCCGACGCCAACCGGGCCCCAGAAAACAGCAGTGTGAGCCCGATCTAAGAAAGCTCCTGGCCCTTGGCCTGGAGGGAAGGGGAGGCGTGGGCGGCAGGGAGGTTTCCTGCGAGCCTGTCAGCATTCCTCGGGGCTCAGGCTCACACCGGAAAAAGTCACTGGCCTCCTTCGTCAGCTTCTACGGCTCCTGATGAAACCCAGCCCACTCAAACTTTCCAACAGAAGCCCCTCTTAACGTTAAGCAGGGAGAAGTCGTTACCATTAGTGGGAAGCCCGATGCAAACCCCCAACTCTCAAGGGGGATCCTTAAAACCCATGCAGGCGGCACTGTGTACGGGGCAAAGGGGCTGGTACAAAAGTAACGTGCAAAATGTGGCTCTCTCACCCGGGAATCTCTCCCAGGTGGACACGCCTGAGGCCAGGAGCCAGAGCCCCTCCTTCATCAGCGGTCAGGAATACACAAACCAGAGATACTCCTTCCATTCATCCGGCTGTCAAAACCTTGTGTCTAAGAATACCACGTGTACGTTTCACAAGGCTTCTCATACTCAGCTGGAGGGAGTGTAAACTGGTACCACCACTTTTTTTTTTTTTTACTTGTCTTGAGAGACAGCGTCTATGAGTGGAGCGGGGGTCTCTCAAGCAAGCTCCGCCCTGTCAGTGCAGAGCCCAATGTGGGGTTTGAACTTGAGCCGAAACCAAGAGTTGGACATTTAATCGACTGAGCCACCCAGGCGCCCCGGTACCCACACTTTAGAAAAACAGTTTGGCATTTTGTCAAGTTGAACAGTTAGTTACATACCCAAAATCTAGCTATTCTCCACCAAAATGCTCCATATGCATATGGGTGCATATTAAAAAGTCCTCATCCATGATTGATAGGAGACATGAAGAAGAATGTTCCTGGAAGTCCTATTCACGACAGGAAAAAACTTGGAAAAAACCCAAATGTCCATTAACTGAACTAATAAAGTACAGTATATTCACAGCAAAGAATATTATAGAGAATCAAAGTGAGGGTTTTTGCAGCATTAGGAAAAAGCACGCATGAATCTTGGCAGTGTGATACAGAAGGGGAAACAAATCCTAACAGGTTATCTATAGCACCATATCCTTTTAATAAAGTAAAAAAAAAAAAGATAATAAAGCATACCTTTTAGAAATACACAGAGGTAAAAAACCGTAAAAAGAAAAAAGAGAGAGAGGGGGAGGGAGGGAGGGACAGCCAGGGAATGGAGAAAGGATCGCTGGCTGGGGAAGGAGGTGGAGGAGGGGACCAGGTAGATGGAAGTCACCATCACAGATTCTAGTTGTAGGGCTGCTGATGGGTTTGCAGAACCTGCGGCATGAAAACCTAATTCAGCCGTTCCTGGGCCAACGGTGACCGTGCGCCTTGAGCCAGGGATTCTCGTGACTCTGCCTCCATGCGACTGGAGCCTCAAACAGAAACTAAATGAGGGGCGCCTGGCTGGCTTGGTTGGCGGAGCATGCGACGTGTGACCTTAGGGTCATGAGTCTACGCCCCATGTTGGGTGTAGAGCCTACTCAAAAAAATAAAATAGGGACACCTGGGTGGTTCAGTCAGTTAAGATTCCAGCTCTTGGTTTCAGCTCAGGTCAGGATTTTGAATTCGAGCCCCACGTCAGTGCAGAGCCTGCTTCAGATTCTCTCTCTCTGCCCCTCCCCCACCTCAAAAAAATATAAAAAGTTAATTAAATGATGCTTCAGGAAGATGTATTATATATCCTGTGACTTTACATACTTTCTGGCACCCCTGGGGATACAAATAGCAAAACAATTGGCGGTGGGGGAGTGTTACTTGTCCAACGCCTTTTTTTTCCTGTTTGCTCCCCAACTGACGAGAGGCAGGGTAGCGCAAAGGTTAGGAGCGTGGGCTCTGGGACGTGACCGCCCGGTGCGCACCCCTTACCACTGTGTGACTGTGACTGTTAGGGAAAATACTTGACTTCTCTGTCAGTCTGCTTCCACAGGTGTCAGAGGGGCTGGCAGTGACAGCACTATAATGCTCACCGCAGAAAACTACTGTGAGGGGACACGAGTTCGTCCACCCCAGGATCCCGGAAGACTGAGGGTGCTGGACGTGCACCAACTAAGCTTTACTCAACCAAGACTGGATTTTATTATTTTTTAAATCTTTTTTTAACAGTTATTCATTTTTGAAAGACAGAGAAAGAGAGTGCAACAGGACAAGGGTAGAGAGAGGGAGACACAGAATCTGAAGCAGGCTCCAGGCTCTGAGCTGTCAGCACAGAGCCCGGCGTGGGACTCAAACCCACAGACTGTGAGCTCATGACCTGAGCTGAAGTCGGCTGCTTAACCGATTGACACCCAGGCGCCCTCCTTATACACACAAGCAATTATTTTGGGAGGCAATTTGCCTTTTCCACAGATGTGACTACCATTCAAAACATCTCTGAAAACTCCTCTTCAAAAACAGCCTAATTTAATTTCAGCCCTAACTCTTCGTTGGATTTACCAAATCTAGTTGAGAAAAGGTAATTACTGCTCCTAGAAATCAAATGCTACCGTTTCAGTTCAAAGCCAGGCACAAAGTAAGTAGTAGAGGTACTTCAAAGATGGACTAACATCTCCTGGGTGGCACGGTCGGTTGAGCAACTGACTCTGGATCTTGGCTCAGGTCATGATCTCATGGTTCGTGAGTTCTAGTTGGAGTCTCCTCGTCACTCTGTGCTAACATCTCAGACCTGCTTGGGATTCTCTCTCCCTCACTCTCTGTTTTTCCCCACTTGCACACTCATTCTCTCTAAAAAGTAAACAGTAAAAACAAAACAAAACAAAACAAAAAAACCAGGCACCTGGGTGACTCAGTTTGCTAAGCGTTGGACTTTGGCTCAGGCCATGATCTTGCATTTCTTTACGAGTTCAAGCCCCACATTAGTCTCTCCACTGTCATCACAGAGCCTGGAGCCTGCTTCAGATCCTCTGTCCTTCTCTCTCTCTACCCCTCCCTGCCCATGCTCTGTCTCTCTGTCTCTCTCTCTCTCTCTCTCTCAAATATAAATAAACATTTTTTAAAAAATTTTTTTGGGGGCGCCTGGGTGGCTCAGTCAGTTAAGCCTCCGATTTCAGCTCAGGTCATGATCTCACGTTTGTGGGTTCGAGCCCCGCGTCAGGCTCTGTGCTGACAGCTTGGAGCCTGAAGCCTGCTTCGGATTCTGTGCCTCCCTCTCTCTCTGCCCCTCCCTGCTCATGCTCTGAATCTCTCTGTCACAAAAATAAATAAAACATTAAAAAAATTTTAAGGGGGCGCCTGGGTGGCTCAGTCGGTTAAGTCTCCGACTTCGGCTCAGGTCAGATCTCACATTCATGAGTTCAAGCCCCACGTCGGGCTCTGTGCTGACAGCTAGCTCAGAGCCTGGAGCCTGCTTCCGGTTCTGTGACTCCTTCTCTCTCTACCCCTCCCCCTCTCATGCTCTGTCTCTCTCTGTATCAAAACTAAATAAAACATTAAAAAATTAAAAAAAATTTTTTTTTAATGTTTTTAAGGAGGAACTACCATCTCTAGCCTCAAGACAATGTCGCAGGCTGGTGATGATTACCTATCATGTCACAGTATGGTAAATGCAAGGAGTTAGGAACACGTGCCTGAGGAGTACAGAGAGCAGGCACCTAAGCCAAGATGCGTGTGAAGAGAGGCCAGGAAGAAGGCCGTAGCATCCCTCTTGGACTCAGTGTCCACACTCTAGCAGCTGCTGTAGGAGGTGGGACAGGGAAAGCCGCTACTGAGGACGAGACAGGTAAAGGTGCAGACTAAGGTGTGTGCAGGGAAAGCAGAGGCTTGTCCCCGTCCCCCGAAAGCCTCTGAGAAGTGGCCCAGTGACACGGAGCCTTGGAGTTCACGTCGAGAAGCCTGGATCTCACAAAAGGACCAATATCACACAACGGCACTTACGTGAGGGATCTAGAAGAGTTGAATCCACAGAGACAGGAAGGAGAATCGTTACCGGGGGTGGAGGGAAGGGGGCACGCAGAGCCCGCGGTCAACAGGCACAGAGTTTCCATATGGGATGGCAACTCGGCTCTGGAAATGGGCAGTGGTGATGGCTGCCCAATATCATGAATGTACTTGACGTCACTGAATGTGCAGCAATGAAAACCCATAAAAATATACGAACTGTGTTCAGGTAAAGGAGGAGGGTGGGCAGGGAGGATGAGGAGGGGCGGGAAGAAGGGCCCCGGCTGGAGCTCCACCCGGTAACCACCAGTGCTCACACCTCCTCAAGCATCTGGCCTAGAAGCCCCACGATAAAGCAGGCAAACCGACACCCAGGCGGTGCCAGAGTCCGGCCCAGAAGCCCACCGGTTCCTATCTCCCAATTTGCACCCCATAATGGACCCTGAGGAACCCCCAGGGAACCCCAGGAGCGTACCCGCGTTTGCAGACCTGGTGCAGGTCCTGAAGTTAGCCGAGCACGACGCAGGGGGGTTTCTGAAACAGCGAAGCAGGTCTGGTCTTTAGAGTCAATAGAAACTGTCACAGCCCACCTCTCCCCAGCCATGCGCCCTTGGGCAAGTTACTCACCAGCCATCAAAAGGACACAAAAATACGTGCACTGGACTAAGACCTGCCTGACGAATGTGATAAGGGGTGAGCTCTCGTGGGATGGCAGCTCCCGATAGTCTCTGGTTTCATGTGGCGTCATCTGGCTCCTGCACGGGAGGTGACTGGGGCAGGAAGGGGCACAAACAGAAGCTACAGGGACACAGTGACAACAGGGACGGAAGGGGGAGGAGGGGACTCCAGGAATATTCTGCAAGTGACGCGGAGATGGGGCATGAGCCCTGGCAGCCAGCTCACTTTCCCCACATCAGCCTGGACACAGGAGCAGAGATAAGAGAACACAAGCGGTCTGCCAGGGGAGAGGACTGCGGCCTGGGGCAGGGGACAGCCGGGCCACTCCAGGCAGGTGGCAAGAAGCTTGCAAAGTGTTCCTGACCTCTGCCCCACGCTGCACGGGGACAATTATTGCCTTACAGCCTGTGCCTTTCCCAACTCCTGCAGTATTGAGAAGGTAATAAAAAGGTTCAGGCTGTCCAGGCAGCCCTCCAAATGCTTCCCCCACCCAGCCCTCCAAATGCTTAGGGCTAATGGGCTACAACTCAGAGAGACGCCTCCTTCCTCCTCCAGGGCAGCTGCTGACAAAGCCTCAGTCACAGAACAGCCTGCAGGGCATGGGAATGGTAACCTGCGGGGTGATTCGGTGGGGCTCATCCTGGAGGGGCTCACACCGAGTCTGGCCCCTGGCTCTTCCCCGGGACATAAGGGGACATGTAGGCGCACACTCATCACAGTGTGTGGAGGCTGGGAATGGGAAACTACACGGGTAGGAGCGTCACAGGAGGACTGTGCGACCACGGAACACTGCAGCAATTAGAAACAACAGGGCTAAGTCAGAGGTTCTCGTCCAAGGGCGATTTTGTCCCCCCGCCCAGACATTTGACAATGTCTGGGAAGATTATTGACCGTCACAACTCAGAGGTGGGGTTGGGGGAGAGCTATGCCGGCCTCCAGTGGGTAGAGACCAGGGGATGCTGCTACATCCTACAATGTTACAATGTGCAGGACCGTCCCCACCCCCAAGAATCATTCCACCTAAGAGGTCAATAAGGCTGACTGAGAAACAATGAAATAGATGGACAAGACAACATGGCTATGTTATAAACATACAGTCCTGAATGGATATGTATTTTATTTTACTTTATTTTATTACTTAATAATAATAAGAGAGAGAAAGAGCAAGCAGGGGAGAGGAGCAGAGGGAAAGACAGAATCCCAGGCAGGTTCTGTGCCTTCGGCAGGAAGCCCGAAGTGGGGCTCGATCCCACAACCCTGGGATCATGAGCTGAAATTAAGAGTCAGGCGGCCAGTCCCTGTCTGAGCCACTCAGGCACCCTGGAAAAGTTTTGTTTCATTTTGTTTTTTAAAGAGATGTGCTCTATTATAAAATTCCTCTGGGAATGAGGGACTCATGCAGTCATTTGATGTTCACTGTGATCTATTACAGCACCGTGCTCCGCAGAGTATACAGGAGGAGCTAAACATAAGTAGGGCCCCTCACCTCCTGGGGTCAGCAGACGGGGCAGATGTTAATTAAATAATCTCACAAATAAAACAGCAAAGGGAGGAGATATTTTGGAGACTGGCAGGATCCAGGGCTCCCTAATCCCACACTTGCACAAGCCACAAAAGCCCCTCAACTTTGCTTAAATAACACTACAGAACAGCACCCTTCAGCAGAGCTGCAGACCCGTGTAGACTGGGCTGCGCACACAGTGAGCACTCAGCAGATGTTTGTTGAATGAATAGATGAAGGAGGTGCAGTTCAATACCATTAAATGACTCCTTCAAAACTGTCTGGGCCTGGGGCCCCTAGGGGGCTCAGGCCATGATTTCATGGTTGTGGGATCGAGCCCCGAGTTGGGCTCCTCACTGAGCACAGAGCCTGCTTGAGCGTCTCCCTCTCTCTTCCTCTGCCCCTCCCCACCTCGCACATGTGCGTGCACGTGCCCACAGGCACGCACACACACTATCTCTCTCTCTCAAGTAAAAAAAAAAAATTCTGGGCCTTAACCTTTGAAACAAAAAACCTGAACAGAAAAGAGGAGCTGCAGGGCCGAGCCGCCTGCTGGACAGTCACAGGTGTGCACCGTTCACTGACTGACTTCTACCATTTGTTCCTCCTCAAGCCCAGGCCCAGCTCACGCCAAGCCACTTGCCCTTCCTCCTGCTCTGGGACCTCCTGCCTGGCCTGCCTTCCTCTCCTCATCCACGGGGAAAACGCTTACGCCCGCTTCACCTTCTCTGCCTCGCTTCCCCCTCTACCCGGGGGAGCCTGATCGCCCCCCTTTGTGCCTTCTGTATTTTGTGCTCACCGTGACCACACTTGTCATAACTTCTTACCATAACTCGGTCATGAACTCTCTTGGAAACAGAAGCTAAGTCCTATGGAACCCTGCAGGCTACGGAGTAGTCTTGAACCTGGACCGTCTCAGAGGCTCTAGGTTTGGTGAATGAAAGAATGAAAGAGCACAGGTCCTGCCCTGTTCTACAAAAACAATGGGATACGGCCTGGGCCCTCAAAAACCCTACTGTCTTCGACTGTAAATAAATGAAAGGAAGTAGAAAAACTAGTAAGAATTAAAAACTAGAATGCTCAGGGCACCTGGGTGGCTCAGGCAGTTAAGTGACCGACTTTGGCTCAGGTCAGGATCTCAGGGTTCTATGAGTTCAAGCCTCATATCGGGCTCTGAGCTGTGACTGTGGAGCCTGTTTGGGATTCTCTCTCTCCCTCTCTCCCTCTCTCTGGCCCTCCCCCACGCACTCTCTCTCTCCAATAAATATGCTTAAAGAAAAACAAACTAGATTTCTAAGTCAACATTATACTTAGAGAAAATAAATTACTGTACCAAAAAGTCTCTTTGTATAAACTATTACACATCCTCACAAAATTCAGAAACGAAAAATTAGAATAAACACACAAAACATTAAAATACAGTTGGTGAAGTGTAAATGATTCTGATATTTAAAATTTTTTTAATTTTTAAATTTATTTTTGAGAGAGCATGCATGGGGGTGGGGTGCAGGGGGAGAGAGAGAGGGGCAGAGAGAGGTAGAGAGAAAGGAGAATGCTCAGCATGGAACCTGACACAGGGCTTGATCCTACAACCCTGGGATCATGACCTGAAGCAAAATCAGAAGTCAGATGTTCAACCAACTGAACCACACAAGTGCCCCCAGTCTTCATTTTATATGTGTCTGCATATTATATTTAAAATTAATATAAACTCATTTTTCATCAGAATAAAATTCTATTTTTTTATTTTTTTAATGTTTATTTTTGAAAGAGAGAGACAAAATGTGAGCAGGGGAGGGTTAGAGAGAGAGGGACAGACACAGAATCCGAAGCAGGCTCCAGGCTCTGAGCTAGCTGTCAGCACAGAGCCCGATGTGGTGCTCAAACCCACAAACCATGAGATCATGACCTGAGCCGAAGTCGGACGCTTAACTGACTGAGCCACCCAGGTGCCCCCAGAATAAAATTCTAAAAATAAATATAACCCAAAAAAAAGCTTATCATCTATTTAATGGGAAAAGGATATGTAAGTGAAATAATACTTAACGACTTTTGCTACAGATGCAAACTTCATAGTCATTATAAGAAACATGCATTTTTTTCATATATGAATTAGAGTGTTGGTATTAGGTGTAAGCTGCTAAACATATACAATTAAATAAATATCCTCAGGTACTCCTGAAAACTCCTATCCTATCACACTGTTTGTCATCTGAGTTAACAGCAATAAATGACAAAAGCTGAAATCACAAACAGAGAACCCTTTGGGAACATACAGTGTTTCCCATCATGAATGCCTGGCGCATAGTAAAGTCCTCAATAAACTTTTATCTAGGGGCACCTGGGTGGCTCAGTCAGTTAAGCGTCTGACTTCGGCTCAGGTCATGGTCTTGCTGTTCATGAGTTCGAGCACCACATGGGGCTCTGTGCTGACCGCTCAGAGCCTGGAGTCTGCCTCAGATTCTGTGTCTCTCTTTCTCTCTGCCTCTCCCCTGCTCATTCTCTGTCTCTGTCTGTCAACAATAAATAAACATTTAAAAAGTTGTTATAAATAAATAAAAATTTAAAAAAACAAACTTCTCTCAAATGAATGATCTGATCATTCTTAACCAAAGGGAAAAAACCCTCTCTTAGTGAGGCAAGTATATCCGGAGTCGGGGTTACCTAGAATTCATCCTTCTCATGATAACAGGCCCCAAATGTTTCTCCTGTGTTCAGTAGTCAGTTGTCAAAAAGGCTATTCTTCCCCCTTTTTTGTAAAAGGAGTGAAGTGTGTCTGTCCCTCTGCGTACAAACCATCTCTCCATTACTATCCACACGGTCCACCCATCCCCATGGTTCCCTGGCCAAGGTTAGGGATTCACGAAGCCAAACTCAAATTTGGGGAGTGAGTTTTCATGCTGAGAATTCAAAATATGGAGTATGAGGAATACGGGATATCTAGTAAACTGCACTTTTCTGATTGCTGGGTCAGACCAGGAAAAATCACAAACCAGAATCCAAGGTGTCTGGTCGGTTGCCAGAGGTAGGAATGAAAAGCTTCGTGAACAAAGGAGTTCTGCCAACCAAAAAAGCTTCCAGCCCGAGATCCTCGGAATAAAGATGGATAAAGGGGAGAGTGCACGTGTGCGGGAGAATGGAAGGGAAGCCTCTAGAACCCTGTCATCCCTCATTCTTTCATTGATTCATGGGCTAGGACCAGGAGAAATAGAAAAAGGAAAAAGACTTATTAAGTCCTGCTATTAGGGATTCCGTCCATCAGGAATGTAAGATGGCCACAAACTGCTATCACACAAGGAAGAAAGTAAAAATCTATACAGATGATACAAAAAAGGTGTGTGCAGAGATAGAAGAAATCTCATATTTAGAAAGCTATTAGATACTCCTGACTGTACAACATACCAGGATTTTGAAAATACTAGAACATGAGGAGGAAAAAAGAAATCATTGCTAACCCTTGTCATTACATCTAGCTAAATGGGCATGCATCCGCCCATCATCAGGACCTCTGGCATCTTCTGGTGCAACACCACATTTCCCAGCGCCCGGGGCCGAGGGCTCATGGTTGGTAACACCTAGCCTTACCCAGAGCAGTACCATGAGCCAGACTGTGGGCCCAACCACATAACCCTCACAATCTCCCTACAAGGTAGGAACTTAGTATCCCCATTTTACAAACAGGAAAATGGGGCACAGAGAAGTTAAGTGACTTGCCCCAGGTCACCCAGCTGCTAAGTGGCACAAATGGGATTTGAGTGCAGACTGTGCCCTGAGCCGTGACCCTTCCCTGCCTCCCAGCTGAGAGCCTGCCGAAGCGGTATCAGGACACGCACAGCTGGAGGATACGAGGTGATTTGGGGCCGACTTTGCCCTTTAAGCACATGCATCCATTTCACACACTTATTTCCACGACAAGAACGCACACACCATTCTTGGTACGTTTTTGAAAACGAGTTTTCGATTTGCTTTGTTCATCTGGAAATAAATAAATAAAGGCAAATGCCCGTTTGCTGAGGTGCCGGGGCCAGAAGTCGTGAGGACACAGCTGGAGCAGGGCTGGCCTTGGGCAAACTGCTTAGCCTCCTTTGTCCGTCCACCAGCAAAGTGGCTGCGAACAACACAGCCACCCCAGAAAGTGGTCAAGACGACAGGACAGCTTCCGTGTAGACGGCCGAGCACGTCGCCCACCCAGGGGATTCTCCGCGAACGTGCGCGTCCAGAAGGCGAGTCCTCCGGGAACCCACCCCGGCCGCCGCCATCCCCAAGCCCCCTCCGGCTCCCTGCAGAGCGCAGTGACAGCAGCGGCGGCCTGGGGCCCCCGCCGGGAGGGGTGCGTGCCCCCCGCCCGGGCCCAGGAAGGGGGCAGGCTCTGCAGGACCTCAGGGCGGCACCGCAAAACTTAGCCCGGATTCCTCACTTGGGCGAACTCCCTGGTTAGGGAAGGTCGCGGCCGGGCTCGACGCGCTGGGGCAGCCGAAGGCGTTGGGGCTCGCCCACCGGCCGGGCGGAGGGTGCACGCCCCTCCTCCGCAGCATCCCCGGGG
>NC_043710.1:99427089-99454841 GCF_006229205.1 Suricata suricatta
GCGCTGCGGAACGCGGGGCGCCGGCTTCCCCCGCCCTGGCAGAAAAGCCGCGGCGACGGGTGGCCCCCGGTGTGCATGTCCGGGTTTCACGGTTCTGCGTCGCGATCCGGCAGATGGGGCGGTGCAGGGCTGTGCCCGGGTCGGGGGCCTGGACTTCGCTGCCGCCTGAACTTTGCCAACTGGAAAGCAGCGGCTGGCTCCTCCCCTGACCGCCCAGCCTCCTCCCTCTGACTATAAAGATACTTCCTATCTAATCTCAAAGTACTGAAGGCGCTCTCGTGCTGATTCTCTTCCACGTAAAACCCGGGGGAAATCCCAGAGGGATCGAGGCCACGCGCCCCTTCAGCGCGCCTCCTTCCTCTCCGGTGGCCTGAGTGCGCACACCTGTCCCGCAGGTGCCACGCGCTGGCGCGCAGCCTGGGCGCCCGTGCCTGGACCACGGCTGGCGAGGCCTCTGCGGGCCCGGGAGGAGGGAGCTGCTCGGAAAGTTCCTGACACACACTCCCCCACCTCTCCACCCTGCCACACCGGCTCCACCCCCACGCCATCCGTGGCAGGAGGGCCCCGCGGGTCTGGCAGAAAAGGGAAGATCAGGGAGACGAGAAAAGGCTTCTTTACAGACAGGTGTCTCCTAACCACCTCCCTCCCTGGGCGACGGGGCAGCGGGGAGGGATGAAGGAGGGATGAAGAAAAAGCCAAACAAAGGTAAATTTAAACGAGCTGGAAGTTCTGTAGGAAAGTTCTAAGAAAAAAACATCGATTTTGGAAAATGAAATGTAGCTTTCGGAACCCTGAGTTTGGCATTTTACAGGAACCCCAAAGCTTAAGTGAAATTATTGTTTGTTTGGTTTTTTTAATTGTTGAAGAGCACGGTCATGGAGAAAGGGATGACCGAACGTTAGGTACCACAGCGTATGGAGAAGGGCTCTACCAGGACTTGAGAGGATCTTCTCTAGCTATTTTTGAGCGAAAAAAGCAAGATACGGAGAAGTATGTTTAATGTAGTTTCATTTTTGTAAACCAAACAACCCATTAGACCTTCTATGTTGACAGCGTTGAATGTTACCTGAGCCCTGTGCTCCAGGAACATAGTAAGAAATGTCTCGGGGCACCTGAGTGGCTCAGTCGGTTAAGCGTCAGAATTCGGCTCAGGTCATGATCTCACCACTCGTGGGTTCCAGCCCCTTGTCCCGCTCTGTGCTGACAGCTAGCTCAGAGCCTGTCTTCTGATTCTGTGTCTCCCTTTCTCTCTGACCCTCCCCTGTTCTCTTTCTCTCTCTCTCTCTCTCTCTCTCTCTCTCTCTCTCTCTCTCAAAAATAAATAAAACATTTTTTAAAAATGAAAGAAATGCCTCCACTTTTGTATTCTCAGAAGGGGCATACTGCAAAGAAACACACTTCCCATTAGACTTAGATAAGACCCAAAAATGCTCTCTTGTTCCCCTAGGACAAAGCCAGATGCAGAACCTCCAAGTTCCCACCCCTGGCCTCATAAATGACGGTTAAATTGCTTTTGCCCTCATAAATGACGGTTAAATTGCTTTTGCCCACTGACCCTTCAGAACAAACTGCTTGTTAATCAAAGTGACTAAATTCCTCTTCTTCCCCCAGGCCTGGGAACTTTCACCCACCTCAGCCTGAGCCAGCTTGTCCCCACCTGAAAATGCCCCTCTGGGGAATATGGTTGCCTCCGGGTAAAACGTCCTCAGATCTGCTATCCAGTCAAGCCGTCTTTTCAGTCCACTTTCTCCAGGGCCAGGAAGAGTCCCCCACCCACTCCAATAATTCTTTCAAATAAAGTCTCTTATCTAAATCAGATTTGGTTGTGGTTTGTTTGTTTATTTGTTTGTTTATTTTTAACAGAGAGAGCGAAAGCAGGGAGAGGGAGAGAGAAAGAGAGAGAGAGAGAGAGAGAGAGAGAGAGAGAGAGAGAGAGAGAGGAGCTGAAGCAGGCTCTGTGCTATCAGCAGAGCCCGACTCTGGGGCTCAGACCCACAAACCGTGAGATCATAACCTGAGCTGAAGTCAGATGCTCACCGACTGAGCCACCCAGGTGCCCCCTTTGCCCCTTTCGTTTTAAGATTTTATTTTCAAGTAATCTCCACACCCAATGGGGCTCAAACTCACAACCCTGGGATCAGGAGTCCCATGCTCTGCTGACTAAGCCAGCCAGGCATCCCAGATTAGTTTTTTATTTGACAATATATATATGCAGTTACGTGGGCATGGAGAAAAGTGTAGGACACGTGTCACCACAAGTAACCTTAGAAAAGTTAAGGGATACAGAAAAAAAATTCTCTTAAGCCTGTGCTTAAAAACAAAACAAAACAACAACAACAAAAACCAGCTCCAGCATGTATGATATAGTCCTTTTTATTTATTTTTTATTTTTTTAAACTTTATTTATTTTGAGAAAGAGACAGCATGAGCAGTGGAGGGGCAGAGAGAGGGAGACAGAAAATCCCAAGCAGGCTCTGGTTTGTGAGCACAGAGCCCGATATGGGGCCTGAACTCATGAAACTGTGAGATCATGATCTGAGCTGAAATCAAGAGTCAGGCACTTAACTGACTGAGCCACCCAAGTGCCCCAATATAGTCCCTTTTTATGTAAAAGTGTTGTGTTTAAATATAAGAGATTAAAAGGTAGATTTAGATGTTGCGTCAGGCTGAATAACCTCCCCCTCCCAAAATATCCAGTTCCTAATCCCTAGAACCTGAGAATGTTGCTTAGTTTATGTGACGTCTCTCCTGATCAGATGGGGGCCTCTAAATGTGGGCGACCCGATTCCACGGGGGCCAGTGGCAGGCCAGGAAAAGGGGGGTAATATGGGCCCTTTCCACATTCCATTGCTCTCCCCTGTTGCCTAAATGTGGCCTCTACAGTATAGCAAGAGAGATTTTGCAAATGCAATTAAATGCTTAACTTGAGATGTGGAAATTACCCTGAATTATCTGGTGAGCTTTAATGGAATCACAGGTGTCCTTATGAGAGAAGCAGATGGAGGTTCACAGAAGAGAACGTGACAGTGTGAGAGAGGCGGAGATTGGGAAAATGCGCTTTGAAAACCCACAAACCAAGGAGTCAAGGCAGCCACTGCAAGCTCAGCCCCTCAAGAAGGAAGTAGCCTTATCTGTAGCCCAGTAAAACTGATTTCCAACTTCTGACCCCGAGCGCTGTCAGAGAATAACTTTGTGTAGTTTTAAGTCGCTACATCAGTGGTGATTTGTTACAGCTGCCACAGGAAACAAATGCAGATGTATACACGGTAACTTGCAGAGATCATGATACATTGTCACATGAAGAAAGCAAGTTGCAGACTTGCAGAATAATTGTATAAAATGATTGTTTTAGTAAACACCACCAACGAAGTAACCAAATATCTTTACATATACATATACACTTATATGCCTATATTTATGCTTGCCTGTGACTATATGACCAAGAAGAAGGTGTGGAAGGATATATACCAGGCCACTGATTTAAGTCATGGGAGGTAAGGCAGTTGGGGGGGGGGGGACTCGAGGAGGGGGATAAGAGAGAAGAAATGGCATTATGCATCTTCATTTTTGTGTTCTTACTGTGGGCCAATGCTACTTCTGCAACTTGAAAAATATTCAATTGGGGCGCCTGGGTGGCTCAGTCAGTTAAACATCCAGCTTTGGCTCAGGTCATGATCTCACGGTTTGTGGGTTCAAGCCCCACATCAGGCCCTGTGCTGACAACTAGCTCAGAGCCTGGAACCTGCTTCAGATTCTGTGTCTCCCTCTCTCTCTGACCCTCCCCTGCTCACGCTGTTTCTCTCTTGTCTCTCAAAAATAAATAAAAAACATAAAGAAAGAAAAATATTCAACTAACACATTTTCCCCACACATCATGTAATCCTTATTAACATATTGGGCTCAATGTGCCACCCCCACAGAAAAATGAGGTCAGGAAATATCATCAACCACTCATGTGGATTCTGAAGTTATGGACAAAGTTACGGGGCACCTGGCTGGCTCAGTCGGTTGAGTGTTTGACTCTTGATTTCAGCTCAGGTCATGATCCCAGGGTTGTGTGGGATCAAGCTCTGGGTCCCACTCCGAACTTAGCATGGAGCCTGCTTAAGATTCTCTCTCTCTGTCTCTGTCTCTCTTCCCCCCCTCCCCCTCTCCCCAACTCATGCTTTCTCTCAAAAAATAATGAAGTTATGAACAAAGTTCTATGTATTTTCTAAACAGAAAACCTTCCTCAAAAAGTAGCAATAGTAGTATTGCTGGGGAGCCCGGGTGGCTCAGTCAGTTAAGCGTCCGACTTCTGCTCAGGTCATGATCTCACAGTTTGTGAGTTCGAGCCCTGCATCAGGCTCGGTGCTGACAGCTCAGAGCCTGGAGTCTGCTTCCGATTCTGTGTCTCCCTCTCTGCTCCTCCTCCTCTCACACTCTCTGTCTCTCCTTCTCTCTAAACTAAATAAACTTAAAAAATAATATTAAAAATTTTATATAAAAAATTGGTAGTATTGCTCCCAAATGAGCTCATCCCCTTTCTGAAGATTATTGATCAGTCTGCATTATTTTGATTTCAGGATTAAAATATATCGAACGGATTTGTGGGCATCAATCCACAAGATTTTATCAAAGTAAATTTACTAAAAAAAGTATTTGGTGGTTGGGAGCCTTACTTCTTACAAGCACCAAAAAATAGCTACCCCTTATTGAGCACCTACAGTGTGCCAGTCCCTCCGTATACATTTATAATGTATAATGTATAATGCATAATTCTTTTCCAGTTATCTATTGTATATATCAAATCACCCAAAATGTTAGTGGCTTCAGACAATAATCATTTTATTATCTCTTGTGGTTTCTGTGGGTCAGAAATTTTAAAAGTTCGGGGCCAGGCAGCTCTTGCTGACGGTCTTTCGTGCAGCTGCAGTCAGAAGACAGCGGAAGCTGGAAGTTGGGGTGTCACGGGCAGTGGGGCAGGAGCATCCTGGGACTGATCGGCATCACTCTTCACTGAGTGCCGTGTGGTCTCCTGTTGTGGGCTAATCGGGCTTCCTCACAGCCTGGTGACTTTGAGGGAGGTAGTTTGCTAAGATGGCAGGTGGTTCCTCCCCCTGCCAAGCTAGTGTTCCCAGAGGGGGGAAAAAAAAACAGAACATTGTTAATGTCCTCCAGCCAAAGACCACCAAGAGTATACACGTAGTTAAACAAGCTGAATTGATTGATTACTCCTTGCAGCAAGGGAAAAAAGCCTCGTGGGAGAAAACCAATGACTGCCTCCGTAGGAGGATGTTAGAAGGAACAGGATGAGGATGTTAGAAGGAACAGGATGAGGATGTTAGAAGGAACAGAATCGGGGCTTTGCTTGAATGATGTGAGGAAGGATGTAAGGAAGCAAGGATTTGCCTGGGGTTGAATGCTGTCACACTGGAGGCAGTTCTGACTGTATCTCAGTCAACAACTCTTGGGGCGCCTGGATGGCTCAGTCGGTGCAGCGCCCACCTCCTGATTTTGGTTCAGGTCATGATCTCACGGTTTGGGAGATGGAGCCCCGTGTCAGGCTCCGCGCTGGGCTCTGTGCTGGGTGTGTGGAGCCTGTGCAAGATTCTCTCTCTGCCCCTTCCCCACTCACACGCAGTTGCTTATACACTCGTGCCCACACACTCTCTCTCTCTCAAAGTAAGTAAATACACATTTTTAAAAAACCAAATCTTATGTATACACAGGGCAGAACAGGGTGGGGATAAAACTGCAATTGGTAAAGAAGCAGCAGCTCCTCATTTTGACCAAGAGAGAAGGAGGGTTGGTATTCTGTGGGTGGCACAGCGATCCTGTGTTTGCTTAGATAAAGTTATGAACTGGCCTTGCTCCGTCTCGTTTTATCCAGGTCTCCGAGTGGTCTTGTCTTTGAAGAGTACTCTGTGAGCTTGCTTATGTCCAGTCACAGAAAAAAAGCCAGATTAGCTCTGAGTGCCTGGCAAGCTTCAGAATGTTGCAGACTGCTTTCTTTTTCCCTTAGTATCTCCTTTTATGGCCAAGCATCAAAAGTCGCATGGGATCGTCTTCATTATAATCACAAGGCCATCTAGGAGCCCCTGGGTGGCTCAGTCGGTTAAGCATCCATCTTCAGCTCAGGTCATGATCTCGCGGTTTGTGAGTTTGAGCCCCACGTCAGGCTCTGCACTGACAGTGCGGGGCCTGCTTGGGATTCTCTCTCTCCTTCTCTCTCTGCTGCTGTCCCACTCTCTCTCTCTCTCTCAAAATAAGTAAACTTTAAAACAAAATTAAAAAAAATCCCAAGGCCATCTAGCTACAAGGGGAGGGAACAGAGACCTGTGCTGGATTGAGGGCTTGTGTCCCTCCAAAATCCAGCCTCCAGAGTGATGGCATTTGGAGGCGAAGACTTTAGGAGGTGATTTAGCTTATGCGAGTGGAGTCCTCATAAACAGAGGCCATGGAGCTGGCTCTCTTTTCTCTGCCATGTGTGAGAAGTGAGCATCTGTGGCCCAGAAGAGGGCTCTCACCAGGACCTGATGTGCTGGCACCTGTTTCTCAGACTAACAGCTTCCAGAACAGAGAAATAAATGTATGCTATTTAAGGCATACAATCTCTGGTAATTTGTTAAAGCAGCTCGAGCAGACTAAGACGACCAACCCCCCTGCCTTGCCATGGGAGATGTGTCACAGGGAAGCCTCAGGAGAGAGCTTGTGGGACAGGAGATTTTGTTGCAAACATCTTTGGGAAGTAGAGTCAGCCACAAATGCTTTCCACGATGCAAGGTTTATCACCTCTTATTAGCTTATTAGCACTATTTGTTCAGAATAGTAACTGATTCTGACATCAAGGTCACCAGGCTGCTTCTCCAATTTAACTTTTTCTCCTTTCTTGTAAAAACATAGTAAATAAACATATTTCTCAATCTCACCAAATACAACATACTGAATAATAAAAGCTATTATGGTCATATCTGTATTATGATTCTCATCAATCAAAAACCATAAGATTGTAATTCTCAGTATACTGTCCAAAGCAATCTACACATTTAATGCAATCCCTATCAAAATAACACCAGCATTTTTCACAGAGCTAGAACAAACAACCCTAAAATTTGTGTGGAAGCACAACAACCCTAAATAGCCAAAACAACCCTGAAAAAGAAAAGCCAGAGGCATCACAATTCTGGATTTCAAACTGTATTACAAAGCTGTAGTCCTCAAGACAGTGTGGTACTGGCACAAAAACAGACACTCAGATCAATGGAACAGAAGAGAGAACCCAGAAATGGACTCACAACTATATGGTCAACTAATCTTTGACAAAGCAGGGAAGAATATCCAATGGAAAAAAGACAGTCTCTTCAACAAATGGTTCTGGGAAAACTGGACAGCAACATGCAGAAGAATTAAACTGGACCACTTTCTTACACCATACACAAAAATACACTCAAAGTGGATTAAAGACCTAAATGTAAGGCAGGAAACCATCAAAATCCTAGAGGAGAACACAGGCAGCAAGCTTTTTGACCTTGGCCATAGCAATTTCTTACTGGACATGTCTCTGGAGCCAAAGAAAACAAAAGCAAACATGAACTATCGGGACCTCATCAAGTTAAAAAGCTTCTGCACAGTAAAGGAAACAAATCAACAAAACTAAAAGGCAGCCTATGGAATGGGAAAAGATATTTGCAAATGACATATCTGATAAATTGTTAGTATCCAAAATCTATAAAGAACTTATCAAACTCAACACCCAAAAAACAAATGATCCAGGTAGGAAATGGGCAGAAGACATGAATAGATACTTTCCCAAAGAAGACATCCAGATGGCCAACCAACACATGAAAAAAATGCTCAACATCACTCATCATCAGGGAAATACAAATCCAAACCACAATGAGATACCTGTCAGGATGGCTAACATTAACAATTCAGGCAATAACAGGTGTTGGTGAGGATGTGGAGAAACGGGAACCCTCCTACACTGTTGGTGGGAATGCAAACTGGTGCAGCCGCTCTGGAGAACAATATGGAGGCTCCCCAAAAAGTTAAGAAAAGAACCACCCGATGACCCAGCAATTGTGCTACTAGATATTTATCTGAAGGATATAAAATACAGGTTGAAGGGGCACATGCACCTCGATGTTTACAGCAGGCCTTATCAAAATAGCCAAGGGGAGCCTGGGTGGATCAGCCAGTTAAGTGTCTAACTCCTGATTGGCCAGGATCTCACAGTTAATGAGACTGAGCCCTGAATCAAGCTTCACACTTGCAGCTTGGGATTCTTTCTCCCTCTCACTCTGCCCCTCCCCTGTGCTCAGGCTCTCCTCCTCAAAACAAATACATAAACTTTAAAAAACAAACAAACAAGGGGCACCTCAGTGGCTCCGTCGGTTAAGTATCGATTTCAGGTCATGATTTTGCATTTTGTGAGTTTGAGCCCAGAGTCAGGCTCTGTGCTGATGGCTCAGAGCCTGGAGCCTGCTTCAGATTCTCTGTCTCCCTCTCTCTCTCTCTGCCCCTTCCCCACTTGTGCTGTCTCTCTCTCTGTCTCTCAAAAATAAATTTAAAAAATGTAAAACAAACAAAGAAACATAATAGCCAAACTATGGAAAGAGCCCAAATGTCCATTGATTGATAAATGGATAAAGAGGATATATACCACATATTACTCAGCCATCAAAAAGAACGAAATCTTGCCATTTGCAGTGACATGGACTGAGCTAGACTGTATTATGCTAAGCAAAATAAGTCTGGCAGAAAAAGACAAATACCATATGTTTTCACTCATATGTGGAAATTAAGAAACAAAACAGATGGAGCTCCTGGGTGGCTCAGTTGGTTGAATGTCCAACTCTTGATTTTGGTTCAGGTCATAATCCTGAGGTTCATGAGTTGAGCCCCAATCTTAATAGATTCTTTCTCTCCCTCTCTCTGCCCCTCCCTGCCTCTAAACAAAACAAACAAATAAATGTTTAAAAAATGTTTTGAGGGGCGCCTGGGTGGCTCAGTCAGTTGAGCATCTGACTTTGGCTCTGGTCATGATCTCACTGTTTGTGGGTTCAAGCCCTGCATCCAATTCTGTGCTGATGGCTCAGAGCCTGGAACCTATTTCAGATTCTGTGTCTCCCTCTCTCTCTGCCTCTCTCATACTCATCCTCTATCTCTCTCTGTCTCAAAAAATAAAATTTAAAAAATAAATAAAAATATAAATAAATAAATGTTTTGAAACCTTGGGGTGCCTAGCTGGCTCAGATGCAACTCTTGATCTCAGGGTTGTGGGTGTGAGCTCCACATTGGGTGTAGGGATTACTCAAAAAGATAAAAATAAAAATAAATAAAAATCGTTGAATTCAGAACTAATGCTTAAGGTAAAGTCATTTAGTAAAATGTAAATGGAAAATTTTCAAATGTAATCTGTATTTAACTTCCTCTTCAAGCCCTTATATAAAAAGCCTTATTTTAATACAATGGAATATTATTCATCTATAACAAAGGAAATCCTGTTTGCAACAACAGGATTTGTTGCAAATGAATGAACCCGTGAGCACATTGTCCTAAGTGAAATAAGTCAGACAGAAAAAGACAAATACTGCCTGACCTCATGTGTACGTGGAATCTAAAAAAGGTGAACTCTTAGAAACCAGGGGCTTCAGGGAAGGAAAATGGGGAGAATGTTGGTCAGACTACAACTTTAAAAAAAATTTAAGTTTATTTATTTTTGAGTGAGAGACAGATAGAGTGCAAGCGGGGCAGGGGCAAAAAGGAAGACACAGATTCTGAAGCAGGCTCCAGGCTCTGAGCGGTCAGCACAGAGCCCAACGTGGGGCTTGAACTCACGAACTGCAAGATCATGACCTGAGCCAAAGTCAGACACTTAACTGATTAAGCCACCCAGGGGCCCATCAGACTACCAACTTTCTGTTATAAGGTGAATAAGTTCTGGGGACCTAATGTACAGCATGGTGACAGCAGTTAACCCTACTTAATTGTCAATGCATACACACACAAAACAAAAAAGGAAGTAACTACGTGAAGTGATGGATATGTTAACTAACCTTAATGTGGTAATCACTTTACTATATATGTGGATGTCAAATCATCCTCATACCCTTTAAACTTACACAATGTTGTTTGTCAATTATACCTCAAAAAAGCTGGAGGGGGGGAATCCTTATTTTAAATAATTCTGTTCCTAGCATCCTATTTTTTTTTAATTTTTTATGGTTTTTATTTATTTTGGAGAGACAGAGACAGCATGAGCAGGGGAGGGTCAGAGAGAGAGGGAGATACAGAATCTGAAGCAGGCTCCAGGCTCTGAGCTGTCAGCACAGAGACCGACATGGGGCTCGAACCCACGAACCATGCGATCATGACCTGAGCTGAAGCCAGACGCTCAACCGACTGAGCCACCCAGGCGCCCCTCCAGCATCCTATTAAAGGCGTCTATTGCCACTATACTTGAGGCCCACAAGGGCAAACAGCTGTCTTATTGGAGCTAAACCTCCTTAGTTTCTCTCTCATAGGTGTTTTAAGAATCTTGCTGTCAAGCTATCTTCGATTTGAATTGCTGGAAGTACACAAGGTACCTAAAACAAAGATGTCAGAATTATTTATCATTAAACAGAGTGAATCAATAATGCTGTGTGCTTAGACGGCAAGTTTGAAACCATTATCTTATTATAGAGAATATTGTAAATCAATCACCAGGTATTGGTTGAATGCAGCTTATGTGCACACCACAGTTCTAGAGATGATCGGCAAGATTTGAGACATGGAAACTGCTTTTACCTTTTCTTCCATCTTTCCTTCCTTCCCTCCACAAACATTTTTAGACCACCTGCTATAACCAGGGACCCGTGTAGGAGGCAGGGAAAATGTACTCATAAATAACACGCGGTCTTGCTTTCAAACTGTCTAAAATTCAATAGAGAAGATCTGTACACAACCCTAAAGGACCTTATCATCTATGCAAGGATAGGAGGCTTTGAAACAAGAGCTTCTTTCCAGGATTATTTCTAGGTCCCAGCCAGCCCCTACATCAAGCCCTCTTTTTTTCTGCTCAGTCCCAAAAGATTTCTCTTCCCTTCATCTCTTCCAGGTGCTATTGCCCAAATCCTTTTTCCTGAGATCATCCAATCTATGAAAAAAGGAGTTAAGAGTTAACAAAAAGGACACAGATGTGGAGTTGAACAACAATAGCAACAAAATCAAAAAAAGAAGGGGAAAATCATTTGGAGAAACTGAAAGCTTGTAATTACCCCTATTTCTTACTGTCTAGTTCCATGGCTTCAAATGCTATCCATAGGCTGACTCCCAAAATCTTTATCTCCAGCGTGAGCTTCCCCCAAGCTGAAATTCATATATCTGACTGTGTACTTGATATTGACCCTGGGAAAGCCTACAGACGTCTCAGACACAGCCCAGACACAGCCCTTCTTTTCCCCATTACCTGTTTTCTTTGCCATTCACTCCAATCCCAGGTTTAAGCACCTCAATGTATCAGTTCTCAGGTTGAGAAATAGAGAAGCCATGCTTGGTTCCTCCTTTCCTCTTATCTTCTCCATGCCATCCAACAGCCAATCTTTTATTTCCATTGCTAACATACATCTTAAACCCGCTCACTTTTCTCTGTCCCTACCACCATAGGACGGACTACCAAAATCTCCCACCTAGACCGTGGCACTAGACTCTTCTATCATCCTGCGTATTCTGGTCTTGTCTCTGAACAATCATTATACAAAATGCCTATGAAATTAGGTCCTTGTCCTGCTTACTAGCCTTCACTGCTGCTTGTTTTATTCAGAATAAAATTTAGGCTTCGTACTCTGGTTTATGATGCACCTGCCCATGGCTTCAACTTGCACAAGGCACTGTTCTTTCTATTCCTCTAACTCCAAAGTTGTCTCGTTTCCTTTGCCTCGAATAACCTGCCTCTAGATTATCAGACCAGCATCTCAGTGTGGTCTCAGGTCCAGTGTCGCCTTGTGGAGAAGACTCCCTGACGTAAATTAATCCACTGTCTCCCAGTCTCTTATCTAATTTAATGGGCACATTTTTTTAAGTTTATTTATTTATTGTGAGAGAGACACAGGCAGCATGAGTGGGGGAGGGGCAGAGAGACGGAGAGAGAATCCCCAAGAAGAGGGGATTAGGACATAGACACTTACTTACAGAGGGAAGACCATGTGGCGATGGCCATCTACAAGCCGAGTAAAGATGCCTCATAAGAAACCAGACCTGCTCATGCCTTGATCTTGGACTGCTGGCCTCTAAAACCGAGAAAACACATTTCCGTTGTTCATGCCCCCTAATGCGCGGTCCTTTGTTATGACAGCCCTAGCCAGCTACTTCAGAAATTATTTGGAATTGGCTCATTTATTTAATTACCAATTAAAGAGTACTCTAAAGAATGCCCTGCTCTTCTGGTAGGAACAGCCCCATAAGTGCCTCAGTAATCATGGTAGAGCTCAACAAATGAGGCTAACCCAGAGAGCATTCAGGTAAGTTTCTCCCGAAAGATTTCTTTTTATCTTTTCATACACATCTTCCACAAACTTTATTTTAAAAAAAATTTTTTTTTTTTAAATTTAGGCTCTGAGCCATTGGCACATAGCCTGACCTGGGGCTCAAACTCACAAACTCTGAGATCATGACCTGAGCCGACTGAACCCCCCACCAGGCATCCCCATCTTCCACAAATTTTAATGTATTAATTTCCATGCCCTTCTCACTACTTATTTTGTTTGGTTTCTGTTTCATTAATTTTTGTTTCAATCTATATCATTTCCTTCCTTCTACATTATTTGGGTTTACCCTTCTTTTTCCCTAAGTCCTTAAATCGTATGCTAAGTGGATTAATTTTGAGCCACATCTCACAACTTGATGATAGTTCTGCTATCATCTCTCCTAAGTATTTTCCAATTTCCATTATGATTTCTTCTTTGACTATGACTTTAAGATCTCCCATCATTTCCACGTATAAGATGTTTCAGTTCATTTTCTGCAATGTATTTCAAACGTAATTGCATGATAGTGCACCCTACCTGATATCAATACTTTGAAATTTGCCAAAATTAGCTCTGAGACCTAGGAAATAGTCGATTTTCATTAATGTTTCATGTATGTTTAAAACGTGTATTCTCTAATGTTCTAACCTGCCCATTATATAAACTTAATAATGCTGTTCTTCAAATATTCCGTCTCCTACTTTTTGTCAGTTTGATATATCAGTCATTGAAACTTGTTAAGTTTGTTAAACCATATCCTCAAAATACGGTTCCCAAACCAGAAACAGGGGCAGCATGTGAGAACTTGTTAGAGGTGGAAGTTCTCAGATTCCAGGTTCAGCCCATTGAGTCAGAAGCTCTGGAGATGTGCCCAGGATTCTGCTGTCACAAGATTTTCATGGGCTCCGATGCACACTGAAGTTTGAGAACCGATGCATTAAATAATCCCTCTTGAATGGGGGCTTTCTCAGTTTCTCCGTGCAGATTTGTCAATATTTGATTCATATGTTTTCAATTGTTAATACGTATGTAGTAGCATTATATTGTTAAATATCTCTAGCGAATGGAAGGTTTTATCATTACAAAATAACACTCTTTATCTGTAGCAATACTTTTTGTGTTGAAGTCAATTTTTCCTGCTACTAATACAGCTTTTCCAAGTTCCTTTTACTTAGTATTGTCCTAGGGTATTTTGCTTTCCTATTCTTTGTCTTTCAAGAATATGTCTGTATAATAAGGATTTGTATACACCTCTTCAAATAGCATATAGCTGGATTTTGGTTTGTTTTTCAGTCCGATCAGCTTTGTCATTTCATCAGAGCTTAATATATTTACACAAGAAATGATTAATGGAATATTCAGATTTATTTATACCAAATTACTATGTGTTTTCAACTTGTCTCACTTAATGGCACTTTTTTCCCCCTCTCTCTCTTGCCTTCTTTTGGATTAGCTATATTCTTTCTCCTCTATTTATTTGGAAATTATAGAACCATGTCTATTCTTTTATGGTTTAAGAACTACCCATTCTTACATGCAAACTTAACAAAGTTTGAAATTATCAGTGTTAATCCGCTTTGTAAACAATACAAGAATCTTAGAACACTTTAATAATTTCTCCAACTTATATGCTATTGTCTAGTAATTTAATTCTAACTTGCTTTTTCTTCCCTACAAAGTAGAAAAATTTATTAATGTTTCATACAGTCATTGATTGTTTAGACATACTTAGGACCAGATTAATGGGTACATGGCCTGGGCAGTCCCATAGCACCCCCTGCTCACACGGGCCCCATGCTTTGTTGTGGCCATTTTGAATTCTTAATCATTTTTAACAAGGGGACCTGCATTTTCAGGGCTCTCATTGAGACCCAAAAATTATGTAGCCAGATCTTCCATCAAGAATTTATTTTCTTTCCACTTGAGTTACATCTTTAGAACCTCCTTTAGAGGGTGAATTTTTTTTTTCTTTTCTTTACTTATCTTGAGAGAGAGAGAGAGAGAGAGAGAGAGAGAGAGAGAATGTGTGTGTGTGTAAATAGGAGAAGGGTAGAGAGCAAGAGGGAGATGGAGAATTCCAAGCAGGCTCTGCTCTGTCAGCACAGAGCCCAACTCGGGGATGGAACTCATAAACCATGAGATCATGTCCTGATCCAACATCAGACACTTAACTGACTGAGGCACCGGGTGCCCCTAGATGGTGCCTTTTGATGGTAGAGTCTATTTTTGATTGCCTGAAAAATATCGTGATTGTACCTTCTGTGTTTTTTAAGATAGTTTTGAGAGTATAGAACTTAAGGTTGACTAATATTTTCTCTTACCACTTTGAATGTATTTTCCTGTGTACACAGTTGCAACTTAGAGTCAACCAACTATCCAATTAACTTTTCTTTGTAGGTGTCCTGACTCTTCCCGTGGCTTTTTACTACTTTCTCTTTTCCTTTGGGGTTGTGCGTTTCACTATGATGTGTCTCCATGTTAATACGTTGATTGGGATTTGTTTGGCTTCATTGAGCTTCCCAGACTTTAAGATATCTTTCAATAATTAGGGAAATATTCAGCCATTTGATTCATATTGTCCTTTCCCTGGTCTCTCTATTAGCTTCTTCAGGAACTCCTTTTAGACGTAGATCAGACATCCTTATTCTCTCCTTTGCATTCCTCAGCTCCTTTCTCAGCTTCCATATTTTTCTCTCTGAATTTGTTCTGGATAATTACTTCAAGTCTACTTTCAATAAGTTAATTCTCTTTTTAATTGTGTCTAATGGTGATTAAACCAATTTTGAGATTTTCTTTTCAGTTATTTCTAGAGGTTATTTTGCAAATCTACTTGTTTCATCCTCATATTTTTAAGCTTCACTTTTATTCACTTTTATTTCTTTAAACAAAGTTATTTTATATTCTGTCTTAAAATTTCAAAAGCTGAAATTTTTATAGGCCAATTTCTGCTATTAATTCTCTTTTCTCACTGATGAGGCCTTATTTCTCTTGAACTGTTCTTTTTTTTTTTGTTTTTTGATGTTTGTTTATTTTTGAGAGGGGGGAGGGGCAGGGAGAGAGGGAGACACAGAATCTGAAACAGGCTCTAGGCTCTGAGCTGTCAGCACAGAACCCTACGTGGGGCTCGAACTCATGAACAATGAGATCATGACTTGAACCAAAGTCAGACACTCAACTGACTGAGCCACCCAGGCGCCCCTGAACTGTTCTTTTCTTTGAACTATTATCTCTGAATATGTTGATACCTAAATTGGAGCTGACTTCTCTCTCAAAGATGAGTTACTTCTATCTGGGGAACTACCAAACTGGGACCACTTTGTTTGTTTATTTGTTTGCTTGCTTGTTTGTTTTTAAGCAGGCTCCATGCTCAGTGCAGAGCCCAGTGCTGGACCTGAACTCATGACCCTGAGTTTAAGACCTGAGCTGAGATCGAGAGTCGGACACTTAACCAACTGAGCCACCCAGGTGCCCCTAAACTGGGACTACTTGATTTTTTTAAATGTTTATGTATTTATTTTGAGAGAGAGAGTGTGTGAGCGGCGGTGGGGGGGGGGAGAGTTCCAAGCAGGCTCCCTGCTGTCAGCACAGGCCTAACTTGGGGCTTGAGCTCACAACCGTGAGATCGTGACCTGAGCCAAGTTCCCGTTGAACTCTTAACCAACCAAGTCACTCAGGCACCCCTGGGACTACGTTAAATTACATCCTACACTGGAGAGGTTATTTTGAAACACACAGCATGAATCAGAACCACATAAGTCATAAGGGCCAGCTTGTTTGAAGAATATTTACTCAACTTTGGAACAGAATGCTCTCTTGTCCAATCTCTTCTGCAGAATGGGGTTTATTTTTCATTTAACCTTATACTTCAAGTACAGTTCTCTGAACCTCCCACTTCATTGAGAAAGTTTATTACTAGGGCCCTCAACTTAAGCCCTGAACTTTCATATTTATACTTAAATCTTCAGGGTTTAGCAGAAATCTTCCAGGCAAAAATGGACTTTAGCACATTCTTAGTTCCCAGGATCTCTGAGTTTTGAGGCCTCTGCAGAATTGTTACCTTCCTGCCAGCACTGCAATAGATTTTAAATGATTTTGTATTCTTTATGTTTTATCTCTTTAGTTTATAGGGTCATTCAGTCTCTAATTGACAAAATGACCTGAAATGGAACTCTGTGTCTACTTCATCTATAACATAAAAGTATGGAACCATGAAGATATTTTAAGAAGAAGATAAGAAAACAAAAACTAGCAACAGACTGGAAGAAGATATTTATAATCCACATATCTGACAAAGAACTCATACCCACAATACATAAAACTCCTACCAATGAAGTAGAAAAAGACAATCTAAGTAGAAAATAGGCAAAATATATTTACAGGCCCTTCACAAGATAGGATATCCAAAAGGTCACCAAGGAAATGCAATGACATTTCACTACACACCAGAAGGGCTAACTTTTGTTCAGGGAGGGCGCCTGGGTGGCTCAGTTGGTTAAGCGTCAGACTTCAGCTCATGTCACGGTCTCATGGTTCCTGAGTTCCAGCCCTGCATTGGGCTCTTTGCTAACAGCTCAGAGCCTGGAGCCTGCCTCAGATTCTGTGTCTTTCTCTCTGCCCCTTCCTGGTTCACTCTCTGACTCTCTCTCTCTCTCTTTCACTCTCAAAAATATGTAAACATTTTTTTAAAAAGTATTAATTTTTTAAATGACAATACCAAATATTGATGAGGATGCAGAATTTCTGTTACTCTTATAGACTGCTGGTGAGAATGCAAAAAATACAGCCAATTCATTAAACCTTAGCCCTGCTGAAGCTGAACACATACTCCCCCACAACCCTGCAATCCCCTCCAGGTGCATACCCAAAAGAAAAAACGTATTTGTATAAACAACATATACAAGAATGTCCATAGCATTTTTATCAATATTACCCCCGTGATATTGTGACATAATAAGAAATACATTTTTGGTCCCTGTTCCTGGCACAGAGCTCCTAAGGCCCTTGGAATTTCCTGAGTGAGAAGGGTAGAGAAACATCTTTTATTGTTCATAATCAGCCCCTTTGAACCACATCTGAGTTGATGCCAATGTGATGAGTCTTCGAGATTGGGGTCTTGTGGCCGGAAAAACCAACCATGTGGTTAGACATTGGGACTTTTAGCTCCACCCCCCTGACCTCCAGGAAGGAGAGAAAAGCTGGAATTCAGTTAATTGTGAACCACCAGGGATTTAATCCACTGTGTCTACATAATGGAACCTCCATAAAAACGTTAACCGATGAGGTTCAGAGCGCTTCTGGGCTGGTGAGCACAGGAAGTGCAGGAGGGTGGTGCTCCCAGAGAGAGCGCCGCGGCTCTGTTACCCACCTACCCCCACCCCTTGTCTATGCATCTCCTCCACTTCTCTGTTCCCGACTCTTATCCTGTAAAATAAACAGATAATAGTAAGTAACCTATTTTCCTGAGCTCTGTGAGCCCTTCACACAAATTATCAAGCCTGAAGAGGAAGTCAGGGAGCCTTCCGACCTGATAGCTTGTTGGTCAGAAGCAGGGGGGTTGGGGGTGGCCTACCTTGCAACTGGCATCTGAAGCAGATGCGGTCATGTGAGGCTGCACCCTTAACCTGTGGGGTCTGTAATAAGGCCAGGTCCTTAGTTACAGAATTGAGTTGAATTGTGGGAAACCCTGCTGGCATCCAGAGGGTGGGAGAATTGGTTGTTGGTGTGAAGAATCTGCACGCTTGATGTCAGAAGAGTTCTGTGAGCAAAACCAGATTTTCGTAAGCCCCAGAATCAAAGACACCTAAATGTTCACGGGCCGTAGGATGGGCTAACTTCCATAATGGAACCCTCGAGTGTGTCAGAAAAAACACAAAGTATTGACATGTGAAACAACACAGGATGGTGAATATACAGATATATACTGGGTGAAAAAAGCCAGAATTACTCTGTGCTTCCTTTTGTATGAATTTCAAGAAACTCAAGAGGGTAAAACTAATCTATTATGTGTATTTATTTATTTTGAGAGAGAGAAGAGAGAGAGGGCGAGCATGAGTGAGGGAGGCGGCAGAGCGAGAGGAAGAGAGAGAGTCTCAAGCAGACTCAGTGCAGAGCCCGACGCAGGGCTCCACCTCACGACCCGTGAGATCATGACCTGAGCTAAAATCAAGACTGAGCCACCCAGCTTCCCAAAAGTAATCCATTACAATAGGAATCAGAATAGTGGTTACTTTTAGTGTCATGGGTTGAATTGTGTTTCCAAAAAGATACATGGGAAGTCCTAATTCCTGTACCGTGAATGTGACCTTACTGGAAACAGGATCTCTGAAGATGTGATAAGTAGGATGAGGTCAAACTGAATTAGGGTGGGCCCTAACTCAATGATTGACGTCCTTTAAGAGGGAAATGTGGACACAGAGACAGAGCGATATAGTTGGAGAAGGTCATGTGACGACCTAAGAGTGATACAGCTGCAGAACAAGGAGTTCCCAGCGTTGCTGGAAACAACCATAAGCACGAGAGAGTCTAGAACAGGTTCTCCCCAAGGGACACCTGGGTGGCTCAGTCGGTTGAGCATCTAACTTCAGCTCAGACATGATCCTACAGTCTGTGGGTTTGAGACCCACATTGGGCTCTGTGCTGACAACTCGGAGCCTGGAGCCTGCTTCAGCCTCTCTAGCTCTCTCTCTCTCCCTTTGTCTGTCCTTCCCCCACTTGAGCTCTCTCTGTCTCTCTTAAAAATAAATGAATGTTAAAAAAAAAAGAATGACATAAACATAAAAGGATATAAATCAGGGAATTAGAATCAGGTGCTTACAAAAAACATTTGGAATGCTTGGAGAAGCAGACTCTGGCCGGGTGTCTAGGGGAGAACTTCTAGAAAGAACACAAACTAGCCCAGCAGAGGAGCCACACCTTGGCTACAGCAGAAAAATGGAGGTGCGGGCTGCCTCTAGAATATACTATGGGTCAGGAAGTCACTGCTGCTGCACGGGGTGCTGGTGAGCTCACGTGTTCCTGTCAGACACCCCTCGCCTGACCCCCTATCTGCACAGCTAGGAATTAGACACTGAAGAAAAAACACCCTGTGACTCTAGGAGGTAGTGGAAAATATTAGAAGTGACAGGCAGCTGGCCTTGACCTCACTTCTACCTTTAAATCATAATAAATGTATCTAATTCATGGAAAGTATTGCAACAGTTGGTAACTTTTCAGACTCTGCAGTAGAGGAAGACAAAGTAGGAAGACTTGGAAATGGAGGTTAAATTGTGAATTATGTTCCCATAATTCAGCCCATTGGCTACTCAATCTCTATGCACACTTAGACCCATACTTAAATTTCTGTTTAAAGTTTTTTTAATATTTATTTATTTTTGAGAGAGACAGAGACAGAGACAGAGAGCGAGTGGGGAGGGGCAATTCAAAGCAGGCTCCAGGCTCTGAGCTGTCGGCACAGAACCCTATGCGGGGCTCGGACACACGAACTGCAAGATCATGACCTGAGCTGAAGCTGGACACTTAACTGACTGAGGCACCCAGGCGCCCCCATACTTAAAGTTCTGAACAATAGCAAGAGCGAAACGCCCTGCTCCTGCCTCGTGCAATGCAATTATCCTTCCTGATAAAAAGCCACGCACGGTCTCTCACAATAAGGGTACGTGCAAATGCTGATGAATAATTGCCTCCATCTGTGGGCGATGCTCATTCCATAACCATGTTCTGTAACCAGTGGAGTAAATTATCAAGGTAAGCACCAGCAACACACCCTATACAAACACAAGGGAGGAGGAAAAACATGAAGGCAATTGGTTCAAGTCTATGTGTATTGACCCGAGGTGAAGGCTTGATGCTCCTGTTGTTTGGGGCATGACCTCCCAGGGGAGGAACAGAGATTGGGATGAGACAGAAAAGGGGAAAGACAGCAGAACGGGTCGTGGGGCCGGCTATCAGGTGGACAACGGCAGCCGATCCCACTGGGACTTCTCTAAGTAACAGGTTCAATGTTCTCTAAGTAACAATTCAACTCCGAGTTGTCTCTCTCAAGGATGGAGGTGGGAATCTATTGAACTCCAGTGGAGTAAATCTCTCCCAATGGCAGAGAGCTGCCCCTGGGCACTGACTCCTCTCCGCTTAGGGCACCCCAGGCATGGCTCGAGCAAACTTTCCTGACGTCAGAGAAAGCTGTGAGCAGGAAAACAGAAACACTTGAGGTCAGACTCCGCCAGCATGCGAAGAGACTGTCCACCAAAGACCTCCTTCACCATCACTGCAGCTGAAATCAGAGGCAGCGGCAAAGGTATGTGTTACAACAAGTGGCATTTCCCTCACTGGTCATAGAACTGCGGTTGGTATTTATAATTTCCTTCTTTGTCATTCATTCAGTATCTCCCTTTGATCTTGCTCCGCACCTCAGGTGATTTGGGTCTTACCGGGTAGAATGATCCAAACCAAGAACTTAGTAAAACGCAGTAGTTATAAGAGCGTGGCTCTGGAATTGCAGTCTGGATTTGAAGACTAGCTCGGCCACTTATTAGCTCTGTGACCTCGGTCAGGTTCTTTAATCTCTCTGTACCTCAATATGCTCATCCGTAAAACAGAGATGTTGCAAGTGTCCACACCAGAGTGTGCTATGAGAATCAAATGAGTCGATACATGTATAATACAGAGCAGCTGATGAGGCACAGTCAATGTCACTAAAGGATACATTGTTTATTTCCTGAGGAGTCTTGTCTGCATTGGGAAGCTAGTTTTCCACTAACTTTTCTCACTGGCTTGGCACACAAAAGGCAAACCAAAAGGTCCCCTAGATTCCAGAAAAGCTCTCTGTCCCCTTAGATAGCAGCAACCCTATTTCTCCTGGATGATCAAGAGCAATCATCCCAATGAGTATAGTGACCCTCTATTTGCCAGTAGCAAGCACCTGGACACTGGATTGTTGGTGCGGGAAAAACCACGCCTTCACTACCTATTCTGAACAGCAGAAGTAACAGACAGATGGCTTCTGCCTCACCTCAACCTTTCAAACCTTGACCACAGATGTCTTGTAATAACCTAGTTACTGTCAATTTTTTAAATTACTTATCAGTTAGAGATGCTTTTTTTTTCCTGAAATATTTACAAAGATACAATTCCATCTCTTTAGTAAGTGGAATATTTTGATCTGTGAAATATAATGTCTCCTTGTCTTGGATAGTGCTGATGGTTGTAAGTTTCTGGGTCACTTACCAGCACTCGGATTACAGTCTAAGCACGGTGGTTATAAGCAATACAAGTCTTAAAGTGGATGCTCCTGTGGGCGGAGTCCACTGTAGGAGTTATATTCATGCCCTGATTCTTCCTGGTTTTGCTTTTAAAGCCAACGAACTTTGGGGCATGCCGTCTTCAGACTCCTTGCATTCTCACTGAGAAATAAATAAGGAGCCTTTATTGAAAACGTCAAAGGAAAATAATTAAGGGGCAAAATGCATAGGTCCACTGCCTAGAGTTATTCCACATAGAGTCTATACTGTAGATTATTGCATGATTGTTCACATTCTGATGTGCTTTTGAAAAATTTCCAAGCAGAAGTAGAAAGAGAAGAGGTTGGGACATTTAGTGTGTAATGGAACATCATCTAAAAGTGCTGCTGTTAAAAAGTAAGTAGGTAAGCACTTGAGAAATTTGGGCATAGAGCATTCAGTACATAAAAACATGATATTTTAAGCTCAAGAATGAACTAAAAGTCTTATTGAACTGCTGACGGCTTTTGAAAAGTATTGAAAAACTATACAGTAGCACAAAGAACTGAAAGGGGAACTACAGTGCCATCCTGTATCAGTTGCATAAACAGGGTCCCCTAATGTTCCTTACAATTATCCTCATAGGTCCAACCCACTTGTCAGCAAAAATTAAATGGCAGAGTTACCGTGATATTGTTACTGAGATGCTGCCGACTTTTACAAAACACTCCTCAAGACATTTACTAATGTGTTGTTATAAATAATTAAAATCAAATGAATTCAGACTTGCTAAATAATTTAAACACCTGTCAAAATAAATCAGCCAAGAAGATTCTGAGGTTTAATATATTTGATTTGTCATGCTTTGATTTACTGGTTTTCTCATTGAATCAGATAAAATAAAATAACAGTTAAATGTTCAACTCATATATGCCAAGTAACAGTGCCTGTACTGTCCGGAAGAATGCATTTGTTGGAAAAGAAACTTATAAAATTTGAAATTTGGGTGGATTTTCCACAAATCACTTGTGCTCTAAGTTCAAATCACAGTCCTGTCTCCCCATTGTACATTGTATTTTCATAGACTATAGTCTAGTCCAGTTTTGGCTCAATGTACATGGTCCTTGGGCTCAAAACATTAATATATGTATATTAATATGTATGTGTGTCCTTGGCATCAAGAAATTAACAATACATAGGGGAAATAAAACATGTACAATAAAAATTAACTGTCAACGTAAGGCATTATATATCAAATGCCATAAATTCTAAAGGGATTCAAAATTAGATTAGACGGGACCAGACTCAATCAGAAAAAAAAAAAAAACTTAAAAAAAAAAACCCACCTCTTTTTCTGAACTTTAAATTATGCCTAGGACCTTGGAGAGGTGATGAGTAAGAGCATCTGGAACCAAGGTAAAGAGGAGAGTAATTTTCTCAGCATGGAAGAAGGAGCAAACAGCCCGGCTGAAAGAGGGGACTTCAGGACATGAAACAGAAGACAAGGAAAGAAACATTGGTTGGGATCCACCTAGGACGGGTTCTGAATTGAGGTCAAGTAGTTTCAGTTTCACTGTATAGACGGTCCTTAAGAGGCTTTTGGAGCAGCCCAGTACTAAGAAGGCTGCTCCTGGAGGACCCATTAGAAAGAAAGGGCTGAATGCAGAAGAGCCATTAGCAGGTAATTAGGGGAGCATGGATTCAGTGGCAGGGTCCAGTGGATCATGAATCATCGTACAAGGAATACAGAAGAAGGAACCAGAACAAAGGAGGTGTCCTTAGAACCTACAGAAGTTGGTGATTATTTGGCGAGAAGAGATGAAAGACT
This sequence comes from Suricata suricatta, assembly GCF_006229205.1. Taxonomy (NCBI): domain Eukaryota; kingdom Metazoa; phylum Chordata; class Mammalia; order Carnivora; family Herpestidae; genus Suricata; species Suricata suricatta. The sequence continues at coordinate 99,450,624 of NC_043710.1, forward strand.
AGACTAAGAAAAGAATCATATTGGGATGCCTGGGTGACACAGTGGGTTAAGTGTCTGACTTCTACTCAGGTCGTGATCTCGCGGTTCGTGGGTTCGAGCCCCGCGTCGGGCTCTGTGCTGACAGCTCAGAGCCTGGAGCCTGTTTAGGATTCTGTGTCTCCTCTTTCTGGCCCTCCCCTGCTCGTTCTCTCTCTCTCTCTCTCTCTCTCTCTCTCTCTCTCTCTCTCTCCAAAATAAACATTACAAAGAAGAAGAAGAAAGAAAGGAATCATATTGACAGAGAAAGAGAAACCAGGAAGAGTCAGTTTGCAAAGAGGAAAGTGGGCTCGATTTTCAAACCTCCAGGACCGGCTGTGTTTTCAGGGAGTCATATCTCCTGTTTAACATTCATGGAGAAGACTGCTGGAGGGGCGCCTGGGTGGCTCAGTTGGTTAAGCGGGTAACTTCAGCTCACGTCATGATCTCACGGTTCATGAGTTTGAGCCCCGCTGCTGGGCTCTGTGCTGACAGCTCAGAGCCTGGAGCCTGTTTTGGAATCTGTGTCTCCCTCTCTCTCTCTCTGCCCCTCCCCTGCTCTCACTCTGTCTCTGTCTCTCTCAAAAGTAAAAATAAACATAAAAATATTAAAAAATAAAAGACTGATCCCAGGCTACTCAAAAGTTAAAAAATAAGAAAGAAAGAAAGAAAGAAAGAAAGAAAGAAAGAAAGAAAGAAAGAAAGAAAGAAAGAAAAGAAAAGAGTGCTAGAAAAGTAGATCTGGAACTCTGGCCTAGCAATGATGGCTGGACAAGGAAATGAAACTGAACTTCCTGAGGGTGAGAATGCAGATACAGGAAAACAGAACCAACCTAGCGAATGCCCTCACGTGCAGGGAGGTCTTTTGCGGAAGCCAAAACATTTAATGGATGTCAGTGCAAGAAACGGACATTGGTAACACAAGTGATGACAATGATTATTGTTGTAGAAGTTTATCTCTCAATATTACTTGGGCAAATAGTAAGATACAGAAATGTTACTACAGAATACTGAAAAAGCAAGAATGATACCAACCAAGACTCTTTTTCACGAAATATGCCAAGAGAAATCGTAATGTATCAAGACAGATAAATGTTGGAATGTTTTCAAATTAAATGCACATTACTCACTTAGGCGAGATGGAGGCTGATGAAGTGTTTGTATACAAATACGTATGTGGATGTAAGCACATGAGAAGTGCTTAGTTAATGCCGCTTCATAATTAGTGAAGGACATTAAGACCTCAGATGCTCATGGGCAATGCAGGAAACCAGACATACAAATCACCAATTAAAGTAAAATTTTGCAATAATAATAATAATGCTTATTAGTATGATGATGACGATGATGATGTGCTTCCATATTTTTATTATCCCCACTTTATAGAACAAGAAACTGAGGCCTAGAGAGGTTACATAAATTGCTCAAAGTCACACAGTTAATAAATAACGCATTCAAACCCAGATTTGCTGATTCTGCAGTCTGGGCTCTTAAACACAGATACATCAAGTCTCCACATAGAGTTCAATAGTAGTTTCTATGCAACGTAGAAAGGAGGAGGTTCTTGATGCACAAGGCAAGAGACAGCACTGAGAGGGTAATGGGATCAGGAATAATTTCACTGGGATGAATAAGGCAGCTTCTGAAAAAGTAGAGGTTTGGTAGGCAAAGAAATAGAATGTGGCAGGAAAAAGGAGGAAGAATTACAAACACAAGGTGTGGCTGGCTCACAGATATGGTACTAATGTGCGTGATGGATAGGACGAAGAAGAAACGTTAGTAAGGAGGCAAGTGGAATAGTCCAGGCAAAGACAATGGAAGCCTAAACTACGGAGGGAAAGGAGGGAACAGAGTGTGAACATATTTAGAAAGTAGAGTCTACAAAGTTGAGTGCTGAGAGGACTTCCAGGTAAAGGGAAGGGGGGATGGAGGCTAACTCGGCTTATGACTAAGGCAACAGCACAAAACACAGGGTTTTTTCCTCTTGAAGACTCTGGGGAGAGGAGCCAGTCTGAAATGGGAAATAATGAATTTTACTTTGGACTTCTGCGTTTGGGATGCCTCTAAGACATCCAGATGGAGATGTATAGCGAGGTACTAAAAATTTGTGTCTGTCACTCAGAAGTGATTTGTTACTATCCACTAATATCAACCTGATGTAGCCCTTCCAAATGTATAATATTCTTTTATTTGTCCAAAAAGAATCCCTTTTATGTATGGCAATGCAAAGGTATAGGTTTAATAACACACACCAGTGAGCATAATCATACTATTGGTCAACAAGAGATCCCGGATGTGAAAGCCTGCTGTCAACTGTGGATCTGTCCATTAGGCTGTACTGCCTCCATGTGTATCTAAGTTGCAATAGCAGAAGGAAAGTATATCACCTACTTCATTGTTTTAGGAAACGTTATACATATTCAAATACTTGGAGCCAAAAGTAATCCAATGCGACAGATTCTTAGTCTTAAATGTAACATTTTGGGAGCTCTACCATAGTCTGGTATTTCCCAGAATAAAGCCTTAACACAATAATAATTTCTATATGACCTAAAAAAGAGTTCTTCGGTAATCTGAAAGGTTTTTATTTTTAGCTTTATTAAGTTACCAAGAAGTAATGGACCAATTAGAAATAAGGGCTAGAAGTAAAATGTAATTACTTGCTATACTATCTTCCTGTGGTCTTCAGCCAAAAGCTCTAAAGGTCAGAATGTATGTCTAGCATTAATAAAAAACCAAAGCATTGTTAAGTACCATAGTGAGCATACTCTGAAGATTTAGGGAAAGACAATAAAAAATGATTATTCTAGCCTGGGGGTGGGGAGTAGACTCACAAGTTCTAAAAAATATGGTTAGCACTTACTCGTGCAAACAAAGGAACAAATGCCTTCTTTCTTCAAAAACAGACACCGTATGGGGCGCCTGGGTTGCTCAGTTGGTTAAGCGTCCAACTTCAGGTCAGGTCATGATCTCACAGTTTGTGGGTTTGAGCCCCACATCGGGCTCTGTGCTGACAGCTAGCTCAGAGCCCGGAGCCTGTCTTTGGATTATGTATCTCCCTCTCTCTCTGACCCTCTCCTGCTTGCACTGTCTCTCTCTGTCTCTCAAAAATAAATAAAAAACTTAAAAAAAAAACCAAAACACCGTAGAAGTCCAAATAGGGAGAATGACTATGGGGGGTGGGGAGAAAAAATTGAAAGAATATTCTGGGGATTTAAAACTCAGATTTTCTTAGTGCTGAGACCTTTGAAAAGGAGGAGGAGGCTATGCAGAGTGGAAGTGAGGTAGTAGAATTTGAACTCAAGACTGAAACCTACCTGTGTCCTCAAATTCCATGCTGTCAACCACCCTGTGTTCCTTCAACAAAGAATGTTAGATCTTATCTTCCCCAAGCCCCAAGTCAGCAAGCCTGACATCCTCTTATCAACCATCACTTGGAGAAGAGTTTGTCTTCCATAAAAGCGTAATCCTACATAGGAGGAAATCTACAGTGGAGGTCACCCACCTTTTCATTATTAATTCAATGACTAAATCTCGAGTGTTTAATCTATGCTGGGCATGGTTCTGGCAATCGCATATAGCCAGCATGGAAGACAGGTTGGAGAAAGGCACGAATGAAGAAATGAGTGAATGGGTGATACACAGAAAGACTATCAGATCGTTATAAATACTAGTGATAGGAGGGAAGGAATGGTAGAACAGAAATAAGGCAATAACCTTTAGCTTGAAACCAGAAAACCCAAGGAATAGCTTGGCTTTGCTGCAAACTAGTGTTTGGATCTTGGACAGAGCAGCTCATTACCAGGATCTTCATGCCTCACATGTCAAATAAAAGTCATTTTAAAATATAGTGTGTGTATATATATATAGTGTGTGTGTGTGTGTGTGTGTGTGTGTTGACCATATATGTTTATCTCTGTTCCTTTCCAAAAGCTCAGAGAGTGATACAGTAAACAGATTCTGCCAACAAAAACAAAAAACAAGCAAAAACAAAAAAAACAAAAAAGAAAGACATAAACCCACCAGGACGAAAGAGAAGAAAAGTTGACAGCAGACAAGATTGTCAACCAAATTTCAGAAGATAATGTGGAAGTTCCTCAAAAAACTATCAACAGAACTCCCCTATGACCCAGCAATAGCACTGCTAGGGATTTATCCAAGGGATACAGGATTACTGATGCATAGGGGTACATGTACCCCAAT
>NC_043710.1:99454941-99490134 GCF_006229205.1 Suricata suricatta
GGGGGAAAAAGAGTTGGGGAGAGGGAGGGAGGCAAATCATGGGAGACCCTTGAATACTGGAAACAAACTGAGGGCTGAAGGGGGAGGGGGGAAAGCGGAAGGGGGTCATGGTCATGGAGGAGGGCACTTGTGGGGAAGAGCACTGGGTGTTATATGGAAACCAACTGGACAATAAACTATAAATTAAAAAAAGAAACAAATTTCAGAAGATAAAAGTAGTTGAACAATCAATTGGTAGATGATGAAGCAGAATTAAGGAAGCTGAAACCTAGTGTGGAAAGTCAGAAGCCAAAACAAGCCACTAGATAGAATAAAATGAAGTCAGAGAAAAAAGACTAAGCCGGAATAAATAATATAAGTAAAACTTTAAAAATAATAATATTACCAGAGAGATCATACAATAATGTAACTACGAAACAAGAACATTATTCTATAAAAAGAAAATAATCAGGAAGCATCAACAACAACAAAAACTTCTCAGAAATGAAAGGATGGTAGGAAAATTTTTAAATTCATCAGAAAGATTGAAAGATAAAGTTGAAGAAATCTACTAAGAAGTGAAACCAAGATACAAAAAGATAGAAAAAAGGAGATAATAAGAAAATCAGAAGATATATCCAAAATCAGAGGATACATCCAACTTTTCAGGCATTTCAGGAAGAAAATGAGGGCATTTTAGGTAGAGAATGAAGAAATGAAGAAAAGGAAATTCTCAAATTGAAAACAAATACCAAAAATATCCTAGTATGGAAAAGCAACAGTATCCATAATGAAAGAATCTGCAGCAAAGGAGAAAGTCACATCATTGTAACATTTTATAAAACCAGACATAAGGAAAAGATCCAAAAAGTGGACCAGAGAGGGAAAAAGCAAGTTGTTTCCATACAAACATTTAGAAATCGAAATGGCATTGGACTTTTTATCCACAACCCCGGAATCCAGGAGACAATACCAAAATGTCTTCAAAATTCTAATGGAAAATTATTTCCAACCATTAAACACTAGGGCAAACTATTAGGTACATAGGAAGGTAAAATAAAGACATTTTAGACATTAAATTTCTCAAAAAATTCCTTGCTGGGGCACCTGGGTGGCTCAGTCGGTTAACGCCTCCGACTTCGGCTCAGGTCATGATCTCACATTCGTGGGTTGGAGCCCCACATCAGGCTCTGTGCTGACAGCTCAGAGGCTGGAGCCTGCTTCTAATTCTGGTCTCCCTCTCTCTCTGCTCCTCCCCGCTCATACCATCTCCCTCTGTCTCAAAAATAAATAAAAAACATTTAAACAATTTTTTAAAAATTCCTTGCTATGCCTTTTTGGGAAGCTTCTGGAGAACGTGATCAAGTCAAAAAGTGTATCAACTAAGAAAGAGCTATGGTACAGCAGGTGCAGTGGATTGCCTCACCAAGTATCCTAACCTCCTAAAGCTAAAACCACATTTACGCAAGTCTCTGGAAGACTTCAATTGTATTCATCACACACATGCACAAGACTTGAATTCAGGACTGCGTGAAATGGACACTGAGTAATTAACATGCATGGCATCCAGGGCGCCTGGATGACCTAGTTGGTTGAGCATCCGACTAAAGCTCAGGTCATGATGTCATGGTCCGTGAGTTTGAGCCCTGCTTCGGGCTCTGTGCTGACAGCTCAGAGCCTGGAGCCTGCTTCGGATTTTGTGTCTCCCTCTCTCTGCTCCTCTACTACTCGCTCGCTCTCTCAAAAAAATAAACATTAAAAAAATAAAAAGTAAAATAAAAAAGTAAATAAGGAAGACTGATCCATATCTATCACTGGTATCGAAAATTTCAATCAGGAAAAGCAGAAAAAGTAACAATTTATTTGAAGTCATTGAGTGGAGAAGTGATGAGGCGCCTGGGAGACTCAGCCCAACTTCAGCTCAGGTCATGATCTCACAGTTCGTGGGTTCAAGCCCCACAGTGGGGCCAGTGCTGACAGCTCAGAGTCTGGAGCCTGCTTTGAATTCTGTATCTCCCTCTCTCTCTGCCCCTCCCCCACTCACATTCTTCTCTCTCAAAAATAAACTTAAAAATATATATAACATGCATGGCATCTTTTCTTGCTGCTGTGGATATATCAAGTGTAAAATGGCTCTGGAGACAACAAATGCAGTGGCAGCGGCCCTGATTCCTGTATCAAAGTGGAGACGGGATGTTTCTGGAGACAACAACTGTAGCGCGGCCTCCTGATTCCCCCCCCCCCCCCCCCCCCCCCCCCCCCCCCCCCCCCCCCCCCCCCCCGCCCCACCCCTACCCAGCATCTGGATTGTGGCAGACCTGGTGGCTCTGGAGCCGGTGCTATTCCAGGCCTCATCGCTGGAGTCTCCATCCAGAGCCCGCCCCTCAGCCCTCCCAGCAGTTTCCACCACCGAATTCCTGCACTAAATACTTTCCTACTTAAAATAGCTGGACTGGTTTTTGTTATCTATCTGCACCTGAAAGGACTGTAGGCAATAGATACCCAAGGACAGGAATCTGCGATTACGTGATGTGGACTTTTTGGAAGGAGTGGGGAGCTGTGACAGTTAGAAGTTGGGACACGGATAGACCTTGAATGTCATTTGAATTATCACCCATGTGCAATGAAATGTGCCTTTTGTAGGCTTCGAAAGCCGCAGCACAGGGGGCTGCACAAGGTCTGAGAGGTCCGGGTGACTCTTCACTAGGGTCCCTTACGGCCATTCTGGGCACTCACTGCCTCCCAGCTCCAGATAAAAAGTCACACCAGCTGGTTTCAGGTCATTCTTATATAATAAAATGCCCATTTATTCTCTTCAGGTCACACAACACACATTCAATTCGATAATAAAAATCTCCAGTCCCGGATCCCCCAGTCTGGCCTGTTGCAGCCAGAAGCCGGCTCTTGGAAGAAGAGAAAGGCAGCATCCGCCCTCCACCCCGTCTACTGCTTCTTCTCCCTCGTCTTGCCAACCCTGGGTTTTGGCCGCTCCAAGGTCTGAGGACATGGAAAAGAAAGGAAAGGAAAGCATAAGAATTCATACCTACCCGGCACTGCAGTGGTGATGCAGACATCATGCTTTCTGTTCTCAGAGAAGATTTTAAATCAGCTGTTTTGAAATCCTGGGCAGCTTGGCAGATTTCGTGCAGGCTTCATAAACCCCACGTCACTAGAAAGCTTCAGGCTGCAAGTCCCTTGCCGTGGGTGCCAGCCCCTGGATTCTGACCGGTGCTGGCTGCTCCTTCCGCACTCCACAGGCATCCAGGGGTGCACCTGCAGCGGGGGACTCGGGGACACTTCCATGCTGGCTTCTCACATGCACAATTCCTTGTGGTTCACGGAAGACACTCATCCTTTGCCCCAACAAAGTGAGAAATGCAGGTGAGTCCCAACACATCGGCAGCCTCTGCTTCACTCCTCCACTAGAAGAGACAGCCAGCAAGCCCCTCTCTTTTTAGATTTCTCAGGTGTAGTTAAAACACATTCCCTAACTGGGGCACCTGGGTGGCTCAGTCGGTTAAACCTCCAACTTCGGCTCAGGTCATGATCTAACAGTTTGTGAGTTCGAGCCCTGTGTAAGGGATCTGTGCTGACAGCTCAGAGCTTGGAACCTGCTTCAGATTCTGTGTCTCCCTTTCTGTCTGCTCTTTCCCCATTCACACTCTGTCTCTGTCTCTGTCTCTCTCTCAAAAATAAACATTAATTTTAAAAAACACACATTCCCACGAACCATGAGATCATGACCTGAGCCGAAGTCAGACGTTCAATCAACTGAGCCACTGTGCTGACCACTAGCTCAGAGCCTGGAGCCTGCTTCAGATTCTGTTTCTCTCTTTGCCCCTCCCCTGTTCACACTCTGTCTCTGCCTCTCAAAAATAAATAAATGTAAAAAAAAAAATTTTTTTTAAACACACACATTTGCCCACTGGTGGGGGCACATGTTGAAGTCTGTGCATGGTGCTGTTGAGGTTCTTTCCCTGAACTTGAGGCCAGGGGCAGGCATCCTTGGGGAGGGAAGGGGAGCTCACAGAACACCACCAGCTACTCTGCAAAACTCACGTTTCATCACCCACAATCCATGACCTCACACTCTCTCCTTAGACAGGGCTATAGGAGTTGGAAGACCTGTCTTGGGGTGTCTCTTGAAATTTTTGCATCTTGGCCTGAAGATGCTCTCTGTTGCACAGGGGATTTAGTTGAAACTGCCACTATATATTGTTACACTTTGGCAAAAATTAAGCTTAGAACGATGGGCTTTCACTAGACTGGATAATCGTTCAGGTCTCTTCCAGCTCTACAGATGGTATGTGGGGGATGGTGGGAGGTACACCTGAGGAGGAGAGCCAAACGCTGGTGCTCATGGCATGGAGACAAGGAGGAAAGGTATGCGCATGTGCATGGCACGGTGTGGTTGGAGGCATGGGTGGCAGGTGGCCACACAGGATTTAGACCCTGTTGACCCTCCCTGAAAGCCTTGGAAGACAAGGCTGAAATCATGACCATCCAAGCCATCAAAGAACTACTGGCCAGACACCAGCATCCGAAGAGACATGAAAGATGGTGGTTTAGGAAAAGAAAACCTTTTTTCTTTTTCTTTTTGAGATCTTTAGGATGTTAGGGAGATTCAATATATTTAACTAAGGGAGGATTATATCAATGACGCTTACACTTCATTAAGTCTCAGGGTTACTGGCTGGCTCAGTCAGTGGAGTGTGTGACTCTTGATCTTGGGGTAGTAAGTTCAAGCCCCACATTGGATGTAGAGATTACTTAAAAATAAAATCTTAAAACACACACACACACACACACACACACACACACACACACACACACAATTCACTAGGTCTCTATGTTTTTAATAAAAATAAATGGGCACTCATTTGCAACAACTCCATGAATGCATTATTGAAGATGGAGGCTACACTTCAGGCAGCCTATTCTAATGAAATGTCGCTTGATAGAAAATGTAGTAAAAGCAAAATCCTTTCTTAAGGAATAATAAGAGTCCAAGCGTTTAGCTCTGATAAGGTGAATAGGTCCCGAACACTCTTTGGTGGACTTCCAATCAGAAATAAATGGCATCTGAGAAGGTTTAGAATTGGAGGCGAGCCTATATAATATGGGCTTCTGAGCATCTGTATAGAGAAACATTTTCTAAATGTTTTGGGTCTGGGATTAGAGGAAAATTTGCTTCTGCATTCACAGTTTAGAAATTCCAACAAAATTGTTTTCTTTAATGATCCTGTAATTCACTGTGATGATTTATACCCTAACGTTTGAGTCATTTAATTTCCAGTGATGGGAAAAGTGAGGTAAGGGAAAACTAAGGTGATCGATCATCAAGTTAGTCACCCTCAGCAAAACTGTCAATTTGATAGGTAAAAATTGCATATCATTGATTTAATTTGCATCTTTTTGATTACTAGTGAAGTTGGGCATTTTTCAATGCTTAATGGCCATTCATATTTCTTCATTTGTGAATAGTCTGTTCACTGGTAGAAATGGTCTTTTGATAAAGCAGATAGCAATTTCCCCTGGAATAAAGATAAACTATGTTCCAGCTCCTCTGTTTCTTAATTTGTACCTTATGAGGGCGCCTGAGTGGCTCAGTCGGTTAAGCGTCCAGCTTTGGCTCAGGTCATGATCTCACGGTTTGTAGGTTCGAGCCCCACATTGGGCTCTGTGCTGACAGCTTGGAGCCTGGAGCCTGCTTCGGATTCTGAGTCTCCCTCTCTCTCTGCCCCTCCCCTACTCGCACTGTCTCTCTCTGTCTCTCAAAAATTAATAAAAAACATAAAGAAATTTTTTAAAAAAATATTTGTACCTTATGATGCTGCTCTTGGGTAAGTAGATTACAGGTCCCTAGCCATAAAACAGAACAAACTAAAAACTAACCATCTTAAATGTGAATCACTTTTAAATGTTTCTTCTACTGTAACTCTGTGCTATTTTCAGACAAGAAATGTTTCCAAAAGTCAACTGTTTCAACAATAAATTGTTAGCCTTGAAAGACAGATACCAATGTTTAACTTGCTTGTCATTTATAAATTCTACAAGTTAACTCATTGAATTACTGAATGGCTAAGACAGACATGTAGTTTCATCTGATATAAAAGTTTTCCATGTTAAGCTCCTAAAATCATGCTTTCTTATATTGAACTTTGGGGTCCTAAGGATCCTTGCATCTTTACACTAGAATGAATTCCAAACTACTGCCTGAGGAGAATCTAGGCCCTACCCAAAATGCCCTTCAAGACTTTTTTCTGCTCTCAAAAGAAGCTGTCACTCCTATCCCCAGCCTAGATCACTATTAATATTTATGGCTCTACCTTGAACTACACTCCAGCTACCTGCCATTGAAAATAACATTGAACTCACAATACTTATCCAAAGTCAGACAAATAATATTTCTGGAAGAATGACTGAACGGGTTATTCCCCCAGTTCATGCTAAGATCTATCCCTAGAAAAGACCAAAACAGAAGAGAAGTAGACCTCAGATTCTGACAATCCTGTTCTTGCTAAACTAAACTCAGACATGATGTCATTGGCCTACACCGAGGGGCATTTATACAAAACCATCAAACTCACGGGCCTCTCACTTTCTTGACTTCCTTCTCTTTATGGACATTTTTCATCTAGACAACCTGAGGTACCAACTTTCCAGTCACATCCTGAATATCATCATTAGAAATGGGTCCACTTACTTCCAACTTACAAATCTAACATCTCAACCTCTTTGCTGCCCATCCAGCTTCTTTACCTAAGTAGTGCACTGCCACATTCTTCACCTCGTTAAGAGCACCTACCCAGGGACACCACCACCACCACCACCATCCCCACTACAGCTGCCTCTACTGCCACCACCACCACCTTCACCATCATTATCACTGCCACCTTCACCATCATCATCATCACCACCATCATCATCACCATCACTACCGCCTCTACATCATCACCACCATCATCACTACCGTCACCACCTCTACCATCACCACCACCACCACCACTTCAATCTATCAAAGATTCTTGTCCTCATTTTCTTCCTTATTCACCTTAGATACCATGGCCTGAATTTATGATCACACATGTAATTTAAAAGCCCAAGGGTACATCCTGCTTTAGCTATAGCTTGATGCTAAGGTTCAGATGATGTCAAAAAAACTCACTTTCTCTTCTGGGTTTAAAAGCTGTGTTTCCTCTATGTTGGTAGAGCCTGAGTCCCCACCTTTGTAAAGATACCCTGTTGATCCTAGACAGTCCAACTTCATAGTTCTTTTACATGAAGGAGAGATAAATTTCACTCGTATTTCAGCCATTCTTATTTTGTTATTTCTGTCACTCATAGCCTAATCTAATGCTAATGCTAACAGATACAAAGTATATGACATTGATCTAGACCATGGCATTTCGGGAGCCACATATAGCATAATAATGTAAAAGCAAATAAAAAGTAGAAGATGAAGGAAAATCCCATGGTACCAAAGCATATCTTTTATGCCATCCTAATAAGTTTAAATGTAAATGTTATTCTTTAAGCATTGTTTATATGTATAGACATGGGATATTTGAAATAGTTTGAGCTAGGTGTAATATGATTAGATTATTCTATGCATGGGAAAGATTCCTGAAGATCTTTTGGAGTTGGGCAAACCTGAGGAATTGAGCTTATAACAATTCTGGTAAGAGATGATGAGTGTCAAAATCGGGGCAGCAGTGCTGGGGAAGGCAAAACGTGGACAGACTCGAAAGATATATACAAGACAGAATTGACCAGAATTTAGTCAACCTGGATGACTTCTAAAGCAAGAGACAGACCAGCACTATTACAAGACTACAACCAACTGACACAAGAAGTCCGCTATGGGCGTTCCAGAGGGATGACGTGAAAAAATGCAGCTACGCATTCCAGGAGATTTCTCATTCACCACTCATGTATATATTTCTCACAAAAGTCCTGAGACTCACATGCATATTGTGTCTGAATGAATGTGCATACTTCCCTGGAGTACACATGTGTTTGGATCACTCTCATATGTCAGCTATCAGTTGGATCAGTTCCTCCTCTTTCAGCAGGCTAGTATTTCCAGCCTACTGCTTTGGGCATGCAAGTGAACTGTAACTTTATCTTCCTACAATTCAGCTTCATCTTCGAGTCTCAATTCTACTGAATGACCTAATGTGGTTTTATTTTTCCCCCCAACCATTGTAGGTTTAAACTATCGATTCAGGCTTTTTTCTCCCTCCCCATGTTTACTGAGGTCATTTAAATTCCTGGGTGTTTATATAAGCTGACTGTATTGGGGATGGGGAGTGGAAATGGACATTGGTCCAACTGAGAAATGGCAAAAGCCTTCACAATGCAATGGCTATAGAGTTGCATCTTCTAAGTACAGAGGGGCATATAGAGGAAATTCTACCATTCACATGCCCCTTGTGAGGCAAATATAACAAAATAAAAACTAGGGTTTTTTTGTTTGTTTGTTTGTTTGTTTAGAGACAAAAAGAGAGGGCACAAGCAGGGGAGGGGCAGAGAGAGAGGGAGAGAGAGAATCTCAAGCAGACTCCATGCTCAGCACAGAGCCTGATATGAGGCTCAATCCCATGACCCTGGGATCATGACCTATGCCAAAATCAAGGGTCTGACGCTCAACCGACTGAACCACCCGGGCTCCCTGAAAATTAGTATATTTTTAAAGTGTAAATTGGCTTCTGATTCACTTTGCATGAACTGCCCTATTCAGAAAAGAACTTTGGAGATCGTAACTTTTTAGAGTATTGAGAAAGGCATGCACATACATTTCAAACTGACTTCTAATTTTATGCAATGATTTCAGTTCACACTGAAATCATACACTCTGGAAAACTCTAACAGTCCTATAAGATGGTTAAATGAGACTAGCTAATCAGTTCAAATCAGAACTTCATTCCCAGTGTAATCGGCTCCTGACTTTGAGGATCAGGTATTGAGGGTAGTAAAGATATTAACCACTTCGTATGGAGCCCTCACTCATCCATCTCCTGACTCCCTATAGAACCACTAGGAGAACAGCCAGTTTTGACATCAAATTTATTATCAAAATCAATCGTTGGTAGGAAAAGATTAGGAAACACTCAATTTATAAATACAAAATTGTGACTGATAACGCTCTTTCTCTACTCTCCATACCCAGAAACATTTTTCTTTAATTTCCATCCAAAGTCTTCAGTCTTCATATCTGAAAAATAAATGTCACTATCTTTTCAGCTTAAAGACCCCTTATCAGGAAACCTGGCTGGCTCAGTCGGTAGAGCATGCAACTCTTGATCTCGGGGTTCAAGTTCAAGGCCCCTGTTGAGTGTCGAGATTACTTAAAAATAAAATACTGGGGCAAAAAGATACCTCATCATTTACCCTGATTTTGTCTTCTGGAGATAAACTTGTGGAAACCTTAAATGTATTCAACAAATATGTACTGACTGCCTATTATAACCCAGGTACTGTGGTAAGCACTGGGATACGACTGTGAACAAAACAAAAGTCCCTCCCTTCATGCAGCTTACATCCCCTTGGTGGGGGGGTGCAAACAATAAACAAAACGAATAAGTAAAATGCATATTATGTTATGTGGTAATAAGTGCTATAGAGAAAGATAAAGCAGAGAAGGGAGTAGGGGGACAGTTTTAAATAGTCGAATGAAGATGTTCCAGTGGAGCATGAATGAGGAGAGAGAGTAGGCTGTGCAAAGACAGAAGGAAAGAGCTCTTCCAGAGGGAACAGCAAGTCCACAGACTCTGAGGTGGCAGCCTGGCTCTCCTGCTTGAGGAACAGCAAGGAAGCCAGTCCGGTGCACCTGGCTGCCTCAGTCGGTACAGCATGCAACTCTTGATTTCTGGGTTGTGAGTTTGGGCCCCACATTGGGGGTAGAGATTACTTAAAAATAAAATCCTAAAAAAAAAAAAAAACAAAACCAGAGAGCGAGAGAAGCCAGTATGTTGTAAAGGTATTAAAGAGAAGGTAGAAGATGAGACCCAAGAGGTAATGAGAGACCAAGGAATTTGAATTTTTCAGTGACATGAGAAGCCATGAGAAGTTCTGGAGCACAGCAGTAAGAAGATCTGACTTACATCTTGCAGGACTGTAGCTGCCAGCTTGAAAATAGCAATAGTAATAGCAGGGCAAGGCCTAATTAGATACTATTCCAGTAATCCACACCAGAGACAATGGCCACTTGGATCATGGTGGCAGAGGTGGAAAGAGTGAGAAATGGTTAGAATCTAGAAATATTTTGAATATACGCCCTATGGAATTCGCTGAGGGGACACTTATGGGGAGATGAGAAAGAGTGAAATAAAAAATGAGACGTTTGTCCAAAGATGATGCACAGTTGGCTAACAGACAAATGAAAAGATGTTCAATGTCACGCATCATCAGGGAAATGCAAATCAGCACCACAGTGAAACACCGCCTCACACCTGTCAGAATGGCTGAAATTAACAACACAGGAAACAACAGATGTTAGGACAGATGTGGAGAAAGGGGAACTCTCACACGTTGGTGGGAATGCAAACTGGTGCAGCCACTCTGGAAAACAGTATGGAGGGCCCTCAAAGAGTTAAAAATAGAAGTACCCTATGACCCAGCCATTGCACTGCAAGGTATTTACCTAAAGTATACAATGATTCTGATTCGAAAGGACACGGGCACTCTCACATCAACAATAGCCAAACTATGGATTCAGCCCAAGTGTCCATTGACTGAAGAATGGATAAGGAAGATGTGATACAATCACACTAGAATATTACTCAGCCATTAAAAAAAAAAAGAATGAAATCTTGCCGTTTGCGATGACATAGATAGAGCTAGAAGGTATTATGTTAAGTGAAATAAGTCGGCCAGAGAAAGACAAACACCCCATGATTTCACTCATATGTGGAATTTATAGCTCAGTTGGTTGAGCATCTGACTTCGGCTCAGGTCATGATTTCCTGGTTCATGAATTGGAGCCCCACATCAGGCTCTCTACTGTTACCACAAAGCCCACTTTATCCTCTGTTCTCCCCCTCTCTCTCCACTTCCTCTGCTTGTGCTCTGTCTAAAATAAATAAACATTAAAAGAATGTTTTTAAATCTGCCCTACGTATGTGCCTCATTTTCCAAGCTTAAACTTCTATAAACACAAATATAACATTTCTAATTAAAATATTAAATTATTTGTACCAGCATGATTAACCCAAATACACTTAAAATTATTCATGGATTATTCAAATGCAAATTTTAGTAATCATTAAATTAATCCATTTTAGTTCATTATGAAGCTCATGAGGTTATGTGCAGACTCCATATATAGAGAAGTTCGGAGTCATAGAGAATTTTTAGGTAACAGTTCATTTCGGCTCAGAAATGAGCACCACTATGCACTAGCTGTGTGTGTGCTGGGAAAATAACAATGAATTAATCATTGCATTTGGCCTTGAGGAACTTATAGTCCAGCCAGACCATCCAACCAATAGCCATAACTCAAAATGAGCTATATTATAGAAGATATGAGATATTGGAGAAGTACAGAGTACTCTTTGCTTAACTGTTGTAGAAACACAGAGAGTGAAAAATAAGTTCTCCTTGGGGATATAAATGGTTTAGAAAGATTACAAAGGGGAGATCATATTTGTTCTGGGCCTTGAAAGATGAATAGAAATTTGCCGACTGTTGGGAGCCTGAACTCATCAGTTGAGAATACTCCTTGTGAGGTAAGGCAGGTTTGCAAGGACTCCTGCTGTCAGATGATGACTGATATCTACCCCGACTCAATTGTTTTTGCTTGAGCACAGACCCCCCCCAGACACCTTGTTGACTGGCATGGGAGTGACTTGTCCCCTTATTCTGTCCCTAAATATGCTGATTGCATCTTGTGAAGGAATTTCTTGTAGGAACTTCTCTTGTGATTATGGGAGCAAACACTGCATTTCCTGAGAATCCTGTTTTTCTTATACTTCCACTTAAGCAAAAAGGCTATTGACCCCTGCTCACAAAGAACTTTTGCCTTTGCTATGCTAAAAACATTGTCTTGTGTTTGAACTCTAAAGATACCCTCCTTCCCCATATGATAAGCATCTAAATCACCTACATCAATCACTATTGATAAAGGTTATGCATGAGTCTTCTACAAACCTATGTTCTGGGAAATTTTTACATATCAAAGAAATTTATCATCAGAAATCATTGTCTAAGGCAAATGCCATTTCTGTGTTGTTCGCCATACACTTAACCATAAATAAAGCTGAGTCTCAGTCAGTGAAGAGATGCCTGCCTGGTGATCAGAAAGAAACTTGAGGTTCTCTCCATCTCTCTCACCGACACCATCCATTCTTCAGGGAACCCTGAACCTGCTGGACTCTGGCAGCCGACCAGTTGGATGGTGAAAGGGATACAAGGAGAGGACTAAATAGTGGGGGGGAGGAAAGTGTAGCATGAACAGCATGTCATGTAGAGGAGTCACTGACTAGATCACAGATGCCACATTATGATTTTTACATGATTAGGTATTCAGACTTTGTCCTAGAGGGAATGAGTCACCAGAAGTGTTCAATGTCATAATTCTAGAAGCAATGTAGAACTAAATGGGAGGCTGTCATGGAATGAATTATATCCCTCAAGAAAGATACAAAGAAGTTCTAACCTCTAGGACTTCAGAACATGCCTTATTTGGAAACAACCTTTACCAATGATCAATTTAAAATGAAGTCATTATGGTGGGCTCTAATCCACGGTGACTGGTGTCCTCATTAAAAGGGGTAAATGTGGACACAGACACAGATATGCACAGAAGGAAGACTGTGTGAAAAGATACAGAAAAAATGTCATGTGACAGTGGACGACTGGAATGGGACACCTACATGCCCAGGAATGCCACAGATTGCCAGCCAAGCACCAGGAGGGAGGAAAGAGGCCTGGAACAGATTCTCCCTCACAGCCCCAAAGAAAGAACAAACCCGGAAACACCTCAGACTTGTAGCTTCCGGAACCTTGAGATGACGTTACCTTAAGCCATTCTGTTAGTGGTGCTTTGTTACAACAGACCTAGGAAACGAATATCCAGGTTACTGAGCAGTACAGTCTGGAATGATAAGAGACTGAACAGTGACAATCGGGAGTTCAGAAAAGGTCAAATCTGAAAGATATCGCTGAGGTAAACATAACAAGTTTAATTATTGGCTGAATATGCCAAAATAGAGAGAAGAGTCCAGGATAGGTGAAGTTTTTATTCTATATTAACCAACTGAATGTGGTATCTAAACTACGTTACCTTAGATCCTTGTTAGATCTCTCCTGAGGCTGGGGACCTTATGGAAAGTCCCATCCCTTTTCCTCTGGCTAATGGCGTCTAACTGGCTATGCTTCTGACCTGTCATTCAAGCCAGCCTTTAGGCCGGTTTCCCATTTCCATCCTGTTGGCTTGTAGCTATGTTCTGCTCCATCTACCTAGTTTCTTTAAGAGGCTTCACTTGACCTGCCTACTTTGCTTTCCATTTCAATTTTGTCCAGGGCGCTATGTATTAGATTACCCTTAGCTCTACATTCTGCCACCTGCAGAACAATTGCATCCCTTCCTTATACACAACACAAGCCCCCAGCCCCCAGATTCAGGACCACAGCTCTCACTTGTCCAGGGAGCTAGAATAGACACTAAACACACTAACCAACCTGAAAAGTACAGGAAAAGGAAACATGAAAAGAAATCTAATTTCACTTTTGGACATTATAGAGACTATATTTTTGATACAAAGGGAAGCTACTGACCAATCCTTTTTCCAGAACTGCTAATACGCCATATACTCCATCCAAAGGGATTGGCTTGCTATATATTCCTGTCTCACTGGCCATTTCTTTTTGGTATAAACACCTGTTCCAAACTGAGCCAACTAGATTATCTCTGGAGGAAAATAGGAATCGGCCTCTGGATGTGCCTAGATATCTAACATGGAACTTGCAGCAACCATAGTCTTCCATATGGACGAAGCAGGAGACACAGCTGGTTCACAGGGAGGTAAGAATTAAGCAGATGTTAGAAGAAAGTAAATATGAGAGAGACAGAGACACACGCTGCCTGTGTTCCTTACAGCTTTCCCTTTCCGGGTTTCAATCCCTTAGGACACCATCTGCATTCCTGCTTGTGGATTGTGTAAAAATACCTCCATATTCTTATGATAAGTGCATTTATCATTTTATGTCACCCTAACTGGAGTTTGTTTCAAAGAATCCTAACCAACACAGATGTATTGACTCTGAAATGTGTATCCAACACTTAAGGGCTGAGGTATTTGGAAATGCGGGTCACAAGACAGAGCAGCGGTTGAGGGAGAAGATGTGGTTTGGGTAAAGGAGTAACTGAAGCCACTGGAGTTGAGGAGGTCACCAGAAGTAGTTCACAGTGATGGGCGAAAGGAGCAGAAGGTAAAAAGAGGGAAACTGGGTGTCTTAGAAATTTCAGTATTTAAGAAACGTTTGACAGTAAGAGAAGTCAGTGAATAAGGTTAAAAAATACAGAAGACTAGGAGAGAATACTTATGTAGAAGCCAAGAAATAAAAGTATCCAAGTTGAATTTACAGAAAATCCAAGCATCAGTGGCTTAAACAGGGATTGAGGAGTCTCAAACAAGATGCCCAGAGCTGGTACAGCGGACCAACGACTCCATGAAGGACTCTTCCTCTCTCTCCCACCAACATCTTTACCGTCTAGCCTTCATCTCTATGGTCACAAGATGGTTCTTAAACCTCCCAGGTAGGAAGGAAAAGCAAAAGAGAACGAGTGACGGGTAGCGTGGGTGCCACTCCCCATTGGAAAAGCAAAAGCTTTACCAAAAGCCCTATTTAAGTTTCCATGGTCAGAACTCTGTCACCTGGCCATCCCCACCTGGAGGAAGACTACAACTGTGGAAAGAAGCTGGGTCAGCCAATCAGCTTTTAACAGTAGACTACAGTCCACAACAGCTACTGGAGGTCAAGAAGAATGATGCCTAAAGATAGATGATGAGGAGAAGGGAGGGGATTTGATAGCCAGAAAATCCCTGGCAGCCCATCGAAAGCAATTTCAGATGGGCTGCCCGCTGGCTCAGTCTGGAGAGCATGGAGACTCCTGATCTCCAGGTTGCAAGTTTGAGCCGCACCTTGAGTGTAGAGATTACTTAAAAATGAGTATAGACGGTTCTTTTCTAATACTTGAAAAGGAGGATGATGGAGGAGGCAAAAATCTAAAGGCGCATACGCAGAGATGCTTTGTTTGGCTTGAGGACTGTGACTACTTGAGCATGTTTATATACACTGAGGAGTAGAAGCAATTGGAGACAAGGAGATCTGAGGTATAAATGGCAAGACAGAAAGATCAACTATTGGAAGGAAAAAAGTCTGAAATCCCTTGGGTGGCAGGGAATTAAATGCAATATTGAAAGCGATACCTTTGTCTTCAAAAAAAGATAGGAAGTGAAAATGAATAACTATACTGCAAGTTTGGATGCGGGCATGAAAAAAAAGCAGAAATGTTGAAAACTCTATTTTGGCAAAAATACACTTAAAATGATAGAACCTTGAATTCACTGTTACCAATTTTAAGGAGGGCATGAAGAAGCAGTAAGATCTCATCAGAGTTCAGGTGTGCTTGGTTTATTTGGATCCCCGAGCTGGCTCTGCCAAGTAGGGACCTCTGTAGGATTTTTCCCATTTACAGAACGGAGAGCCAGGAGAATGGGAACTTTTATGAGCAGCTCAACATCTCACTTTTCTTTTTCTTGGTTCATTCTATCCCTCTCGAGACTGGAAGGCCCCAGAGAGGATGGAGAGGGTACCTGGCCTTTCTCTCACTCTTCCGTGAGATACGGAAAGAAGATACACACCGGTGGCAGGAGCACTGGCCAAGCACTTGCTAGAAGCATCCAGACCTTGCTCTGCAAATTTATTTTCATTCTGTTCTCAACTCCTTCGCCCTAGTGCGCATGGGAGGCGGCGTGGAGCAAAGCTAGACTGCAGGACGCCGTCGGCGGGCACCTTCAGGCGCGTGGGAACCGGCAGGGCCTTCATGGGAAGGAAGACGCCCCAGAAGCGACCCATTCGCAGAAGCCCACCCTAGCTCTGACAAGCCCGCCCCCACGCCCGTAAGAAAAAGATTCTCACTTTTCATTGGCTGACTCTCGAGGAGGGGGAGCCTTTGCTTCATTTTCATTGGCTGCCGCTGCCGTCACGTCCTCTCGCCACACCCACCTTCCCGGCGGCGCCCAGTGAGATTTGGGGTAGAGAGATTTACCGAAGGTGGGGGCAGGAGTCGCGCACAGTCAGCCCGCTACCCCTCCCTCGAGCCCCGCCCCCTGGCCCGAGGCCCCGCCCCTGCCGGCCGGGCCCCGCCCCTCCCTCCTGAGAGGGCGGGGACCAGGCGGCGGCTGCAGTCGCAGGAATATGCTGGAAGCCGGCGGGCGGGTTCCCGGGCGGTGCTGAAGGGACAGTTCCCGCCGCCAAACTTGCCAGGCGGCTGGAGGGCGCGCGGGCGGGGCGGCCCGCGGGGGCACGTGAGCCATGGAGACCATCTGGATCTACCAGTTCCGCCTCATCGTGATCGGGGACTCGACGGTGGGCAAGTCGTGCCTCCTGCACCGCTTCACGCAGGGCCGCTTCCCGGGGCTGCGCTCCCCCGCCTGCGACCCCACGGTCGGCGTGGACTTCTTCTCCCGCCTGCTGGAGATCGAGCCGGGCAAGAGGATCAAGCTGCAGCTGTGGGACACGGCGGGGCAGGAGCGTTTCAGGTAGGGCCGCCGGGACCGCCGCCCCCACCCCTCCACCCCTCCACCCCTCCACCCCCGGGACCTCCGCGCGTCGGCCGCCCCCTCCCGGCTCGGAGGAGGCTCCGGCCCTGCGCTCTCCAAAGTGCAAACACTCCCTCCTCGCTTCCCCTTTGCCCCTCCTCTTCCAGGGACGACTTCCTCCTCCGCAATTTCTCACTTCTCTCTTTGGCGCCCATTTCCTGCGCCCCCTTCCTCCACCTCCCACCCCCATCTCGCGGACCCCCTCTAACCCCGCGTTCTGTCTGCCCCTGCCCAACTCTTCGGGCCCCTCCCCTCCCACCGCCATCCGGCTGCCTGCTCCCCAAACTGGGCGCCCCTAGCTGTGCACCCCCAGCCCGGCCACCTCCCGCCCCGCACCCCCGCTCCACCCTGAGCTCCCCTTGTGCTCCCCCCGCACGCGACCCAGGAGAACTGCGGAGTGGGGCTCCCACGTTGCTGGTGGGTCCCCCCACCCCCAGCCTGCTGCATGAGCTCACCGAGCCTCGTTCAGAGATGGAGGGGGATGCGGTAAAGGTCCTCAGAAATGCTGTGCCCTGTGACCCGTGGGAACGCGTCTCCGGGAGCAGTTCGGGGCCACCTCGGGGCCGCAGACACAGCCCAGGGGCTCCTGTGCTGTTCTGTGAGGGTTGAGTTGTCTTTCGAAGTTTGTCATCTTCGGTGGTTTGGTAGAGAGGAGACGGACTCCCTGAGGTTTTGTCACGAACTTTGCCTTTTCTGTTATTTGTCGTGGGCACTTAACGTTCCAGGGTGGTAGGACATCAGAACGTGCGTTCTCCGAAGAGGAGGAGGCATCCAGACAAGAGTTTTAGGTCACTAAAAACTACGTGTAACTGCGTGCGTTTCCTGGATGCTTAAGACTGAACCACATAATAAAGCGGATTTTAAATTTCTAGGATTTGAGGACACTTTTTTTTTGAGAGGAAAGTAGGAAATCTGGTATACTGTAGTGTTTGGGTTTATTTATTTATTTATTTATTTTTTTAAGATTGCATTGTCACCTGAAACTCACTTGAGGAAGCATTTTGCAATCTTCAGCAATCTTCTGCTTGTGAAACGCGGCCCTCCGGGAGGGGGCTTCCCAAACATGGCGTCCCAGCCCCAGCCCCCATCCCTTCCCAAAGAGATCAGTATACTTCTGTGAGGACGTTCCACCTTGTGAAGTGCTGCCTTCCATTCCCAGCTACACACTGGTCCACAAACACACAAGTGGGCTGCCTCGCTTGCTTCTACCTTACTTTTCCCATGGGTGCAGCGCAAAGATGGTAAGGCCAGCCCTTCAGAGAGATGTTAAAGGTTACTGCTCAAGGTTTGAATTGTACAATCGCTACAATTCCATAAGGAAACTTGTTTTTCCTTCTCAAGAAGCCTCTTTTAGTTAAAATCCGGTTTCGGTCTTCTGATTTCTCATCTGCAAAATGGGATCATTATGATCTCTAAGATTCCTTCCGATTTCACTATTGTAAGATGGTTGCAGATTCCATCACCTGTGATCGCATTCAGAGATGAAATTTAAGATATTTTGTGGTCCCCCCTCCCTAAAGGCATTTACTAATAGCTCTTGCTCTATGCTCTAAAATGAATGTAATAAAAACATACTCTTTATACCTTAAACTTCTAGACACTGTGAGTTCCAACCACAAGAAACATAAGTAATAAAGTCTTATTGTATCTAATTATTTCCTAAGAAGTAGTTCCTCAGCTTATTGGCAACAAAATAAAGGATAATTAATTTGTTAGATTTTAAAGGACTTTCTGCTGAATAGATCATTGTTTTTTAATGCCTTTGAGTAGATGTAAATAGCAATTTGTTTTATATACATTATTAAAACCAGACAGTACCTCTCCCATAATAATACAAGAACATTTAGGGAACGTTTACTGACAATGAGTCATGCTTTATTTTGTCTGGCTCTTTACCAAAGATGTATTCATAAATACATGCATATTTCAATAGCTACCTTCAAATACTTGCCTTTCTGTCATTTAGCAGACTGTTTCAACATAAAATTGCATTTAAAACAATCATTGTTAAACCATTCTGTATCTTTTCCCAACAAAATAGATACTTTTTTGAGTAATAGATACCTTTTATTTCATAGAAGGTACTATAGATCATGAAGATATTAGACATATCATTAGGAATTCATAGGGAATTTTATATTTGAAGTTTTGTTGTTGATTGTATATAAATAAACTAGCAGAAAGGAACCTACTTTAGACAACTCAGAGTATAGTTTGAAAGCATTGCATTAAAAAAAAAAACAACAAAATAGTGAGCTGATAATTATGACCAAACTTAGTCTTTGTTTTCTACCCCGCCCAGCTTTATTGAGATGTAATTGACAAATAAAGCCTTAATTTTCAATGTTCAGATGAACAAATGCTAGCAGACAACAATCACTTTCAAAAAGGAGGAACAAAATCAAAGGGAAAAAGGTTTACAAAAATAATGTTTATGTGAGCGTACCATAAATTATAACACGTAAATGTTTTTTTATTATTATTAACACTGTGTTAGGATAAATGTCAAATTCCTGTATTAAGGCAAGTCAAAATTGCAATTCCATCGTTAAAGATAAAAGTTTATTTCTGTGTGTGTGACAGTCTCGTCAAGATAAGTGGTCTGTGTTGGTGGAGTGACTCTGTGCCAGACCATCATTCTAGTACCTTCTTATTTTTCTGCCGTCGCTAAGACATCATCATTATCTTCATGAACACTGTGTTCCTGCACAGGGGAAGGGAAATGGAAAGTTCTAATACAACCAGTGTTCCTTTTAAATGAGTTAGACCAATGTGGTACAGATCCCTTCAGCTGAAAGTTCACTAAGGGGAAATTAGTTAAAAGGCCACAGGGGGGCGCCTGGGTGGCTCAGTCAGTTGACTGTCCAATTTCGTCCAATTTCTGCTCAGGTCCTGATCTCATGGTTCATGGGTTCGTGCTCCGCATTGGGCTCTGTGCTAACAGCTCAGAGCCTGGAGCCTGTTTCAGATTCTGTGTCTCCCTCTCTTTCTGCCCCTCTCCCACTCACACTGTCTCTCTCTGTCTCAAAAATAAATAAATATTACAAAAAAAAAAAGGCCACAGGTAGATGGGCTACCATGTGCCCATGAAAAGGGAACATGGACCTGGCATGGTTGGCTTTGCAGGGAAACTAGCAGTTGTCACTTTGAATTTTTTTAAACTTTTAAAAGTTTATTTATTTTGAGAGGCAGAGCGAGCAGGAGAGGGGCAGAGAGAGGGAGTCCCAGTCAGGCTGTGCCCTCTCAGTGTGGAGCCCCGACATGGGGCTGGAACTCACAAACAACCAAGTCATGACTTGAGCCCAAACCAAGAGTTGGATGCTTAACTGACTGAACCACCCAGGTGCCCCGCCACTTTGAATTTTTAATCATCATAGTGGATGAAGTTTCACAGGAAAAGAAGCAATATTGTTTAGCACAGTGTTCTTCAGGATAAATATTGGGGAGCATCAAATATAAGAATCTAAATTTTGAGCTTCTCATAAAAAGCACTTAAAGCAATCTAAAGATAAAATGAGATAAAGAAATAGCAGTGTTGGCTGTAGGACTAGGAAACCTCGGGGCTTCAAACCAGATTTTGCCTTTTATCCCTTGTTGTCTGATCTTCGGGGTGTTACAGTTACAGCCAGTGATTATAAAGCTTGGATCTGAAGAGAATAGCATCCTCCTGGTGCCGTGCTTCTCAGAGTGTGTTCTGCAGAACAGCTACCTTTGTGACTCTCTTGAAAAATGAATTCTGTGACCAGGCAAATTTGGGAATCCCTGCATCCCCTGTAGAACTCTCTTAGAACTTCGTATCAAAGGCTCTTGGAAGCATTGTACAAGGAAGCCCGTTTAACCTTGATTAAACCAGCATGTCCCAAATGTATTTGACAGGCTGTTTTTAGAATGTAAAAATTGAGGTGCCTGAGTGGCTTAGTTGGCTGAGTGTCGGACTCTTGAGTTAGGCTCAGGTCATGATCCCAGGGTTGTAGGATCGAGGTCCCTCACTGGGCTCTGCCTGCTTAGGAATCTCCGCCTGTGCCTCTCTCCCCCACTGTGCGCATGCTCTCTCTCTCTCTCAAAAACAAAAAATATGGGCGTCTGGATGGCTCAGTCGGTTAAGCATCTGGCTTCAGCTCAGATCATGATCTCACGGTTTGTGGGTTCGAGCCCTATGTCGGGCTCTGTGCTGACAGCTAGCTCAGAGCCTGGAGCCTGCTTCCGATTCTGTGTCTCCCTCTTTCTCTGACACTCCCCTGCTCACACTGTCTCTCTCTGTCTCTCAAAAATAAATTTAAAAAACATAAAAATAATAAAAAATTTAAAAAACATGAAAATATATGATAACTTGTGTTCTAACGAGCAGAACCCGAGAGAAAGTCCATTGGCGAATTGGTGCAGTCATGTTCTTTAAGCGGAATCCCTAAGCTGTTGAGGTTCAGAGCAGTGGCAGACCTGCAGACGTTCATCAACCAGCTCGTTAAAGGGCTGTAAGTAGTAAATGCCAGAGAAGGGACAGCACCCCCCCCCACCACTCCACTGGGCCCCCAGAACCTGAGGGTGGCCTCTGCCTAACACGCCAAACATTCTGGACCTCCCCCTACCCCTCTGTATTGTCGTCTCTTCTCTAGCAACCCTTCTACTGTGTGTCTTTCTCTCCCCCATGAGTCCTACCTCCCCTTCAGCTGAGTTTTGTTTTCCCATTGCCCCTTTCCTGGATCTGTCCCCCTTCTATTTCCTCCCATTCGTCCTCTTTTTCTCTCCTTCCTTTTTATGTTAGTGTGTCTCTTCCTCTCCCATTTCTTTCTAGCTTCTCTCCCCTCATCTGTCCCTCTGGCTCTGCTGTGTCACTGTGTCCTCCTACCCCTTCGAAACTTTCATACGAACTTACTGTGTAACTGGCTTATGTTCTCTGTTCTTAATTTTAACTTTTTTTTTTATTTTTTATTTTTGAGAGAGAGAGACAACAGAGTGTGAGTAGGGGAGGGTCAGAGAGAGAGAGAGAGACACAGAATCCGAAGCAGGCTCCAGGCTCTGAGCTGTCAGCACAGAGCCCGACTCAGGGCTCTAACCCACGGACCAAGAGATCATGACCTGAGCCAAAATCGACCGCCCAACCGACCGAGCCACCCAGGCACCCCCTCTGTTCTTAATTTTAAAAGCAAAACACATGAACATTTTATATTTCTCCTTAAAGAGAGCTTTTTTTGGAGATTGGTTTTTTAAAGTGTTTGTTTATTTATTTATTTATTTATTTATTTATTTATTTATTTTTGAGAGGAAGAGAGGAAGGGCAGAGAGAGCTGGAGAGAGAAAGAATCCCAAGCAGGCTCCACACTGTCAGTGCAGAGCCCAACATGAGGATCCATCTCACAAACCGTGACATCATGACCTGAGCCAATATTGAGTCAGATGCTTAACTGACTGAGCTGCCCAGATGCCCCAAGAGAACTTTTTAAGTGCTTAAACTAAATTGTTTTGTTTTGTGTTTGATTTCTGCTGCCTTTATGTCAGTTCATAGTCTTCAGTAGAAAAAGATTTTCAGGGCAGCCTGTGTGGCTCGATCGGTTAAGCATCCAACTTCGGCTCAGGTCATGATCCCACAGCTCTCAAGTTCAAGCCCCGTGTCCAGCTCTATGCTGACAGCTCAGAGCCCGGAGCCTGCTTTGGATTCTGTGTCATTCTGTCTCGCTGCCCCTCCCCAGCTCACGCTGTCTCTCTCTCTCCTTCAAAAATAAATAAATATTAAAAAATGAAAGAAGAAAAGAAAAAGATTTTCTGCTCCTGGATTGGCGGGTTCACAACTGCACACAAGACAGAGTAGAAGTTGTCCGCGGTTAAGCTCCACAATCATTGCAGCCCCCTGTCGTTCCAGGTTTTAGACACGATACAAACAAGGCTATATTTGTACTGAGTAATTGGATAAAATAATGTCCTGGTTCAAATTATTTGTGCCGCAGGGGCACCTGGGTGGCTCAGTCGGTTAAGCATCTGACTTCAGCTCAGGTCATAATCTCATGGTTCGTGGGTTCAAGCCCTGTGTCAGGCTCTGTGCTGACAGCTCGAAGCCTGGATCCTGCTTCGGATTCTGTGTCTCCCTCTCTCTCGGTCCCTCCCCCCTCTCACTCTGTTTCTCTTTCTCTCAAAAATAAATAAACATTTAAAAAATTTTATATTATTTGTATCGTAAGTAACAGAAATCTAAGTTAGTTTAGATAAAATATTAGTGATTGAGATCTCATGAATTACAAGGCTCATGGAACATGCAGGGGTCTGGAAGGACTGAAACTCCAAAAGCGAGAGTTTGTAGGTTTTCCCTCTGGTGTGTGTTCTTCTCCAACTCCGCCAGCTCCCAGTCCTCTCAGCCTCTGAGCCTCTTACTCACATTCATGGAAGAAAATAATCTCATGGGCTACTTGACAGTCTCCATTTGCTACTCACTGACCACCAGTGAGTCAGCTTCCCCAGTCAGACTTTAAGATACATATACACATAATACAAATACAAACATACGTGGTCTGTGTGACAAATCGTACAACACAAGTGTATCTACAAAGGTCTACTTTTTGGAAAAGAGAAATTCACAGAAGGAAGTGACCGATCATCCCAGAAAGCATTTTGCGGTGTTTCCAGGTTAAATGGCATGTTGGAATGACCTGGCGTCATTTCTAACAAGTGTAACAGAATGTGAAAAGATGCCACAGGTGGCTAGACATATTTTTATCCTGCAAAGAGTATTTATTTCCCTCTTCCCCCCCCCCCCCCCCCCCCCCCCCCCCCGCCGGGCATTCAGGCCATTTTGAGTGATTATGTAGTCAGCACAGTCAAGAAACAAGCTAGTAATTTGA
Organism: Suricata suricatta; assembly: GCF_006229205.1. Lineage (NCBI taxonomy): Eukaryota > Metazoa > Chordata > Mammalia > Carnivora > Herpestidae > Suricata > Suricata suricatta. The sequence goes on from NC_043710.1 coordinate 99,478,580, forward strand.
AAAACCTGCCATTGTTTTTCTTAATTTCTTTTTTCTTAAATAAGTCCGTGGATGTAGTTGATGCAGCCACGACCTCAGTGCCCCTGTTGGCACATGAAGGTGGTTATACATCCTGAAGTAAACTAAATATCATACACCCAGCATCTAAGGGCCCTGGGCCAGCATCAGGCAAAATTGCAATGTAGGTAAAGCTCATTGTTAGGGACTTTTGGGGGCTTTCCCACTTCTCTGATGTGTTTTGGATAGTGAGACCTTGGCCTGCTCTTGTCTTCTGTCCTCTGTCACATCTCTTAATAGTGCTTTTCAGCTTCAGGGAGAGAGACAAAATTATCAATGGTTGAAAACAACTTAATAAGAGTCTTGCCAAGAGTATTTCTGTTCTAAAAGAGGGCACCACCTAGCGAGAGAATGTCTCATCTTGATGGCTCCCTGTTGGCAGAGTTCCAGGTATGTGGCTGGTGGGCTGGAATTTCCTCTCCGATGCTACAGTGGTGACCACCTGCGCTGGCATATTGACCCTGTGTTTAGCTTTCAAAGCAAGAGCTAGAAAAAGAGAAGTCAGAGACGATGTTGTGAGTTCACAGATCACCAGGGTAAAGCCTTCACTTGAAGAAAAGTGCTTTGCTCAGCCAGAGAGGGTAGAAATTTCTAGCCAGTGTCAGTTTGGCCAGCATATAAAGATTTTTTAACAACTTCCTTTTCATCGTCATGTAGCTCTACAGTTTAAAGAGGACTTCTTAGGGGTGCCTGGGCGGCTCAGTCAGTTGAGCATCCAACTTCAGCTCAGGTCATGATCTCACAGTTCATGAGTTCAAGCCCCTTGTCAGGCTCTGTGCTGACAGCTCAGAACCTGGAGCCTGTTTTAGATTCTGTGTCTCCCTTTCTCTCTGTCCCTCCTCCACTCATGCTCTATTTCTCTCTCTCTCTCTCTCTCTCTCTCTCTCTCTCTCTCTCTCTCAAAAATAAATAAACACTAAAACATTTTTTTCTTTAATTGCTATAACACACACTTTACCTGGCTTATCATGAGACATCTTATTATGGTGAAAACAAACAATCATTGTTTTCTGAAAGGAATCACTTTATGCAATAAAGTACTGGTCTGGCTTTTAGGAGTTCCAGAAAAACATGAAACAAAGGTTAAAGTATGTTGTAAGTATATTTTTACTCTAAGCTGTGAAAAGAGTTTCAAAATAGAGGCAAGCAGTTCTGCACATAAGCACAACTAAGTAAATATTGACGGCTAGCTGACATATTATTTAAATGTAAAATCTTAATAGCATTCTTTCTTTCTTTTTTTTTTTAATGTTTATTTATTTATTTTGAGAGAGCAAGCAAGCTAGGAAGGGGCAGAGAGAGAGGGAAACAATTCCAAGCCGGCTCCACGCTATTAGCATAGAGCCCAACACAGGGCTTGGTCCCAGGGACCACAGGATCATGACCTGAACCAAAATCAAGAGTCAGTTGGATGTTTCACCAGCTGAACCACCCAGATGCCCCAATGAACCGCATTCTCTTAAACGTTCTTGAAATGTAGTGACGTTTTTTCTGTTTTCCTTCCTCTGGTAGTGATTCATTTTAATTTAGGAACAACTTGCTAAATCAAATTACTGTACTGCTGGCAGTATGTCTTTAGGACCATCAACTGATATCAATAGCTAGGATATAACAAAGCCATCAAAAGTATCTCAGTGCCGGGGTGTCTGAGTGGCTCAGTCAGTTAAGCATCGACTCTTGATTTTGGTTCAAGTCATGATCTCAGTTTCCGTGCTGACAGTGCAGAGCCTACTTGGGAATCTCTCTCTCTCTCTCTCTCTCTCTCTCTCTCTCTCTCTCTCTCTGTCGCTCTCAAAATAAATAAATAAATTAAAAAAAAAAAAACCTTTTGATATTTTAGGAAAAGATCCATTAGCCCTTGAGAGTCCCGTGAGTTTTGCCCCCTCATTCAAAATTGAGAGTTTCTTGGAGCGCCTGCGTGGCTCAGTCGGTTAAGCATCCGACTTCAGCTCAGGTCTTGATCTTGCGGTTCGTGGGTTCAAGCCCTGCGTCAGGCTCTGTGCTGACAGCTCAGAGCCTGGAGCCTGCTTTCGATTCTGTGTCTCCCTCTGTCTCTGACCCTCCCCTGCTCACACTCTGTGTCTCTCTCTCTCAAAATAAAATAGACATTAAAAAATTGACAGTTTCATCTGTTTGCCTGACTTCTAGTCACACTTTTACATAGATCATGCAAGTATCTCTAGTGTTTGTCTGAAGAACGGCAGGCACGTGTGGCTGCAATGATGCTTCCCTGTCCTCCACGCAATGCTCTGTGACCGCGTGGCCACACTTAGTGGTGGGAGTGAGCCTGCCGCTGCGGGGACAAGCTTGGACAGGGCGTCCCGCTGTAGGTGTTTGGTATTGGGCAAAAAGTGAGATGTAGTCTCACATTCGAGGTCCATGCTGCTCTCTACGTGGTACAGACTCTGCTGCGTAAGTAAGAGGCTGCCCAAATATGGCACCTTAAATCCTACAGAACTTTGTTTCTCCTACCGGCCTAGCCCAGAGTGAATGGGTCTGGGCGGTCAGGGTGGCTCTGCCTCAAGATCACCTTCTAGGAGTCTTCTATTTTCCTAACGAGCAGGAAGGAGAAGGAGGAAGCCGCCGCACGGCTTTTCCATGTGGACGCACCACGCAGCGCGCACACTGCCTCTCATGTCCCATACGGCTGGCTTTAGGGACATGACCACAGCCAGCTGCAGGAGAGCTCGGGACACTAGTCTCTACCCAAGTTGCTGGGTGCCAGCTCACTCTGGGGAGCTCTTTCTATCCCTCAAGGTAGGCAGGGAGACTAGACTCTGGGAAAGAAAGAACAATCAAATAATTGCAGTAAAGGCCAGCAAGTACTAAAATAAGTTCCAGTGGCAGAAAAAAGGGAGGAATTGTCCTCTGTGCATGGGGTGAGGGCTCATTTCAGAGGATGGATCCCAAAGAAGACAGTCCTCGACGCTGAGACATGAAGGATCTGTGAGCAGTATGAGAGGTAACGGAAGGACCGACCTCAATAGAAAACGAAGAGGCTTTCAGTAATGATAGCAGATTGAACCCCTGTATCTATTTTAGCTTTTTTCCCCCAAAAAGCTTGCTAAAGTGACGATAGTTTTGTTTTGTTTTGTCTTGCAACAGCAATCAAAGTTTGGAAGCAGGAAAGCAGATGGAGGAATGGTAAATGAATTAGGAGGTTCAATAAAACAGGCTTCTAAGCAAGTGATGGAAAAGCTAAAACCCAAGCCAATCTACACCATCAAAGCCCCTCAAGACTCAGGAAATGGTTGGCACAAGATACTTCTGGAAGTGCAAATGCTAACATAAGCTTCACTGATTGTCGGTCTGGTTAAGAAAGATTGGATCCCGGGGGCGCCTGGGTGGCTCAGTTGGTTGAGTGTCTGACTCTTGATCTCAGCTCAGGTCATGACCTCATGGTTCCTGAGATCAAACCCCACGTCAGGCTCTGTGCTATCAGAATTCTCTCTCTCTCTGCCTCTCTCTCTCAAAAATTAAAAAAAAAAGGAAAGAAAGAAGAACTGGATCCTCACACCCCACCACCTTCTACACGAACAGGTGACTTCCTCTCCCCCCACGTTGGCAAAAAACTGGAAATTTATTCTTGGAAAAGAATGAAATGTAGAGTCTTCAACTGGCAGCACCAGGCACAATTGAGTTTGGGGTCCCTTATTTAAAAGTGAGGGCATAAGTGAATGCGCGCACGTTGGATGCTGTTACAGTGTGGTCCTCACCACCCGCCCCCCGGGCCGCTCCCAGAATGCTGGCAGTCAGCCCCTCACCCTTCAAACAGGACACTGGTTAAAAAACTAAACAAAAAACCACAGAACATTGGTGAAATATTTATGAGGAATCTGACCAGCCCAAGAAGAGAGACGTAAGATACCAACATGGGAGTTTCCTCAACTCAGTGATCCAGCCTCTGTGGGGCCTTTGGTCTCAGTGAGCAGTTACAGGAAGTATTAGGAAATCTGTAATATAAAACCTAGAGACCAAAACAAACAGAGACCAAAGGCAACTGGAGCAACAAATTTAATAAGGGGGAAAGGAAGATTAACAAAGAAATAAATAACTGTCTTTAATTTACTAATAGAGATAATGGGAAAATATTACAATCATAAAAGAAGAACAGATGCGAATTTTTTAAAGAATATTTTGAGAACAAAAGAACTTTTAGAAATACAGTAGAAAAAAATAAAATATTCAGTATAAAGTAGAGGAGGGATGCCTGGGTGGTTCAGTTGGTAAAGCGTCTGATTCTTGATTTCCACTCAGGTCATGATCTCACTGTGCCTGAAAGCCCCATGATGGGCTTTCTCTGCTCCTCCCCTGCTCACACACATGCTCACACTTTTTCTCTCTCAGGATAAATAAATAAACTTTAAAATATAATTAGAAGACGAGTCCAGAACCTTTAATGCACAGGTAACAGCCAGAGAGAACAGAAGAAACTGAGGGCAGAAATTCTTGGTGCAGCAATTCAAGAAAATTTTCCAAGATTTAGGGACCTGAGTTTTCAGATGGGAAGGGCCCAGGACAGTAGAGGAAGGTAGACACATTCTTAGGGATGTCGTGAAATTCTAGAACACTGGCACCACAGAGAAGTTCCTAAAGACTTTCACAGGGGAAGGAAGAGTCCGGAATCATATTGGTTTCAAACTTCCTGAAAACAGCAGCAAAAGCTAGAAGGCAATGGAGAGGCGACAAAATTGTGAAAGAGTTGTGTGTCTGACTAAATTCTCATTCAACTAGGAGAGCAGAATAAATCACACATGTAAGATTTCAAAATATTCCCCCAGGCGTCTTTGTGAGAAGCTGCTTGGGAATGTGCACCCAGCACATGCACGGAACAGAACGAACCCGGAACAAAGGATTCGCGGCTGCAGGGAACAGGGAGCCTACCTCTGCAGATGGGCAGAGGCCAGGAAAATGGAGAGGGGATGCGCTAGGGTGACCTCTTGGCTGCAGGTTCCAAGGAGAGCCAGGCCAGATAGCAGCAGGGTGCAAGGTTCTGGAGGAGACCTGCTCAGGGAGACGAGAAAGACAGAAAGGCTCATGAGAATTCCTTAAAAGAACACAATTGGCCAAGAGTTTGGGGTTGGATTATTGAGCTTAGCAAAACGAAAAGGAAAGGAAGAAAAAGATGTAGACACTTTTGTGCTCACTTATATCAGATGCTTCTTTTCTTCAGGATACATGGGAGAAATATATCCCTTTTTTACGCACAGTCATGTGACTAATTGTGGCCAGTGGATTTGAGCCCAAGTAGCATCGTGGTTTTATGTGGTTTTACAAATAAGCCCAGATTCGGGGCGCCTGGGTGGCTTCAGCTCCAGTCATGATCTCCCGATCCTTGGGTTCGACCCCCACATCAGGCTCTGTGCTGTAGCTTGGAGCCTGGAGCTTGCTTTGGACTCTCTGTCTCCCTCCCTTTCTGCCCTTCCCCCACTCATGCTGTTTCTCAAAAATGAATGAATGTTAAAAAATTTTTTTTAGGAAACAAACCCAGATTCTTTATCATTCTTCCCATCAATGAGTGGGTGTTTTGTTACCGCAACGTTGCCTGGCCTATCATTACTAACACACAAGATAATTATTAACTTTAGAAGAGGTTGTGCAGGAAGGGGAAGTCAAAGTTTATGTCAGGGCTCAGCAACGAAAAGAAAGTTCATGACCAGAATAAACACAAGTGCCAAGGAGTGATGTATCTAAAATGATGATGTGATGACCCTGGCAAGTTGGGGGGTGGGGAAAAGTTAGGCTCTGTGGCAAGTGCACACGTAATTTTGATAAAAACGAACTCAGAAAAAGTAGGAAAAGAACATGAGTATAGTCTGTTGAAATAACTTGAAAATAAGAGCTGTATAATTCAGAGATAGAATGAAATGAGAAAGAGAGAAACACCAGTTATAAGTCCCAAATTTGGAGAGATGTACAAAAGCACGGGAAAGCCCGCAGCACAGAGAAAGCCGCATTAAAAGAGATGTAAGTCATGAAAATGGTGGGAGAATTAGAACCCAAGGAAAACTGTTCTCTAATTGTGTAGATCACGTAATGCACTGTGCTATATGGAAAATAAAATAATCATGAGAAGATGGTTATCTTACTTTTATCTGGCAGCCAGATGCCAGCAAGCATTGGACTGAGTGCTCAAGAGTTTTATATATTTTCTTTTAACAAACCAAATAGAAAATAAGCATCCTTCCATGATTGCCTTGCAGACAGCGAAGCTAGAGGCAGTTCCCTTTAATTTCCAAATAAACTATTTCGATTTTCACACATAACTTGCTCCACCTTCCAGAAGCCACAGCACAGTACCCATTTGGATTACTACCAACTTAAATACAGTAGTGCTTTAGAAAATGTGGATGATTTTTCCTATATGCTTGTAAATACCTATACTTATTCAGCCCATTTCTCTCTCTCCTTTTGGCTTTGCAAATCCCAACCACAAGTATCAAAAGGAGAAAAACTCTTTAGTATTTCTCTGCTCTTCTCCCACTTGCTCACATTTGCACGCCGCCTGGGCACAGACTGATGGTGTGGCCTTATTCACGTGTTGATGTATTCCTTTACAAATATTGGTAGGACACTTCATACCCCGTTCTGCTAAGATCTTAGACACTAAGGATACAGCATTCCAGAAAAAACAACAAAAATCCTTGCTTTCACGGGACTTCTCTCCTAATGGGAGGAGTCAGGCTATAACCACATAAGCTGGAAAAACGACATAGCATCTCCGTGTTCCGTGCTGTGGAGGAAAATGGAAGAGAAGACTGGAATAGAGCACGTTAGGAGGTGGGAAGACCTCACCATCGTAAAGTGATGATCTCTCATAAAAGGAACATAGAAGGTGGTCATGGGAGTTGATTCAAAGACAGAATATGGCCCGTTCGGTCTTGTCAGTAACGTATTTGTAACCTCTGCAACCATAGACGATATCTTATGCAAGACCCTGGAATTACACAAAGAAAATTATAATGTTTGTATGTATACCAAAGGACGTCTTAAGTCATGAGCTCCAAAGTTTCAGAATCTCAGGCCAGAGAGGGGTTGTTAGAGTCAGTAATAATAAAAGAAGGGGGAGACTTGTGTTTTATCTGGAAAGCAGTCCTGAGGGCCTGGACGCAAGGCCAGTGAAGCAGGTAAATAAAGCCTCAACACAACGACTATCTCCAGAAGGGCAGCAGGGATGTACGGTCACGGTGAAGAGCACTCACGGGGCTAAGGTGCTCATGCGCTGCTTGCCGCCAGCAGCCGCTGGCATCGAACTGCGTCGGTCCTCTAAATGCCTGTTTTACAACCGGCAAAGCCACCAGAAGGGCACCTCCAGGACGGAACATCTGGTTCATTTCCCCTAGGCAAGTCAGCAAGTGCCCTGTATTTCGTGGCTTTTTAAGAGGCCTGTGCACATCGAACAAAGTTCATAATAAGAGCAGGTAAGATGGGGCGCCTGGGTGGCTCAGTCGGTTAAGCCTCCGACTTCGGCTCAGGTCAGATCTCACGTACGTGGGTTCGAGCCCCGCGTCAGGCTCTGTGCTGACAGCTAGCTCAGAGCCTGGAGCCTGCTTCCGGTTCTGTGTCTCCTTCTCTCTCTGACCCTCCCCCTCTCATGCTCTGTCTCTCTCTGTATCAAAAATAAATAAAACATTAAAAAAAAAGAGCATGTAAGAGTTAGGTAATCTTGCTACTTTCAGATAATATTTCAGAATAACAAATATGATCTAATATAGTACAAATAATCTCATGCATCCCAGGACCTAAGGACTTTTGTCCTTCATAGGACAACAGCATCTTGTTTTCAGTGCCCTCCAGGAAACTAGAGAACTGCTTATTTTGAGACATTTACATTTTTTTAGAGTTTCAGTGACCATGTCATTTAGGTCAAAAAACCTCAAATTTCTGAAGGCATATCATTCACACCTGATTGCATTGCTCTGTATTAAGTAATTCGATGTAAACGTAAGCAGACTGCAGTGTGGTCACCATCACATGTCTACATATTAGTTCAGAGGAAAAATGTAAGAGGAAAGTGAACATAAATTGGATGACCACTTTTCTTTTCTAAAGCAAATACATTATAAGAATAAACTTGGGGCGCCTGGGGGGCTCCATCTGTTGAGCGTCCGACTTCAGCTCAGGTCATGATCTCGTGGCTCGTGAGTTTGAACCTTGCACTGGGCTCTGTGCTAACAGCTCAGAGCCTGGAGCCTGCTTCGGATTCTGTGTCTCCCTCTGTCTCTACCCCTCCCTTGTTTGTGCTTTGTCTCTCTCTCTCTCTCTCTCAAAAAAAATAATAAACATTTAAAAATAAACATTTTGGGGCACCCGGGTGGCTCAGTCACTTAAGCATCTGACCCTTGGTTTCGGCTCAGGTCATGATCGCGCAGTTTGTGAGTTCGAGCCCCACATGAGGCTCTGCACTGACAGCTCAGAGCCTGCTTGGGATTCTCTCTCTCCCTCAAAACAAATAAGTAAACTTAAAAAAAAATTTAAAAATCAGCATTTTTTACAAAATTAAAGAATAAACTTTGCAGGGGCACTGGGTGGCTCAGTCAGTTAAGCAGCCAACTTTGGTTCAGGTCATGATCTCAGAGTTCGTGAGTTCGAGCCCCACATTGGACTCTGTGCTGTCAGCATACTCTCTCTCAAAAATCAACATTAAATAAATAAGTGAATAAATAAGTAAACTTTGCAAATTAATGGTTAAAAGAAAATGTGGTATAGACATACCATTGAATAGTCTTGAGCCATAAAAAAGAAGGAACTCCTGTCACGTGCTACAACATGGGTGACTGCTGAGGATGCTATGCTAAGTGAAATAAGCGAGTTACAGAAGGACAAGTGCTACGTGGTTCTGTGGAAAGAAGTTGTCGAAAGTAGTCAGACTTACGGAATCAGAAAAAAAGTGTGGTTCCCAGAAGCTGGAGCAAGGAGGAGGAGGAAATTAGTTGCTGTTCAATAGGCATGGCGCTTCGGTCATGCAGGATGAGAAGGTTCTACAGAACCTTCTTGTGCTTACAGTGACAATACTGTAGAATATACTTTAGAAATTGTTAAGAGGGCATATCTCATTTTCTGTGTTTGTTACCCACAATAATTCCAAAGAGGAACAAATTTGAGTGTCATGAAACTCTGTTGACAGTTATAAAATGTCTGTGGCTTTGTCTTCTGCCACTCTCCTCTTCCAACGGTGTGGACCCTATCAATCAGGGCTTTGGTCCTCAGCACCAAAAGCAACTTGAGGACCTTGATCTAAAACGAAAGTTACTGGAAGCATGTCTGAGGCACCGAGCCTTGACTGGAAGCTGGAGGGACGGGGTTTGGAATGAATCGAAAGATCACAGACGTTCTGGGCAGCAAGCACCACCAGTGTGGTCCTCACCATATTGTTGCCCCTTTTTTGCCTGTTTGCCCACTTGCATAAGAAGCCCCAAATGGCTAGCTGGCAGTCTCAGCTAATTTGGTAGAAGCATCACAGGATTCTCTAGTGAAAGCATTTCTCCTTTGGATACTAAAACCTTGACATCAGCAGAGTTCAGAGTCACAGGGATTAGAAGCAACAAAAAATTGTAGTGACTCATTAAGTGTGATTGTGAGAGGTACCATCACCCCACCTCCAGCCTTTGTTTCCCAAAGCACAGCATCTGTGTGTGAGGAACTCCCCCCCACACACACACACCCACTCTCTCTCTCACTAGTTTAAAACATACACATCATGAGTCATTCTAAACCCGTATAAGGTGTTACCTCGTGGATGTTGGCATAACTGAATCTTTAACCCATTCTACAGTTTTATAGGCCGGATGCCTCTAGGTGATTGTGACATGGTAAGATCCACGCATCCCATGGCGCTGGCCCATTTCCCTGTCTCCTCCTCTGCGGAGTGAGATCTTTGGTCTACTGCAAAATGTGGGACGCCGCGTCTATATGGAGGGGATTCTGGACGTCCTCGGATGGCAGGGCTACATGGCCTGAGTCCAGATTAAATGTCTGTTACTGTGAGGACACGTTAGTGTCCCTTCCATGATGGTCCCCCCTCCCCCGAGGAAGATGCCTTATCAAACGTGTCAGTAGCTGCTAGAAAGTTAACTATTAAGCTGATAAGAACAGATACTTCACTTGATCTTAGTCAACAGGCCGAGAAGCAAAAGAAAGCTAACTATTAAAGAGTGACAGTCCAGGCAAGAGAAACTCTATGTTGAACCCAATCACAGCCTCTGTCTCTCTGCCACGATCCCTTTGAATCCAAACTGGGGTAAAAATACTGACTGACTGGGCCATCTGGGGGGCTCAGTCAGTTAAGCATCCAACTTCAGCTCAGGTCACGATCTCACGGTTTGTGAGTTTGAGCCCCGCGTTGAGCTCTGTGCTGACAGCTCAGAGCCTGGAGCCTGCTTCAGATTCTGTGTCTCCCTCACTCTATGCGCCTCCTCCCACTCTCTCTCCCTTTCAAAAATAAATAAACATCAAAAAAATTTTTAATGCTGACTGATAATTACAGTCAGAATATTTTGTTTCGCCAGTTCACTCCTCCCCAGAGGGGGGTTGGGATGAATATTCACACAGAATACAAGTATTCACATGCTCTGGACCCATCTGCGTACCTACTCTTCTCCAGACCTCTTTATTATCAGTCCTCTGAGCTTCTTTTTCCACCATGCCAAACCTTTAGCCTCTGCTCATGAATTGGTGTAGATCCCTACCTACATCTCTCCATCTCTTCCTCTGGAAAAAGTACCACTAGAAGTTCCACGAATAGGAGGGGCTCTCTTTTCCACTGACCTTCAGGTCTACTGTGGACCGAGGCTGACCAGTGTTCGCATGGTGTGCAGCGCGTGTGTAAGGCAGACTTGAGTTCCTTCCTCTGAGTTATAGGGAAATGCAGATAAGGCCATCGGTGAAAGTGGGCTTGCTTGGTGTGTGAGCCTTGCTCCTCCAGGTCCCCTCGGGCTCCACCCCTGTCCTCCCTGTATTTATGACTTCTGCTTGGTGATGACACAGAGAACACTTGGCTCTTGATGAGCCCTCCAATTACACAGTTACTTGGTGTCACACAGCCAGGCGCTTAGTCTCTGTCAAAGCCAAGTTGTAAGCCAAGAACTTTTTCTCAGAAGCATATTAGCTCTTGGCAAAAAAGAGCATACCTTTATTCCACAATGCCACTCCTGTAATTGTGCAGTGGGACCTCCCCTGGCACAGCGTCCCAGACTGCCCTAGGCACTTTAGGCAAGCGCCGTCAGGTCTAATGGACCACGGACCAGGTAGCGAAGCTGCTTGTATTGTTGCTTGGACCAGCTGAAGGGACGTCTCTTGCTTTCCGCCCTATTCAAGCTAGTAGCCTACTGGGTGTCCTGCAGAGAAGTAGATTCAAATACTATACTAATGTCCTCCAGGATCCAAAAAGGCCCACCAAGTATTTTGCTGTTTTCTTCTTGGTAGAGGGCATAAGATACCACAACTTGTCTTTGGAGAGGTTTTAACAGCGTGCTTCAGATTACGAGATCCCCTACCCA
>NC_043710.1:99490234-99502194 GCF_006229205.1 Suricata suricatta
TGTCCTGCAGAGAAGTAGATTCAAATACTATACTAATGTCCTCCAGGATCCAAAAAGGCCCACCAAGTATTTTGCTGTTTTCTTCTTGGTAGAGGGCATAAGATACCACAACTTGTCTTTGGAGAGGTTTTAACAGCGTGCTTCAGATTACGAGATCCCCTCCCCCCCCCCCCCAAGAAACTTCACAGAGATTACTGACTACTATATTTTCATGGGATATATATTTAGGGTATGTGGTATCTATTTCATTGACCCACTCTTCTCTAGCCACTGACACACTCATAGCAACTCAGTGAACTTGTTACATTATGTGAGAACATAACACACTGCTAATAGATCTTAATGCTGGGCACCCTTCTTTTCTTGTACCGCTAGTATCTTTTGCCCTTAAACTTTCTCATTCTCTCTGCCATTTCTCCTATTTCTCCGGTGGCTGTGTTCATGGCTTTATGAAATCAATGATTTATTCCCTCACTAAGAATGTACTGAAGTGCACACTTTGTGCCAGGCACTTGGGGCACTTGGGAATCACTGGGTATTCAGCGATGAGCATAGACATGGCACCTGCCTACCTCTCACAGGTAGCAACCCAATATCCTGGGTTCAGAGAGCAGAAAGCAGGGGCGCCTGGGTGGCTCAGTCAGTTAAGCATCTGGCTTCCGGCTTCAGCTCAGGTCATGATCTCACGGTTCATGGGTTTGAGCCCCGCATCGGGCTCTGTGCTGACAGCTAGCCCAGAGCCTGGAGCCTGCTTCGGATTCTATGTGTCCCTCTCTTTCTGACCCTCCCCTGCTCATGCTGTCTCTTTCTGTCTCTCAAAAATAAATAAAAAACATTTTAAAAAATTAAAAAAAGAAAAGAAAGCCGAAAGCAGTGGAGAAGGATGGTGTGCAAGACTACTAGCCTTGAACAAGTGATTCTGCCCACAATGTGAGAAACAGACTCTGACCGAACAGCAGCCATTTTCCTTTCAATGGAAAGTGTCCCTCCAGTTCCGTTTTGTGGGGAGACAGAGTTTGAAAGAGAAATCTTATTTCTTCCTATGGTAGAAGCCTAAATGTGAGGGGTGAGGGAGAAGAGTTCTCCTAACCCCAGCAGAGTCCCTCGGCAGTAGCAAGTGTCTACTTGGGAGTGGTTATAATTAATTCATAGTGACACCAGCCTGCCTGCTTGAGTGATCTTCCTTAGAAACATTCGGCTACACACTGGACTGATCCGGAGGTACTTTTCCCAGATGAGTATAGCAGTGGGGGAGGAGCTTGGGAATTTAGATATTTCTAAGAGAACAATTATCGTGATGTCTCGTGGAAGGAAGTAAAATAGGAGGGTGTTAATGGATAGAAAGTAATGGAATTGCTCAGTAGATTACACATCTTGATAATATTTTAAAATCATCACAGCCAAAATATGCTTCAGGCTTTGAGATTTTGATCGAAAAATAGGCTATGTATTTGCAGTTTTGGAGGTAGCGAATTTCTGATGATGAAAAGGAAGTAAGTGAGAAAGACAGAATGGAGGGGATAGTTCATTAGAAATGAGGAAGTCACAGATGCCCGAGTGGCTTCATGTCAGGTCATAATCTCATGATTCCTGAGTTTGAGCCCCACATTGGTCTCTGTGCTGACAACTCAGAGCCTGGAGCCTGCTTTGGATTCTGTCTCCATCTCCCTCTCTCTCTCTCTGCCCTTCTCCTGGTCGTTCTCTCTCTCAAAAATAAATGAACATCTAAAAAAGAAAGAAAGAAATGAGGAAGTCAGGGAACTGAGAGATGACACCAGACAGCTCATCCGAATGAGTGTTGAAATCAGTGAGCAGAATGACAGGAAGTGCGATGGAAAGAAAAACAAAGCAAAGTGCTCAAGTCTTCAGCTTTTGGGGATGACCAAGCACTTGGCAGATGACAGCAGACGATAGAGCGACATGGCAGAGGCCTCAAAGGAGCAAGGATTTTTTTTTTTTTTTTTTTTTTTTTTACAACTGGGGTTGGGAGAGAATTCTCTGGAAGTGGCCCTGGGGAAGCAGAAGCCACACCTCCTCCTGCTCCGACAGAATGAGCAACTTCAGCATGTTTCTGGGAAAGCCGTGTGATCAGAAACTGAAATTAAATCGAGCCGCTTTCAGGAAAGGCATGGAAGAGGGGAAAACATTCTGAGAGGAGACTGTTCTTTGAAGACGGGAAAGGAGTTGCTAATAGTGTAGTTTTCAAGGTATCAAAGAACAAGTCGATTTCTTTTATAATCAAAAGGAGATCTTCTGGGGCACCGGGGTGGCTCAGTCAGTTGGGCATCCAACTTCGGCTCAGGTCATGATCTCACAGTCCGTGGGCTCGAACCCCGTGATGGGCTCTGTGCTGACAGCTCAGAGCTGGAGCCTGCTTCGGATTCTGTGTCCCCCTCTCTCTCGGTCCCTCCCCACTCATGTTCTCTCTCTCTCAAAAATAAATAAACATTAAAAAAAAAAAGGGGAGGTCTTCCGCTTGGGGGGAACAAAGTTCTGCTAAGAAGTTGTATCTGTAAGGCCCGTCTTCCACGATTCACCTTCCCCATTTACCACCATCATGCTGGATTTAGGGGGTGCTGCACTCCCTTCCCAGCCTCGCCCGAGGCTGACATCATAACTCTTAACTTTCCCAAAGCACACCTGAGACCAGATTGGAATCCATTCATTTATTTCTCCCTCGCTTCTCTTCCTTCCTTTCTTCCTTCCCTCCCCCAATTTATTTTTCTTTTCTTTAATCCATTCATTCAGTGAGATTTTCAAAGCCCAGAAGGAAATAGTTATAAAGCAACCTGCAGCAAGAAGTTGTTGCTTATAAAGAATTGTTACTCGGGGCGCCTGGGTGACTCAATTGGTTGTGTCCAACTTCGGCTCAGGTCGTAATCTCACGGTTCATGAGTTCAAGCCCCACATTGAGCTCTGCTGACAGCTCAGAGCCTGGAACCTGCTTCAGATTCTGTGTGTCCCTCTCTCTCTGCCCCTCCCTTGCTTACACTCTGTCTTGTTCTCTCGCAAGAATAAACAAACATTTAAAAATTTTTTTAAAAAATTGTTACCATCATCAACTCATTCTTTATAGGGAAGCTGACCTACGTAGTTCTTTTAGGATCTGTACCCTACCTGTAATACTTTCGAGCACTTCTAGAGACCTAAGTGTTAGCAAGAAAGGAGGTCCAGGGAAAGATACACGCTCCTTTTTAAGATCTAGTTTCAGTCTGTAGGCCTGTGTCTCCCCCTAAATTATTGACAATAGGGACGCCCAATTGTGTTAGGAAAGCCTACCTCCTGGGGCAACTGTATCTCAGTCTGAAACCGAACCATATCAGAATTTTAAACCTAATATCCATACTCACACAGAAACTATAGAAAATGGCAGATGTCATATTGAGACCATTTACCCCAACTACTCTCTAATAAAGGCTATTTTTATAGTGTATATGGCATATACTTTGCTATAATTTTGCTCTATATAATGACTTGTCAACTGTATTCCATGTATGTTTGCAAAATTAAATACACAGGGCTGGAAAACATGGCATTTTCCCCAGCATAAGGCATGCCGCTGCCTAATATGTGAGCATCTCAACATTGAGTTTTCAACCACAAAAGTGTGTTTTTATAAATTAAACTAATGGTAAATTAAAGAAGAGGGGGAACAAAAGTAGTGCCAACTCAGTGCTGAGTAAATTAAAGCTTTCAGTCCAATAACATAGCCTTAATTAGGTTTCGCTTAAGGTGCTGCATGTCTACCTTAGTGCACATGTATAAAGATGAGGAGCAAAACAAGAACAAATTATCCCTCAATTTTTTTTAAAGCAGCAACTTAAATGAACTGCATTATTTGTAGCCTGCCAAAGAGAGTTCGAGAATTTCCTTAATGTCAGTGACTGTATAACACAGTAGTCCTTGAGAAAATATTCCTAACATAGTCAGTTGAGAATCTCTCTGCTAGGAGTTCTGAGGAAAAACAGGGAAGCAAAAGAAGGGGAAAGAAAGAAGAGGTAACATTCTTTCTTCACACTTCCACAGCAAACAGTACGTGCAGTAGAGGGTCACTGAGCTGAGCTGTGATTTCAGCAAGAAAGATAATGAAGGCACACAAGAGGTGGAGAGCGAACCAGTGACCCATGACCCACTGGCCTTCCACAGAGATCTCTGGTGGTCAGGCGAGTAACCTAGGAGTTCACTTGAGGAGCATCTCAATGCCCAAGGTCACTGACAACTTGGAAACTGAGACATATGTGACCTCTGCCTCCCACAGCATTTAGCACTTTCCCTCTCCGATAAGGTTACTTAATCTAATATGACAGAATTTAAGTGGCATCTATCATTTGCCAGGCAAAAGATTGTTAGATACATAGAGGAAAAATGTTTGACCCTCAAGGAGCCTTGAATTGAGTGGGATACACACCGGTCAATGCAATCAGCATATTGTGAAAATGGATGTAATCATAATGGCAGCATGCCAAAGGCTCAACGGAATGATAAGAGATTGCCTAAGAGAGGTGGGGAACGAGAGGTCAGTGACAAGGAAGGCTTCTCATATTTATGATTTTTGGGCTGACTCTTGAAGGAGAAACAGGACTTTGCTAAGCAAGGGTAGAAAACATTCTAGGAGAAACAATACATGTAAAAGCAAGAGGTATAAAATAGTACGGCCTTGCTACTTGGGGAGACCAAGAGAAGGGTAGATACCCTGACCTCCCTCCTGCCTGGTCACCAGCTGATGCTTCCATTGGCTAAGCCCCACAGCAAACCCAAGGGCAAGGGAGTTTGGAAAAGCTTTCTGTAGATGACAGCTTCCTAATGCCCAGAGGAGAGCACACACTAGATTTAGGGGGCAAATGGAATGAATGCCTAGCACAGATTCATAGCCCACGAGCAAACAACTTCCTATTTCTTGAATACGCACGCACAGGACCATTCCTATACCTCACGTTATAACAGGCTTGGCTTTGTTTCTTCTTCCCCAACTGATGGAGAGAGGGGCTCCTTGAATTAGATGACAGGGACAGAGAGATTGTTAAGACCTGGTTTGTTAGGCAACCTCTGCCCTTCACCAAATCTTTCTGTCTTCCTATTTTTAATTACAGTAATGTAATAATTATTCTATCAGATACTTTTTTATTTTTTATTATTATGTTTATTTATTTTGAAAGAGAAAGAGAGACTGTGAGTGGGGGAGGGGCAGAGAGAGAAGGAGACACAGAATCTGCAGCAGGCTCCAGGCTTTTAGCTGTCAGCAGAGCCCGGCATGGGGCTTGAACTCACAAACTGAGATCATGACCTGAGCCAAAGCCGGACGCTCAACCGACGGAGCCATCCAGGCGCCCCCTCTATCAGATGTCTTAAAATAAAAATAAATTTTAATAATTTAAAATATTCATAAATTTAATATTATTAAATAAATAAAATTTAATAATTTAAAATAAAAATAAATAACCTTAAGTGTAAGCTAACATACCATGTTTATGTATCTGATAATAACTACACTTCAATGTTCTGTCAGTGGATGAAACTGGCTTGCCTCTTAGTCTCAAAATATTTTTGTTCACTTAAGACACTTCCTATTTGGTTTGTAAATTCTAGTGCAGTCACATTATGTCACCTTCCGATTTTATTATGGTGGGAGCAGAACAACTTGTTCTTTCACAACCTGTTTTTCTATTTATTTTTCAGGTCAATAACTCGATCTTATTACCGCAACTCAGTTGGTGGATTTTTAGTATTTGACATTACCAACCGACGATCTTTTGAACACGTGAAAGATTGGCTGGAAGAAGCAAAAATGCACGTGCAGCCATTTCGGATTGTATTCCTGCTGGTGGGACATAAATGCGACCTGGCTTCACGACGGCAGGTTACCAGGGAGGAGGCTGAAAAGCTGGCGACAGACTGTGGTATGAAGTACATAGAAACCTCAGCAAAAGATGCCACAAACGTGGAGGAATCCTTTACGATCTTGACCAGAGACATATACGAACTTATCAAAAGGGGAGAGATTTGTATTCAAGATGGCTGGGAGGGGGTTAAAAGTGGTTTTGTTCCAAATACTGTGCATTCTTCTGAGGAAGCAGTAAAACCCAGGAAAGAGTGCTTTTGCTGACTTCCGACGGCCCGAGACCGGCGGGACAACCACGGTGAGCGGATTGGGTGTGATCCTGGGATAAACAGCACCGGTCACAGCAGCAGGAGACGCAATGAGAGCACTGAGGGAAGGGTTATAAACCCAGGCTAATGCCATTTTGTAAGGTGTTTAAATCGGAGCACTATGCTTGCTGGTTACCCTAGCGGATGGGGTGTTTTGCTCAATTATCAGGCCCCGCAGACAACCTTTTCTCGAAACTGGAGTGTCCGCGGAATGATCCCCGTTCTCACGTTGTTAGCGCGTAGCTGACCTTAATGTCCACATATATCAATATTGCTCATTTTTCTTGACAGTTTGAAATGGTTTTTTTGTGCACATATAGTCTGATTGAAAAGATTTTATCAGGAATTACATTCTCCTGAGCTAATCTGTTAATGCTGAATAGCAAAGTGGATTTAAAAGTGCAGTGTTTGCTTACAAAGGAAACAATCTCAGAGGTATCATCAACTAGGACAAAAATGGAGGAAAATAACAATTCCACATTTAATGTGTCGGGTTTTTAACCATTCTTTGAAATATTTACCCTCCCTTAATTTACCTCAGTATAAGAAAATAGGTTTTATACTCCTTTTTGTTCTCTGATTTATTGCACTTGATAGATTTATGTGTTGTAAAGATATCTAAAGATCCAAGCAAAACATTTTGTCGCAGATAAAATGTAAAAATAAAAATGAAGGACCATTCATCAGCGAGTGTTCTGATGTTATGGTATATTGTCCCTATTTAGATGAGAAAAATTAATTTATATGCTGACATTTTCAAAGAAAGTGCAGTTACCTTGAACTATTGTCAAAATTATCAATATAGGTAAATATGGAATGTTCTTAGTGATCGTTTTTTGGTCTGAGTTAAGTTTCTGAATTTCCCCATTCTGGGACAAAAAAGTATAGGAAAGTTTTTTCTGGACAAGGACGATTGGTTAGATGTTTGATGTGTTTAGCATTCAAATTGCATTTCAGTAAAGTTAAGGATAGAATAATGAGTTCAGGCTATAAGATGGCTTTTGAGTTATCAATTTTTAACTTATTGATTAAATTCTCCTCCTGGAAGGGACGTGTTGATGACACTATTTTAAAACATACATTTCTGTCCTGCAAAGCATTCCTAATCACAAAGGGACACCACATGCAGCCACTTTTTTGGAATCAGGACGTTTACCGTTAACCTATAGTAGCTTCATTTGTTTGAAAACCGAAGTGATACGGTGTAAAGGATATGTAAGGAGAAATCAGGATACCTGGGTTCTGAGGTTGTCTTCACTGTACTATGTACCAGCCATGCAAGTCACTTACCCTCACTAAGCATCTGTTCTCTTAACCGTAAGACGAAGCTAGTAACCCCGTTTATTGTGTTTCATGGAATAATTTTGAGAATCAAGTGAATCATGCGGAAAAGCTTTGTAAATAGAGAAAGCATTATGCGAATATGAGTTTGGCGTCACCCCTCATGGGCGTACCACTGTCTTTACAATGGATGAGAATGTCGTTTCCTCATATTCTTTCCCATTTCCACATTCAGCAGAAGAAAGTGCATGCTTTCCTGGGCCTGAGGGGTCTCTTGGTTTCACGTCTACCTCGTGGCCTCTTGCCTTGGAACGCTGCTCCTCTCAAGTGGAAATTGTAGGAAGGCAAATCCCAGGAGACGTAATTCCATCAGGAGTCCTGTTTGAATGTGTTTTTGTGCATCTTTGAAGTAGCTATTTAATTATATCTTAAATAATTATACATTTTCTAGGTTCATGGAAGTATTTTTAATAGTGCCTATGGAGAGAAGAATATAAATGATAACATCACTATAAGATTTTGAACAGTTGTATTGTCAACAGTTTCTTGATCCCCTTGTATTAATTTCACTCGAGTGAGTTCAAACGGTAATGATCAGATAGGAATACCTGTCCCCCGAAATGTGAAGCAGCTTATATTCATGGCTACAATGATAAATTACAATTTCACAGTGGTCCAAAATGGCACCACCTCAAAAACTGGGCATCTAACAACAGTCTTAGTACAGGCATCTGTGCCTCCTTGTAAAGTTAAGTAGCTAAAATATAAAGTATGATCTAACTTCCAGTGGACACCCTTTATAACACTAATAGTGGGATAAGACTAACCTTCAGGCTGAAAGGTCTGATGTTTTCCAAGACTTAGAATAGAACTAAGGAGGCAGAAGAAACAAATGGAAATGCAGGGCCCCCAAAAGTTGATACTTAACCAAGGTCACACATGCACAGAAGCAAGCCTAGATGTCTGGTTCTCTTTATACCTTGGTTGGGGTTCTTCCCATTACCATGCTGTGTCAGGTGTGTGTGTGTGTGTGTGTGTGTGTGTGTGTGTGTGTGTGTGGTGAAGAAAAGGGAAAAAGTGGTCTACCTGAATCCACAAAATACTAAAATTGGGCCATATCACTTTGAGGTTATGGAAGGGTGGTTTGTGGTATAAAAATATTAAAATGAATGATAACTACAAGGATCAGAGTTCTTACACAAGATTGCCAAATGTCTCTATAACCTTAGCCAGATATCTTTATCCATATAGGTAGATATATAAAATAACTGACTATTTTCTTATACATCATTATGGAGAATATGGATTAGTGACACCAAAATAGTAAAAATATTTGCTCCAGGCAAAACATTTTGACTAAGCGTCTTAGAAGTCAGGTAGACTCGAATCAGATATCACTGAAAGTATCTAATTTCAATTACTCAATTTAAATTTAAACCTATTTAAATTTAAAATTTAAAACTAATGGATGATGTAGCTAATTACTAAGTATTTTTAATAAACATGAAAAAAAGGAAATGAGAAACTATCTGACCATATGATACACTTGTCCCCAACAAATGCTTCTCATCTTGAACTATATTAACGCATTGAGTGCATATAGTAATGTGATGTTCATTAAATGGTAAGCTGAAGCCAAAATGATTTTGTAAACAGAATGCTTTTAAATGTGGCCTTTATGTACATAAGGGTAGCGAACAAGATTTCTTGGAGAGTTTACACTAAATATCCAAAGCCTCAAAGTACTCCATGATTGTTTCTAGAGGCGACCAAAGCAGCCTTTATTATTGTTAGGAAGACTCCCAATCTATTTATCCAACTTTACGGTATTCAAAAACTGAATCTATAGATTAATGATATCCTTTTAAGAGTGCTTTTGATTTTATATTGTCTTTGGTTCAATCAAGTACAAAGCTTCACGGACTTCAAAGAGTGCACTATATTTGAATAATTTCCTTAGGTCTGACCAAGTGACAAAGATGTGAAAGACTAAAGACCCATTTAATAAGCTAATCATTTGTTCCCCAATAACTGCCTGGAGAGATTTAGTTGGAAATGCAAGGGAAACATGTAATCTTTAAGGGAAAAAAAAAGAAGAAAGACTATAAAGTTACATCCTTTGTATTTTAAAATAGAAAATGTTCCCAAGAAGAAGCTAGCTCTTGGAAACTCCACAGCTGATAAGAAGCCGTCTCTGCTTCCGAATAAAAATCTTTCTAAATCCTGATATTTTCACTAAACTTTCCTGAACAACCAATTTCCACCTGATACTAAAGTAACTAGCAAACCGTTCTCCCCAACTTGGGCGAACTGTCATGTGACTTGGTGTTTCTATAATCCTAGTGACTGATGATAGTAGACACAGGAGTGCTGAGCTGTGACGATCTGTATCAATCATCACAGATGCCGCTTTGCTTATTACACATAATCACGATAGAAAATAAATGAAGAGAAGAGAAACCATTTTAAGATTATTTTTAGTTAATGTTTCTTATTGTTATCTCTCTGGGTAAATTTTTTGTCTTTTTTTAAATAGTGCCTAAAACTTTGTGTCATTGATGCGACCTTTGGTAGTAATCAATGGTTATTATGTTAAATTAATCCTATTAAATGTGGATTCCTTATACATGGTTTTAATTTACACATTCCACAGAGAAACATGTTTCGCTACAGTCCTCTCACCATTTTTTTTTTTAGAATCACAGCCAATGGACAAAGACATGGTTTACATTTTTTGAAGTATCTTATGAGTGTTTCTTGATTTTAAAGAATGAATAAAAAGAATGAGAACTATGGCTGTCACAAGGTTGTTACATTATCCATCTTTGGGGAACCATCTTTAGTGCTGATTTCGAAACAGAAACAACCGCTTGACTGCAATGACATGCGTCTGTGTGTGTATTTACAAACGAAGAATCAAGAATCAAGAGATCTGAAATCCTATTCATGTTATGTAATACCCTGATGAAGTGTGAGGCAGACCCCGCGATCAAACACATATATATGTGCAACAAAATGAATGCATATTCACATTAAGAAAATGCCTCTAAATAACCTGTCACCAATTAAGGTAAGATTGTTTGCTGCCAAATGAGTTATCAAGAGAATTGTAGACTCTCAGCGCTTTTTGGGTTTCCGAATTACTTAAAAGGAGCACAGGCTTCTATTATGCGGTAAAAGATAATTCAGAATTTGTGGCTTTTTTTTCTCGTAAGCTCATCTTTGTCATGCTTCAGTCTCGCACATAGCAAGAGCTTATTACATTTTAAATTGAGCTGTTTAGTCTCACAAAACAATTTTATAGCTTCTGCATATATAACTACATGTAAGGTATTTATAACAGCGCTTTGCACATAGTAAGCACTTGGTAAATGTCACCTTTTATTTTGGCTTTAGTGTTTTTTTTTTTTTTCTTTAAAGAGAGAAAGAGCACAAGCAGGGGAGAGGGGCGGAGGATCGTAAGCAGACTCCATGCTCAGCACAGGGCGTGGTGCGGGGGCTCGATCCCACAGCCCTGGCATCATGGCCTGAGCTGAAGCCAAGAGTCAGAGGCTCAACCGACTGAGCCACCCACATGCCCTTTTAGTATTATTCTTATAACCACCAAATTGCCAAGAAGCCAGTTTCAATCCCCAATGTGCCAGAAACTACTTGTTGATAAAGGCAATCTTACAGATCATTGTAAATGGTCATGACCCTTTGAAATGATCTGATTCTTAGAGTCGGGGAGGATGGTTTAGCAGGAGAAACAGAAGATGATACCATCCTTGGGGAGGGCTGGCGATCACCGACAATACCTGACCAAGTGGTCAGGTACTCAAAGGAGTGTAGCCATCACGTCTCAACAGCTGCGCTACAAACAACCCTCCCCGGGGTGCCTGGGTGGCCGGTCAGTTAGTTGTCTGACTTCAGCTCCAGTCATGACCTCACGGTTCGTGAGTTCAGGCCCTGCATCAGGCTCTCTGCCATCAGCACCTGGACCCTGCTCTGGAACTTCTCTCCCTCCTCTTTCCCTGTCCCTGCCCCACTTGTGCTCTCTCTCTCTCAAAAATAAATAAACTTAAAAAAAATTTTTTTACACAGTCATCACCAAAACAGTTAGTGTGTGTGTACCCTGTGCTAAGGACCATGGGTCAAAGGATTAGGCTTCTTAGTTATATATAAAATGATTATCAGTAGCATTGTTTTTTAAAAGATTGTTTGGAAATAACTTTACTGACATAATTTACGTTACAATTTACCTGTTTAAGGTGTTTTATTACATGATTTTTGTTTTTAAGTTCTTTAATGTTTTATTTATTTTTGAGAGCGATACAGAGGTGGGCCGAGGGGTAGAGAGAGGGAGACGCAGAATCTGAAGCAGGCTCCAGGCTCTGAGCTGTCAGCCCAGAGCCCAATGTAGGACTCAAACTCATGACCCGTAAAATCATGACCAGAGCCGAAGTCAAACACTTAACCAACGAGCCAACCAAGCACCCCATTAGATGGTTTGTCATAAATCCAGAGTTGTGCAACTATCACTGCAATCAGTT
>NC_043710.1:99502294-99512612 GCF_006229205.1 Suricata suricatta
AGAGAGAGGGAGACGCAGAATCTGAAGCAGGCTCCAGGCTCTGAGCTGTCAGCCCAGAGCCCAATGTAGGACTCAAACTCATGACCCGTAAAATCATGACCAGAGCCGAAGTCAAACACTTAACCAACGAGCCAACCAAGCACCCCATTAGATGGTTTGTCATAAATCCAGAGTTGTGCAACTATCACTGCAATCAGTTTTGGAACATTTTCGTCACCTCAAAAAGAAATCCCAACACCCTTTAGCTATCACTCCTAACACCCTCCCCACGCACACATGCTGATCTACTTTGTGTTTCCATTTGCCTATACTGGACATCTTATATAAATGGAATCAAATGATATGTAGTCTTCTGTGACTGGCTTCTTTCAACTGGCATTTTGTAAGGTAGTAGGCTTCTTATAAATTTTTGGTAGTAGGCTTCAGGCCTAGCGTGGGGCTTGAACTCACAACCCTGAGGTCAAGAGTTGCATGTTCTACCAGTTGGATTCTGGTTTTTAAAACTGGGCAAGGGAATGTAACTTTTTTTTTTTGGAGTGACTGACCTGAACGTCTTGATCGTACAACCTTGATTCTCTTTTGATGGTATAGATGGAGTCTTCCACTTTGGCTGCCCATTCATTTCGCAGCAGAGCCACTGTATTAGTTAAGGCTCCCCAGAAGATCAGTTCCAGAGAACCAATAGGGTGTATACATTAAATATATTCATTATAAGGAATTGGCTCACAAGATTCTGGGGTCTGGCTAGTCCAGATTCCCTGGCAGGTTAGCAACTCAGGTAAGCCAAAATTCCAGCTCAAGTCCGAAGGCCATCCACTGTAGAACCAAGAAGAGTCAATGCTGCAGACGAAATCCAAAGTTAGTCTCTTGCTCAGGGGAGGCTGGTCTTCTGTTCAATTCTGGCCTTCAGCTGACTGGGTGAGCCCCACTCATCTCATGAAGTACAATCTGCTTTACTCAAAGTCTACTGGTTTAAATATTAATCTCACCCAACAAAATACCCTCACAGAAACACCCAGAAAAATATTAGACGGTGGCTCACCCAAGCTGACACATAGATAATCAAGGACACCATGTTCTATTAACCATCTCAATAGCCCTGAGGATCAGGTACCCCTGACCTTAACATACATTACAATAATCATGTCCATGTGATTTCTAATGGTTAAGGGTTGCCACCTAGTGTCTGCTGTTTTGGGGTCCTATCATCTCTGTTCCCCTCTGGAAGCCTGGTTCTGTATGACCTCCCTTACCACCAGCCCTGGCCTACACAGGAAAGGCAATCCTGAACTTCCTAGTGAGTGACACAGGAGAGCCTCTTACCAGGACATTCCTTCTTGCCTCAGTACATGACGTAGCCTCCAGGCCTTTCTGAGAAACACTATCACCAGGAGAATTTTCCACTTTACATAGTACATCCCCTTCAGCACGTTCGCTTCTCTGAGCCTTTTACTTCTACCGTCCGTCATGGCTGTTCCAGCATTCCAACTTCACTGAGTGCGACATTACTTTTCCTGTTTCTGGAGGGCTTCCTAGGAGAAAGTATGCCCCATTTCCTGGGGCTCTTGCCAAAGCATTAAATCCAATGTCCTGTGAAAATGTTCCCAAATCGTTAAAAGTTTCCTTATTCAACTCTCTATTCTGGTGTGCTGGTCTAGCACCTTCAGAAGTCAAGAGCATGGGCAGCCCCCCTTCCCTGGCCGGCACGTACAGGCGGTAGTCTGTAAGACTTTCCTTTGCAATATGGTCTCTGTTCTCCTCTCCTGGGCCTAGCACACTCTTGACTAGATTACACCTTGACTTAACCCTAGTTAAGGTCTAGAGGGGAAGCATGTGTTGCTTTGTGTGAAAAATCTCTGCATCATCAAGCCAAAGGAGTAGTGCTAGTTTTTTTTTTTTTAAGAGAGAACGCATGAGGAGGAGAGAGGGACAGAGAGAGAGAAAGAGAGAGAGAGAGAATCTTAAGCAGGCTCCATGCTCAGTGCAGAATCTGATGCAGGGCTTGATCCCATGACCCTGGGATCATGACCTGAGCTGAAATCAAGAGTCAGATGCTCAGCTGATTGAGCCACCCAGTTTCCCTGTGACATGCTAGTTTTTTAATAGAGAGGAGTGAACTCTCAGATTCAGAGGTTTCAGAGAAATCTAATGATTCAAGATTCTGAAGGTTGTCAAACTAGATGTCCTCAGTCCATGTGTCAGGTTCTCCTTCTTTTTCAGTCAGGACCCTGACCTTGGCATAGAAGACCTGCCTTGTAGGGAGTTGAACTCCCTGTGGACCTTGACAACTCTGATGAGGAAGTCCTGGGCCTGGTCGTTGGTCTTCTGGACCCTCCCACTGTCGGAGATGACAGCCTCTGTGTCAGCTATCAGAGAGACCTGACTGTCACATGTAGTTTCCAACTGGCAATTAATGCTCCCAGATTTACATCATCTTTTTCTTGTACTTGGCAATGTCCACCAATACCATTGTGCGTACGTTGGCACAGTTACCTTCTTGTAGTTAGCCTATATCAGACACCTTATAGACATAGCGTGCCGGCTGATATGTTTCCTGCCAGCAGATACCAATTCATTCGCCGCTGGAGAACATTTTAACCACCTGGGATGGTGTCCTTATCACAGTAAGAAGCGATTCCATTCTAAACCCCATTTCAGCTGCTTCTCTATTGAAAGCGTCCTGGTAACAACTGTTACAGGATAGATTTTCCAGGAAGCTGACTCTGAGACAGGGTTAGTTTGAGATGGTCAGGCCTTTTTTTCTTGT
This sequence comes from Suricata suricatta, assembly GCF_006229205.1. Classification (NCBI taxonomy): domain Eukaryota; kingdom Metazoa; phylum Chordata; class Mammalia; order Carnivora; family Herpestidae; genus Suricata; species Suricata suricatta. The sequence continues at coordinate 99,505,062 of NC_043710.1, forward strand.
TGATAAGTCGTAGGAGTTGGGCCTCCCAGAAGAGGTGTGGCCTTGGGCGTGTGGCTCTCTATCGTTGAGGCAATTCCTGAGGGAACGGACAGCCGAACGTCGCCAGCAGACTGCGGAGCCGGGACAACACATCTTTTTTTTTTTTAAGTTTATTTATTTATTTTGAGAGAGAGAGAGAGAGAGAGACAGAGCACCAGAAGGGGAGGGGCAGAGAGATAGAGAGAGAGAATTCCAAAGCGGGCTCCATGCTGTCAGCATAGAGCCTGACATGGGTCTCTTAACCCTGAGATCATGTCCCGCGCTGAAGTCAAGGGTCATGGATGCTTAAGCAGCTGAGCCACGCAGGTGCCCCAACGCCTCTTTCATAGAAGGAAGATCAACCATACGGGCTGTGTTGATCACGATTCTGATTTGACTGTAAAAACAAAGTAACCATCAGGGAAAATTGAATATTCATTAATGATATCAAGATATCATATGGATGTTTTAGGTGTGATGTTCGTTTATTTTTATGTTTTTAGAATGAACCCTTGCCTTTTACAGATGCATACTAAAATGAAAGCGAATTGGGGTACACACGGGAACGCGAGTGACTATGAATTGTTGCTATGGATAGAAGACAAAATAATGGGCCACCCCCAAAGGTGTCCATGACCACATCTCCAGAATGAAAAAGATGTTTGCAGGTGTGATTAAGGACCTTGCTTAGTGGGAAGAAGATTGTGGATTATCCAGGGGAGCCCCGTATAATCACAAGAGGCTTTCTAAGAGGGAGATGAGAGGGTCAAAGCCAAAAAAGAAGAAGACCACGTGACAATGGAAGCAGGGGAAACAGAGTCAAAGAGAGAAGACGCTAGGCGTCTGGCTAGCTGGCTAGAGGAAGGAGCCCCCAGCCAAACAACACAGGCAGCCACTAGAAGGCAGAAAAAGCCAGGAACAGAGTCTTTCCTGAAACCGTCAGAAGAAAGGCAGCCCTGCCGACACCTTGATTTTGAACCTTTCATTCTCCAGAACCGAAAGGGACTAAATTTGTATTATTTTAAGCCACAAATGTATGATAATTTGTTACAGCAGAAACGTGAATCTAATACAGTAAGCATATGGAGTTCCATTGTGATATTTTTCTACATTTGTGAAACTGTCTACAATATTTATTTGTTTATTTACTTATAAATAGGCTCCATGCCCAGCATGAAGCCCCACGTGGGGCTTGAACTTATGACCCTGAGATCAAGACTTGAGTTGAGATCAAATTTGGCACCCCAGGCACCCCCAATTTTCTATAATAAAAAAAGTTTCTGAAAAAAAAAAACAGCTTTGAAAAAGCAACTGTAATATGGGTTGATATATAGTCAGGCAAGTCCTCCTTTGTTTTTGTTTTTTAAATGTATATTTGGGGGGCACCTGGATCGCACAGTCTGTTAAGCATCTGACTTCGGCTCAGGTCATGATCTCATGGTTTGTGGGTTCGAGCCCCGTGTTGGGCTCTGTGCAGACAGCTCTGAGCCTGGAACCTGCTTCAGATTCTGGATCTCCCTCTCTTTCTGCCCCTCCCCTGCTCACACTCTCTCTCTGTCTCTCAAAAATGAATAAACACTAGAATATTTTTTTAAATATATATTTTTTCTGGTCTTCCACGTGTTTCTCCCAAGTAAGTTTTTTTTTAAGCTTATTTGTTTGACAGAGAGAGTAAGAGTGAAAACAGGGGAGGGGCAAAGAGAGAGAGAAAGAGAATCCCAAGCAGGGCTCCATGCCAACAGCGCAGAGCCTGACGTGGGACTCAAACCCACGACCTGTGAGATGTGACCTGAGCAGAAATCAAGAGTCAGACTTTCAACCAACTGAGCCACCCAGGCGCTCCCCAATACATTTTCAATTAGCTTGTCAAGTTTGTGTTAAAAAAAATCATGTAAGTATTTGTCAGATTTTTATTAAATATGCAAATTAATTTGGAGGAAATTATGTCAAAGGTGAGTGTCACAGGATGTCCCTGCTAGTCTGAGGTGACTCTTGTGTGTGTCCAGTGGATGGGACTCCAGTTGAAGGAGGCTTGTGGGTCTCCAGTCACGCCACTGACAACTCAGGTGAGTTCTACTCAGAGGGAAGAGTGAAAAACAGAAAAAGACACTTGGTCTCCCTTCCAAGGCGTATTCTCCAGCCTAGCTTTGCTGCCGTACTTACGTATTTTATGCCCTACTGTCCCCTTATGTTTGTTATCCATTGGCGCATAGTTAGTTCCTAACTGTATTATCTGACATCACCAGGACATTGTAAGTGTTGGAGGTGAGTGGAGCTAGATACAAGCAGAATCGATCCTGAGCATTTTGAAGTATGCCCTAGAGACTGACAAAATAAAATAAAACAAGAAGAGTACAGAGAATAAGTGGAGGTTGGCTGACGAAGTGGCAAAAGTTAGGCTTTAATATTGACGTGACTTCACTGCCTCGTCTTGTGAAGCTTGGGCTATTCTGATTTCATAAGTCATAAGTAATTTATTAAGCAAAAATACAGCAGACATGTGCTTTGTGCTACAATGACTAGGTTGCTTTGGCACTGAAAAATACTCTGACAATTTACTTCGGGTTTAATGCAATTAGGAAATTGAGTTCCATGTATAAAGTAAGTCTGTAAATTCTATTACTAAGATATTATTTTCATGATTCATCCTTATCTTGTAAATTGCCTAAACAGAGATTTAAAAATAAATTGGATAAGGCTTTTGAGTGATAGGAGTAGCTTCGGTTAAAATAAATTTCTAAATAGATAAAGTCTCCAAGTGAGAGCATGAATTAGAAAGTTATAATTGGCCAACAGCTGCTAATTTCCACTTCTTATACTTAGTGCTAATTAGGCAAGATAAAATGGTTTTTTTTCTGGTACTTAAAAGTGACTAGTTGTGTAATTATGGACAATGAGACACGTATTAGAGTTGTGTTTCTGTGTGTGTGCGTGCGTGTGTGTGTGTGTGTGTGTGTGTGTGTGTGTGTGTGTGTGTGTTTTCCAGGTCTTTGAAATCCCCTTAAGCCAAGAGTCAACATCAATTTATATGGCCGCTCCTACCTCTGTAGTTAACCGATGTACCACTAGGAGGAGCTCGTGGGAGAGTTTTGAACTCTATCCTTCCCAGTGACTGCAAATCTTGCAGCGGTCTCTGGAGGGTGCCAGAATGCGGAGTTAAGAAGTCAGGAGTTCAAACCTCTGACTGGTCTTTCCAAGGAGGAAAGTTTCAACCTGCTGACAAACTATTTCGTGGGAGAGGAAGGGGAAAAGGGTGAAATTGATTTGGGCGCTGGAACAAAGGAGTCCGGGAAAAAACGTCCGAACACTTGAATCATCTGCTCTCCTACGTGAAGGGGAGGGGGTTAGGGTACATGGTGAGAGTCAGGCAAGGGAAGTCCACTGATGTGAAGTAGTGTAGTAGAGTCTGAGTCTTTGCTGAGGCCGCCTTAGGGGAGATAAGAATCAGGTCCAGAAGTGAAGGTTTGACCTTACAGGTCAAGCAAAACATGCCCGCAGCATGTTTCCTTTGTTTTTCTGTGAAACTGTCCTTCAGACCAAAGGAGTGTTAAGTCACAAGTCTGAAGTGTCTTCCCCATACTTGCAGCATTTACCTGTGGGCCTAGCAGGCTCTGGGAGCTTGGGGAAGACTCTGAAGTGCAAGCAGAGACGACAGGTGTCCTTTTCAGGTGGGAGGCTGTCAGGGGGAGTCTGAAATGTCCTCCACCGTAGCTCCTGCTAACATCACAAGTAACTAAAGGGATGTGATGAGTTAAGGGATGTGACTAGGACAACAAAAGCATCTGGAAGCTTCTTTCGCGGTTCCCTAACTTCCCGTTTGCCAGTGATCCTGTCCTCCACCCCAACTCAACTCCTCTCTCCCTTGATCATAGTTTAGCCTTTGTCATTAGCGGTCTCCGCAACCCTAACTTCACCCTCCAACCACTTCCTCGTATCTCTCTTATCAACTCCGTCCCCTCTTGTGTCTTGACTCCAACAAGCCTTAGACTCAGTCCTTTGATCCTTCTACCTTTTCTCTGTCCTTCAACCTCCGGACTCAGCTTTAATCCCCTGGCCAATCAGCACACTAACTCTTATACATGGATGCTCAGCTTCCACCATCATTCTCCCTCAGCAAAACCCAACCTTGGTTACGTCTTGTCCCATACCTATTCAGTGTGTGAGTCTGCGTGGCTGAGTGTGGCTTTAGAACCAAGCAGGTCCTGCCGCTCGCCAGCTCTGAGACCTTGGGCACATCCCTTCACCCCGCTGAGTCCCAGTTTCCTTAGCGATGCTGGGCGGTCCCAACTCACATTCAGGACCTGCAGTTTCCGGTGCATCTTTGGGGCTGCCCAAGGATCATGATGCATTTCCCCAGTCCTTTCAACTCCTACCTCCCTTGTAAATAACAATTTCCTTTGTTCTTTTCTCACAACATCCTGTCAGGCTTCCAACTCGAGCAGCAGAGAAATTAGAAGAGAGTTTTCACGTCCAATAGCCCATCGACCACATCACGTCCATCACGCTGCTCTGTGTGACTGTACAGTCTCCTCACCAAGGCCACCTCTCTCCATTTGTCCCCTGGGTCCACCCCCTCTCCTCATCACCAAAATGGTTCTGGCAGTTTCCCCCTTCTATCTTCTGGTTTTGTTTTATTTATGTATTTATGTATATATGTATTTATTTATTTATTTATTTAGAGAGAGACAAAAAGAGAGAGAGAGAGTGCATGGGAGAGAAGAGCAAAGCGAGAGGGGGACAGAAGATCTGAAGCAGGCTCTGTGCTGTGAGCAAACAGCCGATGTGGGGCTTGAACCTGCAAACCGTGAGTTCATGACCTGAGCTAAACACAGATGCTCAACCAACTGAGCCACCCAGGTGCCCCCTTCTTTTTTTTTAAGTTTATTTATTTGTTTTGAGAGAGAGAGCTCATGCGTACACACACACGTTTGAGTGGGCGAAAGCAAGAGAGAGAAAGAAAGAGAGAGTTCCAAGTAGGCTCCATGCTGTTAGTACAGAGTCCAATGTGTGGCTCGATCCCATGAACTGTGAGATCATGACCTCAGCCCAAATCAAGAGTCAGATGCTCACCGGACAATGGAGCCACCCAGGCACCCCTCCCCCATCCTACATCATCCTTTTTTCCCTTCTGCTGAATCATTCATATCAGCCAGATGTGAAATTTAAAGTTCTCCACAAGGAGGGAGTAATTCTAGCATTAAAAGTGTTAATCTAGGGGTCCCTGGGTGGCTTAGTCGGTTAAGTATCTGACTTCAGCTCAGGTCATGTTCTCATAGTTTCTGAGTTGAGTCCCATGTCTGGTTCCTTTTTACTAAACATTGTCACATTAGCTCATTATTCCAGCCAGTCAAGATATTTTAAATTACGATTCTTTTCTTCAGACATGTTCCATATCTTTACCATCTTCATGTCATCTGGAAATTTCATCTGTCAACATATGAACAAAACTGTCAACTAGGGTGGGGTCTTGACTCCTGAATGAGACCCCGACCAGACTTACTTATTAGGCATCCATTGTGTTTAGCAGAAAATGTTAACAGAAAATCCTTTTTTTTCTTTAATAGACAGCATGCTATAAAACACTTACTATACCTAAAGTGGAGAGTACTTATTTCACTTTTCCTCACCAATATCTATATTCTGGACCCTTAAAGTGTACTTAAGAATATAAAAGATTTACTTTGGTATTACAGTAGTGAAATGCTAGTCTCTCTACTATTTAGTAAGCAGGCCACAAAAATTTTCAATAAGGTCATGGATTATCCTTTCTCCAAAACTTAAAAATAGAACTAGTTCCTTATGAATCAAAGCAATTGACTAGTACTCTGAAAGTTCCCAGTATATATTGTGAATTTCTCTTCTCTGCTGAGTTAAAACGGACTTCAGTGATGATAAAAATACCTAAATCAGCCAAATGCTGACTTATTTATATGATCTGCAAAGAAGATAGTAATGACAGTATCAATGAACATTTTTCTCACAAGGAATACATAGAATATTATTATCTTTTTAGAATGCTATTTTTAAATATAGAGTCATTACTGGAAAGAATAATCCTTCAGCACCTGAAACTAGGTCCACGCTCTCTAATGTATCATTTGGTAGCCTTACAGTGAAGCAGATGGTGACTGCTTCCTCCACCCGCTCCAACCCACAACGCCTGCACAGAGCATGGATGGGAGAAGTGCCATCAGGGACCTGCCACAGTCACCCTCGCTTGCAGTAAGGTAATGGCAGTGAATATGGAATGGAATGAACAGATTCAGATGATGTTGGAACCAGAATTGAGAGGATTTGCTGATGTGTTGGTTGTAGGGGGTAGGGGGGAAGAAGGAAGAAAGGACGATGCCCAGGGTTTTGATCCTAGCAAATGGGCGGAGGATAGAGAGAGAGAGAGGAACAGACTTAGACCAGGTAATATTACAGAAACAGCAGTTAAAGAACAGAGAAGGGAATAAGAAGTTCTGTTTTGCATATTGACAAAGGTAAAAACATCAAACAAATAAGGAAATTGACCTTATTCTGGCTATTACGATGGGGAGAGCATACCAGATCTGAAGATCGGGGGCCTTAGCAGGATGGTCAGACTGGATCAATTACAGTTGGGTGATTTTACAGTTTAGGCTGCTTTTATAAATCAGGGGTAATCTCACCCTGTTAGCTGAACAAGAAATGTTTGGCTCCGCGTCCAGCTGGTTTCAGGGGGGATAAACAGTTCTGCTAGTCATTCTGAGACAACAGGAATTTGGTGGATCTGTGCCTGGCCTTGTCACAGGTAAATGAGAGCATTATCTGCAAGTTTAGCAGGAATTATTAGAAGGAATGGACAGTTTAAGTTATATGGAGAAGGGTGGTCCTTTGTAGGAAGTCATTTCTGGAAAACCAAAGGTTGGCGGGGGGAGCATTAACCATCACTGTGTTCTGGGGGCATACGGCTCAGGTGCCATCCAATACTGTCAACATGTTACACTTTGAGATGTGTATGAGATCCCAGGTAGAGAGCACAGACAGGTGGTTGGATATGTAAGTCAGGGATCCAGGAGAGAGGTTCAAAGCTGGAAATGTATATTTGGGAGTTCTCAGCATTATAGGAGACATTGCACACCAGAGGGCTTGATGAGATCACTAAAGGAGATGTGTGTAGAGAAGACAGCCCAAGGTGGAGCCCAGAAGAGCAACCACGAAGGCTAAGCAGAGGGTGAAGGGGCCAGCAGTGCAGAGAGAGAGAGAGAGAGACAGAGAGAGACAGAGCCACAGGTTAGGAGACAAACAAACAAGAGAATCTGGTGTCATGGAGGCCAAGCGGGGAAAGTGTTTCAGGAAAAAAGGGTGGAGAACGGCCCTGAAAGGGGTTGAGCAGTAAGATCAGGCCAGTGACCATTAGAACTGACAAGGAAGTCAAAGAAGATGAAAGATGCTTGTGAACAGGTGGGTTGTTTGGTGTTTTAGTGGATGGGAATGCTGTAGGAGAGAGGGAGCAACTGATGATACAAGAGAGGTGGAAGATGGCTAAAAGAAGGATGTTCTTGGGGC
>NC_043710.1:99512712-99515771 GCF_006229205.1 Suricata suricatta
CTTATAGTGCCATCAGGGAAAAAGAATTACCAGCGCAGGCATAGAAATCTGGAGATTTGGTGGGGGAAGAAAAGAAAGATGCCATTTATGTTTGCAGTGAGATATGGATGGAGGTAACGCCCAGAGGAGGGGAGAAGGGAGTACGAGGTTTCCTGCAAGCCCCCCGGAGAAAACACGGCAGGCTTGTCGGGTGGTGTGTTAAATGCTCATCCAAGGTCTGAATTTGGGAGTTTTTTGTTTTTGCTTTTTAATGTTTTTATTTTTGAGACAGAGGGAGACAAAGTATGAGCGGGGGAGGGGCAGCGAGAGGGGGAGACACAATCTGAAGCAGGCTGCAGGCTCTGAGCTGTCAGCACAGAGCCTGATGTGGGGCTCGAACCCATGAACCATGAGATCATGACCTGAGCCTAAATCGGATGCTCATCCGGCTGAGCCACCCAGGTGCCCGTACATTTGTGAGTTTAAAGAGAAGCTGCTAAACTTGGTTTTGGGATTTTCTCTAGCGATGTGGCACTACCTGGGTATGGGCATGGAGAAGACAGAAGGGTTTATTCAAGGCTGTGATTATATTACTTACGTGTGATGGACAGGGAAAGGGACGAAGTTGTTGAAGACATTTGCAATAAAGTGATTATGTGACACGTGTTGAGAGGACTGTGGGAGTTTCACTCCTGGTCCAGTCTCAGCGGTGGGAATCTCCGGATGGTTCTCTTTGACTTCACACAGTTGCTAGTGGGGCTATCATTTCCTTCCCGTCTCGTGTCCCAGCCACCCATCTTGTCCAGGGCCCCACTTTCTGGAGGTGGGAATGGCTCTTAGAAGTGTTTGGGGTCATGGAAGGAGGGAGTCATCCATACAAAGTAGTGCCGTGGGCAGAGCACAGACTTAAGGTACCCATGCCGTCTTATAAGCAAGATGAAGAAAGCAGCCACCTCTGACACGGCCTCCCCAAGGAAGATTGCCAACACATGGTCAGCACTGGCACTGTGGGAATCCCCTGGCAAAACAAAGAAGGATCTTCTGGCTTAGGAAGAAGATTGGAGATTGATACAGAGCAATGGTTAGATTCCAGTTTGGGTTAGGCTTAGCGTTGACTCTCATGGGTCCTCCCGGTGTCAGGCAGTGGTAAAGTCTCTTGAGGTTGATTCTTTTTCTCTGTGATAGACAAGAGGTCTGGGAAGCCCGGTGGCTATCCTCTCCATTGCTTGGGTCTGTTTCTCTCCTTCCTTTCTCACTCCAAAATCTTGTAAACCCTTGGTACCTCTCTAGGTTTTCACCAATTTTCTAATCAATCAACACACTGATTAACTTTACATACCATCTTTTTCTATTTTATTTCGGAGAGAGAGAGTGCAAATGGGGGAGACAGGCAAAGAGAGAGAACGTGTGTGTGTGAATGGCAGAGAAGGGCAGAGAGCAAGAGCGAGAGTGAGAGAGAGAGAGAGAGAGAGAGAGAGAGAGAGAGAAGCCCAAGTGGGTTCCATGCTCAGCAGAAAGCCCAGTGCAGGGGCTGATCCCACAACTCTGGAATCCTGACCTGAGCTGAAATCAAGAGTCTGGAGCATCAACTGACTGAGCCATCCAGGTGCCACTACATCCTATCTTTTTATGTCCAAAAACTTTTTATTTTTTGCTTCTTAGAAATCAAAAGCTTTGACTTTATAGCTATTGTGTTTAAAATGGACATTAGAGGGGCACCTGGCTGGCTCAGTGGGTGGAGTGTGTGACTCGTGATCTTGGGGTCATTGGTCTGAACTCCACATTGGGTGTAGAGACTACTTAAAAATAGAATCTGCTAAATAAATAAATAAATTTTAAAAATGGGACTATAAGGGCATTTTTGGTGTTTTTGGGTTCTTTTAAAAAATTGTTTTTATGTTTATTTGTGAGAGAGAGAGAGACAGAGCGTGAGCAGGGGAGGGACAAAGAGAGAGGGTGACACAGAGTCTGAGGCAGGCTCCCAGAATCTGAAGCAGGGGCTCTGTCAGCACAAACCCTGATGTGGGGCTGGAACCCACAAATTATGAGATCATGACCTGAGCTGAAGTCAGATGCTCAACTGACTGAGCCACCCAGGCGCCCCTCAATTTTTTTTTTTTTTTGAGGAGAGAGAGAGCGAGAGAGGGTGCACAAATGGGGGAGGGGCAGAGAGGGAGAGAGAGAGAGAGAATAAGAGAATGAGAGAATGAAAATCTTAGGCAGGCTCCACACGCATTGCAGAGCCTGACACGGGGTTTGATCCCATAACCCTGGGATCATGAACTGAGCAGAAATCAAGAGTTGGACAAACGCCCAACTGACTGAGCTACCCAAGTGCCCTGCAAGAACCTATTTTTGAAGGAACAATTCCAAACATCCTGGACACAATGGGTGCATTAGGGTCTGCCAATAATTGTCTGAATTTCTATAAAGAAATGTGATAAAAATAAACACAGACATATTTTTCAGTAATTTATATCATACAGCTGAGTGGAAAAAAAGATGTAAAAGGGTGTAAGTACTATGCCATCATTTGTGGGAGAGAAAACAATACACATGTGCCTGCTTACATGGGCAGAGGGTGCCCTAGGGATTCACAGGAGTCCTGCACAAGCGTGGTTGTCTGGGGGGGGGGGTTGAGGGGGAGTGCTTGGAGGCCTGTGAGGAAGGGAGGCCTATTTTTATATGTTTTATTTATTTTTATAAGAGACAGAAAGAGACAGAGTGCAAGCAGGGGAGGGGCAGAGAGAGAGGGAGACACAGAATCCGAAGCAGGCTCCAGATTCCGAGCTGTCAGCACAGAGCTGGATGGGGGACTCGAATTCACGAACTGTGAGATCATGACCTGAGCTGAAGTCTGACACCTAACCAACTGAACCACACAGGTGCCCCAAGCCTTTTTTTTTTTTTTTTAAAGCAGGCTCCAAGCCCAGTACAGAGCACATTGCAGGGCTTGAACTCATAACTCTGAAATTAGGACCTGAACTGAGACCAAGAGTTGAACATTTAACCAACTGAGCCACCCAGGTACCCCAAGGGAGGCCCATCAAAAAAATAATAATAATATAAAAATATCTATA
>NC_043710.1:99515871-99519989 GCF_006229205.1 Suricata suricatta
GGGAGCCTGCTTCAGATTCTGTGCCTCCCTCACTGTCCCTCCCTGCTCACGCTCTGTCTCTCAAAAATGAATAAACCTAGGGGCTCCTGGGTGGCTCAGTTGGTTAGGCATTCAACTTTGGCTTGGGTCATGATCTCATGATTCATGGGTTCAAGCCCCATGCTGGACTCTGTGCTGACAGCTCAGAGCCTGGAGTCTGCTTCAGATGCTGTGTCTCCCTCTCTCTGTCTGCCCTTTTGCTGCTCGCATTCTCTCTCCCTCTCTCTCTCTCTCTCTCTCTCTCTCTCTCTCTCAGAAATAAACATTAAAATATTAAAAAATAGGGGCGCCTGGGTGGCTCAGTCGGTTAAGCCTCCGGCTTCGGCTCAGGTCAGATCTCACGTTCGTGGGTTTGAGCCCTGCATCAGGCTCTGTGCCGTCGGCTAGTTCAGAGCCTGGAGCCTGCTTCCGGTTCTGTGTCTCCTCTCTCTGCCCTCCCCCTCTCATGCTCTGTCTCTCTCTGTATCAAAAATAAGTAAAGCATTAAAAACATTTTTAATATTAAAAAATAAAATAAAAAATCTTAAAAATATTTCCCCTAACATTTAATTATGAAAAATTTCAAACATATAGACAAGGGGAAATATTTTACACAGAGAATACCAGTATACCCCCCACCTAGATTCTGTCATTAACATTTTACTGCACTTGCTTGGTCTACCTTTCTATGCAACCATCAACCCATTTTATTCTTGATACATCACAAAGTAAATTGTAAACGTAACTTCACTTGCTCCTAAAGTCTTCAGCACAAATATCATTAACTAAATTTCAAATTTTGTTTACCCCCTTTGTTTTGAATGAGATACAAAAACATTAAGGGCACACGTCTGAGTTTTGACAAATGCATACATCTGACTACCCCAGATCCTGGCCACAATATGGAACATGACTCCAGGAGGCTTGCTTTTAACTGTATTCCGTTTAGCACTTGCTGAATTTTGTACCATGTGCCTGTGCTATTTTTAAAATAAATGAAATATTTAAGCTTTTAAAATATTTAAGCATTTTTATAATGATGGGCCATAGAACCGAAATGGGAAGAGGAAGAAAGTGCAAACAGGAGGGGACGGTGGGTGACAAGGATCAGCCCAGTCAGTGGAACAGAGAACTCCTCCTGCCGTGGGCACATCTTATACAAGTGTCGCACCAGAATGGGGCAGTCAGGAGAAGCAAACGTCCTGCGGTGTTTGCAACTGAGTTTCAAAAAGTGCTCCTAGTGTGGAATGGGGCAGTTGGGATGTTAGTTCCCCGCTCCCCACGATATGCTCTGCACTGTGGTTTTTTTCTTTCTTTGCAGTATTTAACTCGCAGTGCCACTTAAGTCATTTTTTTTCAAGATTTGGTGGTGGTGGTGGTGGTGGTTCTTAAGTAATCTCTGTACCCAGTGTGGGGCTTGAACTCACAACCCCCAGATCAAGAGTCGCATGCTCCGCCAACTAAGCCACCTGGGTGCCCCAATTAAGTAATATTTGATTTGTGCAACTATACTTAATATCCAGCTCCTTTATTAGACATAAGCTTCAAGATGGCAGGGGGTCTTCTCTGTCTCACTTAACCCTATATTCCTGGTGCCAAGTACATACATAATAGGCAAACAAGTATTAACTGCTTACTTGGATTATTAAAATTTTTGTTTAAGATTTTATTTACTTATTTTGAGAGAGAGAGAGAGCATGAGCAGGGGAGGGGCAGAGAGAAAGGGAGTGAGAGAATTCTAAGCAGGCTCTGTGAGGTCAGTGCAGAGCCCTATGTGAGATTTAAACTCACAAACCCTGAGATCATGACCTGGGACTAAATCAAGAGTCAGACTCTTTTTAATGTTTTTTTTTTTTTTTTAATTTTTATTGTTGAGAGAGAAAGCATGAGCAGGGGAGGGTCAGAGAGAGAGAGAGAGAGATACAGAATCTAAAGCAGGCTCCAGGGTCTGAGCTAGCTGTCAGGACAAAGCCTGACGTGGGGCTCGAACCCATGAAATGTGGGATCATGACCTGAGCCGAAGCTGGACGCTTAACCGACTGAGCCACCCAGGCGCTCCAAGAGTCAAACTCTTAAAGCTACTGAGGCACCCACGCACCTCCTTAGTTGGATTCTTATGTGTCATTCATTCATTCATTCGTTCAATTGCTTTATCACAGTTTGTCATGTTACTTTTTTCTAAGATACATAAAGTTGATTATAATCAATTTACACTTTATGTCGAGCAGGAGTGTTGGCCTAGGATTGAAGCTAAAACCCAGTTTCCCTGGAAAAGGGAACTCTAATTACATAACTTTATGCTAGACTAGGTCTTTTCTCTGACCCAGCTGAGTGACCTTGGGCAGATCACTCTCTGAGCCTCAGTTTTTCCCATCTGTAGAACAAAGATAGCCCTTGAAAGTCATCCCTGTGTTGACATTCTGCCTGGACAGTACAGGTTTGGTCTTTGAGCCCTTGTTCTACCGCTCGGTCATCGGTTAATCATGCCTAGATTACTCTAATAAACGATTTGGAAATTGGGACCCCTGACTGTCCTGTCAATTTAAGGAGATTATTACAGAAGTTTCTAAACCACCCTTCTGCTTTTGTTTACTATTTACACAGTTGCGTGAGCATGTGAAAACGGGGGTTTGATCATGCCACCCCTGTGTTCAAAAGCCTGCATGACTGATTGCCCGTGTCACTCAGGATAAAAGCTAGTCTTTTACAGCGGCCCACGAGGTCCTAAACGATGTCATGCTCTCCTCACTCTCTCCGCTCTGAACACACCACCTTCTCACTGCTGTTCCCACACTCTGGGCAACTCGAAGCCACGCTTCCGCCTGTCTGCAATTTTCCTCCACACATGGCTTGGCCTTGTCCCTCACCTCCTTCAGGTCTTTGTTCCAAAGTCACCTTCTCAGCGAGACTGCTTAGATCACTGTGTAAAGTTGCAAACTTCATGCCCCTTCCTGGCTTCATTTTACTCCATAGGTCTAATTTTCCTCTTTCCTAATGTATTATGCATGTGCAAATGAATACTGTTTGTAAACGTGCATCATATAATTCCAGGTACACTCTCGGTTTTCCGTGTGGGTTATATTCTCTTCCTTGGGCCAGTGGTTTGTGGTCTGAAGGCCTAAAGCTTGGAGGTGGGGGGGAGGGAGTGCGGTTTACGGTTAGTACCGTGTGTAATCATGTGCCTACAGGAAATCCAAGATGAATGTTCATTTTTTCGGTGCCAGGCACTCCAGACTGGAAACATTAATAGTTCACGCTTTTGCGCATTCCCTTATTCAAGCAGTCATTCCATTTACTGGACGCCTTCGAGGTGCCAGTTCCTACCGAACGGGCTGCCCGGACCTAACCCCAGCTGTCACGAGCATTTCCCTGGGGATCGCGCCCCTCCCAATACACCCTGTCCCCGGCTTTGGGGGCGGGTGCGTGGGGGGGAAGAGGGAAAATAGCAGGTCCCGCCAGCAGAGGGCGTGCTGCCGCCCTCTCCACAGCCTCCCGACCCTCCGAGGCGTCCCGGCTCCCACGCTCGCTCCCGAGCGCGCCCCCGCCCGCCGCGTCACGTGACGCGGCCGCGGAACCTGAGCTGCCGGGCCTAAGCCGTGCTGAATTCGTTGCCCGTGGCCGCTGCGGGTGCAACCACAGAGGCTAATCCGAAGGAGTGGGGAGGCTCGTGGAGTCGATGCTTCCTCTTCCAATTCAGGTCGGCTCCCGCTACCTCGTCACCATTCGCCGCTGCCTTCTCCCCCAGCGTTTGCATGAGCTCTTTCGTGCGGGGGAGCTCTGGTGATCATGTAGCGGAGACGAGTGAGGAAGCTCCAGGTGCCCGGGACGAGGTCAGCGCTGTCGTCACGCCCTCGCGGCGCCCAGCACACCCCCGGTGCGGGCCGGCGGGCGGGTCGGCCCCGGTGGGAACCCCGGCCTCCGCCTGGGGCCTGGCCCGGAGCGCCACGAAATCTCGCGCCGTCTCGCGAGACGCTAAGTTGAAGGAACATGGCGACGTCTAATCTGTTAAAGGTAAGACCCTCCGCGCCGCCCGGCTTGGACCCCGCGCCCCCGCGGGGCTCGGCTGTGTCCGGCAGAGGCCCGGTTCGGGCTCAGCCGCG
>NC_043710.1:99520089-99568919 GCF_006229205.1 Suricata suricatta
GCACGAAATTCCCGGCCACTCGGCGAGCGGGGCCGGGCTCCCCGCGGGGCCGCTCGCCTCCCCTCCTGCTCTCCGCTTCTGGAGTTCACGTTCTTCCTCCCGAGGCTGCCCCGCGGCCCCTGTGCGGTGCGGCCGGAGCTCCGAGCGGGGAGGCGCTCCCGGCGGTGCGGAGCTCGGCAAAGTTACCGGAGCCGAGGGAACGGCCCGAGTTAGTGGGTGAGGAGGCCGGGGAGGGCTAGGCCCGGCCGGGCGGGTTCTCTGCCTTCGGTCCCAGAGTCGGGAGGAGGAGGAAGACCCGGCCCCTGGATAATAGAAAATACATGAAAATATGCTGGCACGTCACTTAGGTCGTTAGGCAACTGATGATACCTGTCTACCAGGTGGGACTGTCTTATGAAACGTAGACCTCGTTTTGCTAATGTAAGGGGCAATGTAGCATCTGCTCAGCCTGCCTCTTAAAAGCTGTGTGACTTTCGGCAAGTTTCTTAACTTCTCTGTGCCCAGGTTTCCTTACTCATAAAATGGCGTTATCAATAGCCCCCTTTTCATAGGAACATTGTTAAGACTGAGTTAAGGTACGTAAAATGCTTAACACGGTGACTGGCAGGGACTTAGTACAGCACACACACGAGTGAGAATGACTGCCGTTTCTCGGGGGAGACGAATTCGTGGCAATTGAGTAACCCGTTCCACCCTCCTTTGCAACAGTATAGCAGAGTTCTCATAGACTCGGGAGAACTTGTTTAACTTGTGAAGGCTCCTCTTGGTGCCTCTGCTTGTTTACATAAGCGGTAATGTTCTTCACTGAAGTGTGTTTAAGAAATATTTGGGTTCGTGATTCTTTGTGATTTTTTTAATCTGATGATTAATTGCATGTAAACGAAGGCCCTTCCCCCCCATAATTATCTCTCACAAGAGAGAAAGTCGCTTTTTTGTATTCCATACAAAGCCTCTCAAAGCCAAGGGACTTCCTAAATACTCGGAAGAGTGCTTACCTTCTGGCCGTTATGACTCTTCATAGCCGGCAGCCACCTAGAGAACGAGAAGGCTGCTTGAAGGTATAGGTAACGGGCATTCAGGACTGAGGTTAAAAAGTTTACAGGGATTCAAAGAGTCCTGCTACTCAGGCAACTTCTATAAATTAAAGGAAGGTGGTCATGCTTTGAACAAAACAGGTGAATGACTCACGCACTCTAGTGAACATGAAGACACATGCCAAAGATACACTGGAAAATTTTCAATGAAATTGTTTTTATGAAGTGTTGAAAAGGGTTTGGAGAAAGAATTTCTGAATATTGTTTCACAAAGTACGCGATTTAAAATAGGTATAATCGTCACAGTGGACGTTATAAATAGATGTTTGATCTTTCTGTGTCTGTCACCTAAAGTTTACATATTCAGGTTGGCCAGAAAGCTGTTTGGGTTTTTTTTTTTCCTTTTTTCTTTCCTTTTTCGGGAAGGGAGGTTGTCTCATTTTTATACTTGTTGAAGTAACTAATTAGGGGCGCCTGGGTGGATTAGTGGGTTGAGCGTACATAGGACTGTTGATTTGGCTCAGATTGTGCTCCCAAGGTCCTGGGATCCAGCCCCGTGTCGGGCTCCGGACTGAGCGTGGAGCCTGCTTCATATTCTCTCTCTTTGTCCCTCTCCAGCATGCGCAGCTCTCTCCCTCCCTCCCTCCCTCTCTCTCTCTCTCTCTCTCTCTCTCTCTCAAAAACAAAAAGTAGCTAATTAAAAAGTGGAAAGTTTGTCTTCTTGCAGAAATGTAGTGAGACCCTGCCAGGGTAGACCCATAACAATTCATAGGCTCACTTAAATTCAAGTCCAGAGGTACCTTGAATGAAGACCGAGCTGGCTGGGTGTGGCCAAATTAGCCTTGTTGGCATTTTTGATAGGACTACTAGACTGATTCACAAGAGAACTATGCCTTAGCCGCTGTGCGGTTAGGTTTCAACAGGTCACATTCGACAGAGTTGTCGTGTCCTGTGGTCACAAAGGAGAAGCGCGGGCTAGATGATAATACGGTCGGGGTTTGAATCATGATCAGTTAAACAGCTGTACCTGAAGAAATGGTCAGTGATAGATCATCAGCCCTGAAGAGAGGCCTTTAGTGTCCTTCTGAAAAACTAAGTTCTCTTCCTGTTTGCCAGTGACTTGGGTGAAGTTACGTTTTGGGAGTTTGTGGATGACAGTGTGGAGGGATAACTAATATGTTTTGAGAGATAACAAGATCGAAACTTTGTTGTGAAACTGGCAAGTCAGTCGCAAAGCACTTAAAACCAGCTACTTTTTTAATATTGGAATTTGACATAATATTGTATTCTCTGTTTAAGGCACGTGGACTTTGCCTGGCTTTTAGAAATCTTCTGAACATACAAAGATTGATGTTGTATGTTTTGTCATAAACAATTATCAGCTGCTTGGGGGTTTATTTTGTCTAAAACTTTTCAATATTACTACTTTGGGGTTTTTTTTTGTAAACACATCTTGTTCCTTTGCTTTTGTAGTATCTAGGCCCTAAGTGCTATTTGCTATTTTCTTCATTTCTAGTTGAGAATCCTACCCCCAGACAGCAGTTGTTTTCATCTTATTTTGCCAAGTCTCCACCCCATTTAATTCTTAGCCTGTTGTTTTATTCCGTTATTTGGAGCACCCTTAACCTTGATCGGTATCACAAATTTTTCTAGTTTCCCTTACAACCTCGTCTTTTTCAAGGCACCCACTGTAGTGCTTACTTCCACTTTTCTTCAGCCTTCATTTCCCGCCAGGACTTGGCAGCACATTCTGTGTTCTCTTGTTTCGAGCTCCTCACTTTTGTAGGAATGAGAAAGTTCATGAATCTCCCCCTATAAACTTAACCTGTACTCTGCTTTGGCCACAAACTTCTGCCCTTTCTTCTCTTTCCATTCATTCTCGCAGTTGTTTGAAAGGCAGCCCCCACTCTCTGCCTTTATGATTCTGCACCTTTTTCCTTAACTGATTGTGACTCCACTCTCCCCTGACCCTCACCTGCTTACCGTGAACCTTTTGGTCCCAAGAGCAATAGCAGCTTCATGATTGCCAAACGTTACCGTCCATCCTGTCTTCTGACATTGTTGATGACTATCTCTGCTTCCCTTTTGACTTTTATGAGCTTCTCTCCTTGGTGTCCTATCTCTCCGATCACTTGTGTTTGTCACTGACCTCCCTCTTGTCCTCCCCAAAGTAGTTATTTCTTGGGATTTAATCTTCAGTCCTTTTCTATCTTTGTACTTCTGTTTCTGGGGCAGTCTTAACTCCCATGATTTCACTATTTTTATCTCTTAACTCTGATCTGAGCTCTGGACCAAAACACAGTTCTGACCGTATCACTTTCCTGCTCACATACCTTTGATGGTTCAAATTCTTTGATATCTTTCCAGTTGGGTCTTCTCCCTGATCTCTCTCCCTCCCCCCCCCCCTCCTTCTCTCTTCCCTTCTCTCTCTCCCTCTTGTCTTCTTTCTCTCTTTCTCTCACACACCTGCCTCTACCTGGCTGGTTCCTTGTTGGTTCAGTAGTATGCCACTACCCCTCAGTATGTGCCTGTTAAATTCATCTTTAGTCATTAAGACCCAGCCCACATTCCTCCTTTCTTCCTAGAGCTCTCATCTGAAACTGTTGCCTGCCCTGCACCAGGAGAGCCCTGCATCCGTTTCTTTCAGCACTTACTCTGCGCCTCCTATGTTAGTTGCATAATCTATTTATGTATCTAGCTCCCTTCCAAGATTGTAAGCCCCATTATTGCAGGGACTTTATGTTATTAATCTTGATGCCTGAACTATCAGTTGTGGTGATCACTTACGGTAGGTGCTCTGTAAAGCAAGTGATAATTGCTTAAAAAGAGGAGTCGAGTGAAGTATCTGTGTATTGCAGGTGCTCAGTGAGTGAGCGTTGATTGGTTAAAAGAAGGAATTTCTCATTCTTTTCCTTTCTAATTAGATCTACAGAGGAGGTGTGGAGTGCCTGGTGGATCAGTCGGTGAAGCATCCAGCTTCAACTCAGGTCATAGTCTTACGGTTCAGGAGTTCGAGCCTTGCTTTGGGCTCTGTTCTTTTTTTTTTTTAACCCTTTTTTTTTATGTGTGTTTATTTTTGAGAGAGACACAATGTGAGTAGGGGAGGGGCAGAGAGAGGGAGATACAGAATCCAAAGCAGGCTCCAGGCTTTGAATTGTCAGAACAGAGCCTGATGTGGGGCTTGAACTCACAAACTGTGAGATCATGACCTGAGCTGAAGTCAGATGCTTAATCCATGGAGCCACCCAGGCTCCTCTGTTACTTTTTTTTTCTTTAACATTTATTTATTTTTGAGAGAGCATCAGCAGGGGAGGGGCAGAGAGAGAGGGAGACACAGAAACCGAAGCAGTCTCCAGGCTCTGAGCTGTGAGCCCAGAACCCCACGGGGGGAGGGGGGGGGCTTGAACCACGAATGGAGAAATTATGACCTGAGCCGAAGTCAGACGCTTAACCGACCTAGCTACCCAGGCTCCCCATTTGGGCTCTATTCTGACAGCTCAGAGCCTGCAGCCTGCTTCGGATTCTGTGTCTCTTTCTTTTTCTGCCCTTCACCTGCTCACTCGTTCTCGTGCTCTCTCTCTCTCTCTCTCTCAAAAATAAATAAACGTTAAAAAAATTAGATCTAGAGAGAAGGAGAGAAGGGGATAAAAGTGTAAACACCCATGCACTAGAGAATCCAAACTTTAAACTGAAGTAGGAATCACACTACTTATTTCAGTGAAAACTTTTTTATTTTTTGAGAGGAAAGAAAATGGAAATAATAAAGGAGTGATTAAATGAATTTTGTTAGACACATAGGTGCAAAGCACCACCAACGCTACAAGGATGTGTAAAACATTATCAGTCCTCTAGCTAGGAATTCACCAGGTACTGAAGGAGAATCCAAGGTACTAGTGAATTCTCTCCGCTAGAACGTAAGCAGTGTTCTCACATGCTGTATGGACCCTCCCAGACTGGGATGGCTTCTGTTTCTGGTGGAATGATCAAGGAAAGTTTGATGTAGAAGCACTGGCACTGGATTTTGAAGACTGACTAGACCAGTGGTGATGAGGATAGAACTTGGCGAGAGTGCAGACCAGGGTGCACGGTAAGCAGGACTGTGCGCTGTGTCGCGTTCTACGCGGACAGTGTGCCTTAAAGTTGTGGTGGCGTCTTGGCCAAGGATAGGGAAACAGCGGGAGATGTGAGTACAAAGGAAGTCACGGTCAGATTGTGAAAGGGCTTCAGGACTAGGCAAAAGAGTTTCAAATAAAGTTCTACGGATGGTGAGGAATATTTGAAAAACATGTGAGCAGAGATACTGTCGGGCCCTCACTTTATTCTTGGCTCTTACACACAAAACCTGTTACTCAGCCTTACTTTTATTTTACAGGTATTCAAAATCTAACTTGGGGCCGGCCATGAATGAGGGCCGTGTGTGCTAATGACACCTTGTGCATTCAGAACTTAACAGGGATTCATTAAGTCTCTGAAAAATAAATTTATTCATTCCACAAGTATTTAGCATTTTCTGATTACAGCTGGTGATTTAGGCAAATTTCTGCCCTTATATAATTTATATATTTTTAAAAATTTTTTAATGTTTTATTTATTTTTGATACAGAGAGAGACAGAGCATGAGAGGGGGAGGGGCAGAAAGAGAAGGAGACACAGAACCAGAAACAGGCTCCAGGCTCTGAGCTAGCTGTCAACGCAGAGCCTGACGCGGGGCTTGAACCTACAAGCGTGAGATCTGACCTGAGCCGAAGTCAGAGGTTTAACTGACTGAGCCACTCAGGCGCCCCTATAATTTATATTTTTTATGGAGAGAAGCAAAAAGCATATAAACAAATTCTATAGGCCAGGTATATGCATGCAGTGAAGAAAAACAATTTGGGAAAGGATAGAGGGGAATCGGATGTTATTTTCTTTTCTTTTTCAGATTTGTATTTAAATTCTAGTTAGTTGGCATGTAGTATAATACTGGCTTCAGGAGTAGAATTTAGTGGTTTATCACTTATATAAAATACCAAGTGCTTAACACAACAGTGCTGTCCTTAATGCCCATCACCCACCTCCCTCCAGCAACCCTGTTTGTTCTCTGTCATTAAGAGTCTCTTATCT
The DNA here is from genome assembly GCF_006229205.1 of Suricata suricatta. Lineage (NCBI taxonomy): Eukaryota > Metazoa > Chordata > Mammalia > Carnivora > Herpestidae > Suricata > Suricata suricatta. Next base: position 99,526,227 of record NC_043710.1, read on the forward strand.
TTTGTTCTTAAGTTTATTTGTTTTGAGACAGACAGATAGACAGAAGGGGAGGGTCAGAGAGAGGGAGAATCCCTCCGTCTGAGCTTGAGGTGGGGCTGGAAGTCACCAGCCGTGAGATCGTGACCTGGCTGAAATCAAGAGTCAGATGCTTAACTGAGCCACCCAGGCATCCCAAGAGTCTCTTAGGATTTGCCTCCCCATCTGTTCCCCCCACCCTCTTCCCCTGTGTTCATCTGTTTTGTTTGTTAAATTCCACATATCAGTGAATTAATAGTTTTTGTCTTTTTCTGACCCACTCATTTTGCTTAGCATAATCCACTCCAGTTCCATCCATGTTGTTGCAAATGGCAAGATTTCATTCTTTTTGATGGCTGAGTAATATTCCATCGTATATTTATAGCACATCATCTTTATCCATTGATCAGTCGATGGACATTTGGGCTCCTTCCATAATCTGGTTATTGTTGACAATGCTGCTGTAAACATTGGGGTGCACGTGTCCCTTCAAATCAGTATTTGTATCCTTTGGGTAAATATCCACGAGTGCAGCTGCTGGGCTGATGAGGGAAGGCTTCTGAGGAGACGGCGTTGGATGAGAGACCTGAGCGGAGCACGGAAAGAAGCCATGTACCTGCGTGGAGAAGAGTTCTGTGTAGAGGGCACAGGGCCAGCCAGTGTAGAGGCACTGACTGAGTCCAGAACACACTTGGCAGCGAGTTATGGATGGATCATCAGGATTTGAATGTTGTCAGTGAATGGTTAAGATACAGAACTGCATGATTCCTTTTGATTTGTACTTGAACATAAATGAGAGCCTTATTTAAGAACTAACTTGTGAATTTTCATGGAGTTGAGGGAAGTTGCCCTTCTGAATGGGCATGTAAGAGGCACATGGTCCTTGGTGGGGGGGCCTGCCCTCACTCCAGTGTCCTGTCCTAGAGACTTGCTTACACTTGACACAGCTCAGGGAAAAAAAGAATTCAGGGGTATGATTGTTGGCCATGGGTAGAGGTAGAAGTAGGAATAGTAGACTACATTAGTTATTGTGAAACTGTGATAGGGGCACCTGGGGGGCTCAGTCGGTTAAGCGTCCGACTTTAGCTCAGGTCATGGTCTCGTGGTTTGTGATTTTGAGCCCCGCATTGGGCCCTGTGCTGACAGCTCGGAGCTTGGAGCCTGGAGCCTGCTCTGGATTCTGTGTCTCTCTGTGTGCTCCACCCCACTCATTCTCTGTCTCTCTGTCCCTCTCAAAAATAAATACACTTAAAAAAAATTTTTTTTAAATCTGATAAATGTGGCTAACAGAAGGTGACAGTTGAGGATGAACTTTGAGAGATCAGTTTATCAGTGGATTAGAAGAGGGGAATTTTAGGCTGCAGGAGGGTGTCAGGAGGACGTTACACATTTGTCTGGTGGGCAGAGCAGAAGGGTGGAGAAGGGAGATAAACAAAGACGGGTGTTTCTTATTAGATGTTTTGCTAGGTGTCCTGGTGAACCCAGTTGTGTCATAGAAAGCCACCTGACTCTTGCTTTGGTATAGTAGGTGGAGTAAGTTGGCACCTGATGGGTTGTGTAAACAGCCAAACAAGTTACAGCTCAGGTGAAAACATTGGTTATAATAGATGTAATACTTACAAGTAACATCAGGGATATCTGATCTTTGTAACAGGATTTGTTCATCCTACAAATAGGTAGCATGTATTCTGTGCTCGATACTATTCTAACTGTGATACAGTAGTGAATATGACAGACAAGGTCCCCAGTCTTTGGAACTTGTATTCAAATGTGTAAATACTGACACCAGGGAAGTAACACATGGGGTAGTTTTTGTAGTTATGAGAGCTGTGATGGAAACCATAGAATCAAGAGTGTTCAGAAGATGGGGTCACGATCTTAGAACAAAGTAATTTCCCCCCCTAAATATTGCTTTCAACTATGTTCTGTTGAATTTTCCTTCTCTGCCACTTGATGATATTTCAGCCCCATCTTCTAGCTTTCTGGTCTATAAAAAAAGGTTTATTACTCAGGGTGCCTGGGTAGCTCAGTTGGTTAGGCATCCGACTCAGTCTCAGCTTAGGTCTTGATCTAAGGGTTGTGAGTTCAATCTCTGGGCCTCTGGGTGACTCAGTCAGTTGAGTGTCCGATTTCAGCTTGGGTCATGATCTCTTGATTCGTGAGTTCCAGCCCTGTACTGGGCTCGCCGCTGTCAGCTCAGAGCCTGCTGTGGATCCTCTGTCCCCCTCTGTCTCTGTCCTCCCCCACTCACCCTCTCTCTCTCTCCAAAATCAATAAACACTTATTTTTTAAAAAAACTTTTTTAATGTTTTATTTATTTTTGATACAGAGGGAGACAGAGCATGAGAGGGGAAGGGTCAGAGAGAGAATGAGACCCAGAACCGGAAGCAGGCTCCAGGCTCTGAGCTGGCTGTCAGCACATAGCCTGACGCGGGGCTCGAACCCACGAACGTGAGATCTGACCTGAGCTGAAGTCGGAGGCTTAACCAACTGAGCCACCCAGGTGCCCCAATAAACACTTATAAAAAATCAATAAAAATTTCAATCTCAAAGCCAAATTAAATCTAATATGCTTAAGATCTAGGCTCTGGATCTGCAGAGAGGAATGGGGGAAAGGCAGTTTTCTTAGGTTAGTTTAGAAGAACCTCTGTGAGGTGATAACTGATGCTAGACCCGAATGGTCTGCATTCTGTTCTGGGCAAAGGTCCTGAGGTGCACTGGTGAGCTTGGCACATTTGCAGAGCACCTTTCAAAGGTTTGTGTGGCTGGAACATAGTGAGAATTGGCAGAGTGCAAATATATACTGGAGTTTTGTGGTTCTTTTGGTTAATGAGGATTGCACATGTGGTTTTAAAATCCCATAACTGGGAGTACCAGTGGCTCGGAGGCCGCATAGGAAACCAGGCATTCAGGCAGCCTCATTGTTGACTTGGAAGACCTAAGATAAACATACAAATTCCTTTTGTAGAGTAATTAGGAGATAATTCATAATCAATAGGATCAGAACTTCACAGGGGGAACAAATACAAATCTTTTTTTTTGTTGTTTTTTGTTTTTTGTTTTATTTATTTTTGAGAGACAGAGAGAGACAGCATGAGCAGGGGAGAGTCAGAGAGAGAGGGAGACACAGAATCTGAAGCAGGCTCTAGGCTCCAAGCTGTCAGCACAGAGCCCGACGTGAGGCTTGAACCCACAAACCGCAAGATCATGCCCTGAGCCAAAGCCGGACACTCAACCGACTGAGCCACCCTGGCACCACACAAATACAAATCTTAACTAAATTTCCTGTTTTGTAGTCAAAATGTTATGGGACTGAAAGAGTGCAGATGAGTAAAAAATAATTCTAACTGTGTGCATATTATTTCTTATCTTGACTCAACTTTTCCTTGAACTTTTCTTGTATCTTTGTTATCATTAAGAAGACGTACAGTAATATAACTAAATTCTTTGTTTTCTTCCAAATGCAACTTTTAAAAAAGTTTATTTAATTTTTTTATTAATTTCTTCATCCATGTCGGGTTCAAACTCACAACCCCGAGATCAGGAGTCACAGGTTCTTCATGGGGTATGTGGGTGGCTCAGTCGGTTAAGGGTCTGACTTCGGCCCAGGCCATGATCTCACGGTTCGTGGGTTTCAGCCCCTCGTTGGGCTCTGTGCTGACAGCTCAGAGCCTGGAGCCTGCTTCAGATTCTGTGTCTCCCTGTCTCTCTGCCCCTCTCCTGCTCACACTCCGTCTCTGTCTAAAAAATAATTAAGCATTAAAAAAAAAAAAAAAGGTAACATGCTCTCCTGACTGAGCCAGCCATGTGCCCCCTAAATGCAACACTTGACATCATTATAAAATATTGTCTTACTATTGCTTCTGCAGTTTGATGTGGTGTGTTTTGTCCCACATGTTATGTTGGGATTTCTGGACCTTTCAGGGCAAACCAATCCAATATTATTTTGTTGTAAAGTAAGTATTTTAAAATGATACATTTTCCAAGCTAGTGGACTTTTCTGTTTTTGTTTACTTTCATATCTTTATTTAAGCATTACTCTTTTTTTAGCATGGTATCAAATTTTATATGGGCATACAAACAACTACGCATCTATTCTTTTTCTTGGGATTAAATAAAACAGAATTGGTGCAGATAAACTCATTGCTGGAAAAAGGACTCTTGAATTTGAAGAGGAGGTGTGCAGAACTTTTTATTTTTATTTACCTATTTAAATTTAATTTAAATTCTACTTAGTTAACATGCAGTGCGGGAGTAGAATTTAGTAATTCATCACTTACATAGAAGACTCAAGTCACCTCACAAGTGCCTTCCTCAGTGCCCATCCCCCATCTAGCCCATCCCTCTCTCACCTCCCTCCATCAACCCTCAGTTTGTTCTCTATCATTAATAGTCTCTTATGCTTTGCTTCCCTCTCTCATTTTTCCCACTTCCCATATATTCATCTGTTTTGTTTGTTAAATTCCACACATGAGTGAAATCATATGGTATTTGTCTATCTCTGACTTATCTTGCTTAGCATTATGCTCTTTACTTCCATCCACGTTTTATACACACACACGCACACGCACATACACCCCACATTTTCTTTATCCAGTCATCAGTTGATGGACATTGGGCTCTTTCCGTAGTTTGGCTAAGTGCATGGAACTTTAAAAAAATTTTTTTTAATGTTTATGTATTGTTGAGACACAGATAGAGACAGAGCACAAGTTGGGGAGGGGTAGAGAGAAAGGGAGACCCAGAATCCGAAGCAGGCTTCTGGGATCTGCTATCAGCATAGCCTGATGTGAGGCTTGAACTCACAAATTTTGAGATTGTGACCTGAGCTGAAGTCAGACACTTAATTACTGAGCCACCCAGGTGCCCCTGTTTAAAAAAATTTTTTTAATGTTTATTTTTAAGTGCAGAGGACTTTTAACATGATAATATATTCTAGAAAGAGCTGTATGTCATCTTACATTACTGTCTTATAACATCTCCCCGCACCCCAAACACATTACAGAAAATTAAGCTTTTCTTCCATAAGTTGCTTTCTTCCTAATGCAGGCTTGTTCTCTTTTTAAATAATCACTGTGGCTATAGATAAGAGACTGTAGGACTTGACTGTCCATTTGTTTTAGAACTGATTATTCAATTCAGGAATACTTTTTAATACAGCTGTATGTATTTTATTTGGGTCTGGGCAGTCAACATGCTCTGTTAAGAGATCCTGATTTCTTTATACTGATATCAAGTGGGAATGGGGGTGGACCTTTGTTCACCTGCTTTTTTCTCCTTTTTCTTTTCTTTTCTTTCTTTTTTTTTTTTTTCTGTTTTCATCCTCTCTCTCCTCTAATTGTTTCTGAGAAACTTGACACTGACAATTACGTAAAGAACAATTCAATAGTAAGTAAACCTTTATTTTTTATTTAAAAAAAATTTTTTTTTAATGTTTTACTTGCATTTGATACAGAGAGAGACAGAGCATGAGAGGCAGAGGGTCAGAGAAAGAGGGAGACACAGAATCCGAAGCAGGCTCCAGGCTCTGAGCTAGCTGTCAGCACAGAGCCCAACGCGGGGCTCGAACCCACGAACGTGAGATCTGGCCTGAGCCGAGGTCGGAGGCTTAACCGACTGAGCCACCCAGGCACCCCAAACCTTTATTTTTTTTTTAAACATCACAAATAAGATTTTTTATTTGTCACCATTAAATGAATTGTAAACAGATTCTTGGACTGGTGGCTCATATCCATCAGCTCATTCAACTTTAGCACCAGTCTCATCCCCAGTAGCTTTTCCAGAGTTACCACCTTCACCATGAAGCTCCATGAGCTTTCCCAATTCAAACTTGGGCTTCTTGAGCATTTTTACTTTTCTAATGAAGACATCATGGAGTGTATAAATGGACCTACAAGGCTTCTCTGTGTCTTTTCCAATGCCGTCTGGAATCAATTTATTGACCACTTCTTTCAAGTCTTTTGTCTGCACCTCTCGGGTCATGATTTCCATCATCTTTTTCCGAATTTGGCGGACCTGTTGTTGCTGAGCGTAAGAGGTCTTTCGAATCTGATTGGTACGTTTTTTAGGAAAACCGACACAAAAGAGACAAAGTCAAACCCATCGGTAGTCTTGACGTCAGCATGAGCCTCAATCACGGTCTGCCATTTTTTGACCATGGAGCACATTTTGTCCCAGGTAAGATCCATGCTGTGGAAATTAGTCAGGCAGTTTTTGCCCAGAACATCTTAAGGAATCAGCTTGAATTTCCTAAACGCAACTTTATCATTCTGCAGATCTGCAAGGCTTACTTCAAACACATGACCCTTGAGGCCATCAGATGCGATTTTGGTTCCTTGAGTTCTCGTGACTAGTGTTTTTCCAGTATTTCTTATATTAAACATTGCCGGTGCTTTTACATCATACCAATCTTTCTTTGAAAATGGATCAACCACTTTCTTCTTGGCTCCCTTTTTGCCACCTTTCGTAAGGCGCTTGTTCTTGCCGACCGCCGTGGCGCTGCTGAAGGAGCCACAAGGACCAACTTCTGTCTTTTTTAAAATAAAGAGGAAGAGTGAACACAGGGAAAGAGAGATGAAGGCCAAGAGTTACAACTTCATAGTTTTCTTTTGTTGGACAGTACGTTGCAAACAGAACTTAATACTTCTTCTAAACCATTCACCTCAGATGCATTCCTCTCCTGGCATTTCTTCTGTCAGTGACCCCACCAGCTACTCAGGTCGGAAATATGTGAGCCGTGATGTATCATCCAATAGCAGAACAAACACTTGTTTAGGGTACCCTACTCCCATTTTTAAAAAAATGAGAAAAAAATGTATGGCATAATATTTGATTAAAAATTTTTTTTTTAATATTTAGTTTTGAGAGAGAAGAGAGAGGGGCAGAGTATGAGCGAGGGAGGAACAGAGAGAGAGGGTAACAGAATCTGAAGCAGGCTCCAGGCTCTGAGCTGTCAGCACAGAGCCTGACGCAGGGCTCGAACTCACAATCTATGAGATCATGACCTGAGCTGAAGTCGGATGCTTAACCGACTGAGCCACCCAGGGACCCCCATTTTTTTTTTTTTTTTTTTTTTTTTAAGAAAACTTTTTGGATCTGGATCTCTTATAGAATTGAGTATCCTTTGTGTTTTCAGTTATACTGAGGAGTACTGGGGAGGGCGCAGCCGATAGTCATCTGAGAGCTTAGTGCCTTCATGTGGCTGTCAAGTCATTTTCAGCTTTCTTTCTCTCATTTCCACGTCTCATTACCACCAAATCGTATTACCGTGGAAGAATTAGAAGCATTAGTAGTTATGGTAGAAGTCCTAATGTAATAATGAGAGCCAGCACTTACATAATGTTTAATTATTTCATCCACTTTTCTGAACATTTTATGTGTATTATTAAATCCTGTAACAATGCTATCACGTAGATAACTTTATTGAGTTCATTTTACTTAAGACAAAATAGAAGCAGAGAGTTAAAGTCACTTTACTCAAGGTCCCACAGTTAGTAAATGGCTAATCCATAATTCTTTTCCTACCAGATTGCTTCACGAACATCATAGCATTAGCACCTTCCTTCTGTTTCGTTGCTTCCATTTAGGGCTTCATGGTTTATGTGGATTAAACTTGCACATCATTGCTTATGCAGATTGTTGTAGGAGCTTCCTGTTAGACTTGCTTTCAGTTTTTCCTTCAGTGAACTTATAGATGATCTTTCAGTTGTTAAATATAATCATGCCAGCAGCTGATGGCTACTTTTCCCCCCAATGCAAAGAATTTTATTTAATGTGTTATAATCTGTTAACTATCATTTATTTTGCTTAAATACTTTCTTACGTTCTGACACAAAAAAGTGTTCCAGGATCATCTCTGTCCGAACCTTGGAATTAACATTTTTCTATAAAGAACCTTTTCATGGAATATATATATATTTTTTTCATGAAAAATGATATTGAGAAATCAAAATCTGGATGCTAGATAGGCTCGTTCCTGTTGGCGTGCTGGTCCTCCAAGGACCTCTCATTGGACTGCACGAGGACACACATGCTCCTCATGCCCGGGCACGCGCACATACCCCATGCTGATTTGTATGTATCACTAAAACCGATGACTTCACCCCCATCCTTCCAATTTCAGTAAACACAGTTCTGTCCTTTTCCATATAATGTAACTTCTTTCTCAGACAGTGAGAAATCTCCGTGTCACTGGCCGCTGGACTGAATTATTCAGGAAGGAAGGAAAGAAGGGAGGATGCTATTATAACATGTTTAATGTGTGTAGATGCAAAACTAGTGATACAGTCCTTAAACTCAGAGTTCTTTAACAATTAAAAGGGAATTACAAGGGGCACTTGGGTGGCCCGGTTGGTTGAGTATCCTACTCTTCATTTGGGCTTCGGTCATGGTCTCATGGTTCTTGAGATCGAGCCCCGTGTTGGGCTGCGCATTGAGCATGGAGCCTGCCTGAGATTCTCTTTCTCTCCTTCTGCTCCTCTCCTCTCCTTGCACACTTTCTCTGTAAAAAATTAAAGTGAGATAAAAAAATAAGATAGTTACAGATTAAACTTAGCACTAAAAAAATTTTTTTTCTTTTTCTTTTTTTAATGTTTATTTATTTTTGGGAGAGAAAGATACAGAGTGTGAGCAGGGGAGGGGCAGAGAGCGAGGGAGACACCGAATCCGAAGCAGGCTCCAGGCTCTGAGCTGTCTGTAAAGAGCCCGATGCGGGGCTTGAACTCACAAACCGTGAATTATGACCTGAGCTGAAGTCGGAGGCTCAACTGACAGAGCCACCCAGTCACCCATAACATAATAATATTTAAATGAACAACAGTAGTATGCCCATTTTTAAAGCAAGCTTTATTGAAATATGACCTGTATACAGAAATACATACAAACGATAAATCTATAGTCGGGTGCATTTTTATAAAGTAAACATACCTGTATAATCCACACCCATATCTAGAAATAGAATATTTAACAGTCCCCCATCTCTCGCCTTGCGCTAGTCTCTAACTTGCAGCACTCTCCCCAAATTAGTCATTATGCTGACTCCTAATAACTGTAGATGTGTTTTGTCTGTTCATGAGCTAGTGTATACTCTTGTGTGACTTTTTGCTCAACATTATGTCTGTGAGATCCCTCTGTGTTACTACATGTTAAATTTTTGTTGCTCTGGTGTTCTTCTGCTAGGAGTATTTCACTGTTTATCCATCTTGCTGATGGACATTAGGTTGTTTACGGTTTTTTTACTACTGAGAGTAGAGATACGATGTGCCACTTTCTCGTAGAAGTCTTGGTAGTTATGTGTGCAGCTCAGAGGAAGCATACCTAGATGTGAAGTTGGGGGGTCACACAGTTGGGGGATCACAGAGTATGCATACATTTAGCTTTCATGGATACTGTTAAAGAGTTTCCTAAAACAGTTGTACAGTTTATACTCCCCACCAGCATGTTGAGAGTTTTGGTTGCTCTGAATTTTCTCTAAGACTTGGTGTTGTCATTCTATTCTATTCTAGCCTTTTTGGTGGTTTGTAGTAGTATTTCATCATGGCTTTAAGATGTATTTCCCTGATGATTAATGGTGGTGGGTGCTTTTTCATGTGGTTATTTGCCATTTAGATACTGTCTTTGTGGAGGGTCTGTTCAAGTATTTGCCAGTTTTTACCTTGGATTGTTTTTCATTTCTTACTGATTTTTAGGAATTTTCACATGTTTTGTTTGGAATCTTTACACATATTGGATAAAAGCCTATCTTGGATATATGTATTAGAAATAACTTCTTCCACTATGTAAGCAGTTTTTTCAGTTCCTTAATGGGCATCTTTTAAGAAACTAAAGTTCTTATATTTAATATTGTATGGCTTAGCAGTTATTTTCTTGTGGTTAGTACTTGGTTATAAGGTCATACAAATGATCCAGATTTCTACTTGTATTAATACCTTATTTTGTTTAAGAAAAAAAAAGCATAAGCAGAATTAAGAATTTATTTTTATAGTTTTGAGCCTCAAAAGTATATCCTGGGACCCTTCCAGGAATCCATTAACCACAATTTAAGGAGCACTATATTAGAATGTGAGTTCTTGAAGACCTTTCATTTGTAATTCCCAATGACTAGCATTATTCGTCATGTCTAGTAGGCACTCAAGACATTCATTGAATGAGCAAATGTAATCAATAAATGATGAAGAAGACCCTCAAATAAGTTCAAACTCTTTCTAGCAATACTGTTGTTTTCTTTTCTTTTTAACGTTTATTTATTTTTGAGAGAGACAGAGAGTGAGCGGAGAAGGGGCAGAGAGAGACAAAGACACAGAAACTGAAGTAGGCTCCAGGCTTCAAGCTCTCAGCACACAGCCTGACACGGGACTTGAACACACGTACCACTAGATCATGACCTGATCTGAAGTCAGACACTCAACTGACTGAGCCACCAGGTGCCCCATAATTAATTTCTTTCTTTTCTCTCTTTCTTTCTTTCTTTTTTTTTACATTTATTTATTTTTGAGAGAGAGCATGAATGGGGTAGAGACGGAAAGAGAAGGAGACACAGAATCCGAAGCAAGCTTCAGGTTCAGAGCAAGCTGTCAGTACAGAGCCTGACGCAGGGACCAAACCCTCGAATTGCGAGATCATGACCTGAGCCAAGGTTGGTCACTCATCCGACTGAGCCGCCCAGGCACCCCCATAATTTCTTTGAAAAAGGTTTTTTTAATAAAGGAAACCTAAAGGTTTTTAAAAAAGATTTTATTTTATTTAAAAATGTTTATTTATTTTAAGAGGGAGAGAGAGAGAGGGAGAGCAGGGGAGGGGCAGAGAGGATGGGAGAGAGAATCCCAAGCAGACTCCGTGCTGTCAGCGAGGAGCTTGATGCAGGGCTTGATCTCACCACCATGAGATCATGATCTGAGCGAAAATCCAGAGTTGGACGCTTAACCAACTGAACCACCCAAGGTCCTCTTAAGACTTTATTTTTAAGTAATCTTTCCACCTGTTGTTGGTCTCAAATTTAAAATCCTGAGATCAAGAGTCATGTTCTTTACCAATTGTCAGCCAGGAGCCCCTGTAAACTAGAGGTTTTAAAAGGAAGTGTAGTGTGAAATTTCTCATTTCAGTGGAAAAAGATATTTAGCTTTTTGGAAAATCGTATTCTCTCCTTTCTGTACCATGTTTGAAAATAAATGTCTTTTTTATAGTGATGATTCTATCTTGTGGCTTTTAGATAATTGACCCTAAATTTTTATAATTGTTTGTTTTTTTCCTGCATTTTGTTTTTAGATGAAATCAAGTCAGGGGTTGGCTCTGGCCCATAAGTTGCAAGTCCCTCTACTACTCATTCAGGAAAGATCCAGTAGGTAGTTAAGAATGTGGCAGAAATAACAGAAGTAAACTGCTTGGATTTGAGTCTCTGTTCTAGCACTCGTTGTCTATAACCTTAGAGACGTAACCTAACCTAATCTCAGGTACAGTGCACAGTTTTTTCATCTATCAAGTGAGGATAATAATCTACCAAACACATATGATATTTATAAAGGTTAAATGAATTAATACTTGTAAATTTTGTTTATTTAAAGTTTATTTATGTATTTTGGGGGGGAAGGGAATGGGAGGGGCAGAGAGAGAGAGATGGAGAATCCCAAGCAGGCTCCACATTGCCAGTGCAGAGCCCAACATGGGGCTCAAACTCACAAACTGTAAAATCATGCCCTGAGCTGAAATCCAGAGTCAGACGCTTAACTGACTGAACCACCCAGGCACTCCAATACTTGTTAATATTTAAAATAGTATCTGACACATAATTAATAGATATTATAAAGGAAAGTGATCAAAGTGATTGATCTACATTGGAGATTATAATGAAGGTAAATAATAGAAGGTATATTAACTGATTATACCCAAGTATAGTTATCAGATATTCAGACTACTCATAGAAACATAAAAGCAGCATTTTGGACATTAACAAAAGGAAATCCTCTTTTGTATCACAGATAGCACATATAAAAATTTTGTTAGGGGTGCCTGGATGGCTCGGTTGAGTGTCTGACTCTTGATTTCAGCTCAGGTTCTGGTCTCATAGTTTGTGAGTTCAACCCCACATTGGGCTACGTGCTGACGATGTGGAGCTTGCTTGGGAATCTCCCTCTCCCCCCCTCTCTCTCTGCCCCTCCCCTGATCCCTCTCTCTCTCTCTCTCAAAATGGATAAACATTAACAAAATTTTTTTTTAAAGTTGTTGGCTATAACCCCACATTAGCTAAATGCCATATACTTCCAATGAAAGAAATAGTAGAAAATACTGTAAGGAAATGATTAAAGAAAAACAATACGAATATAATGAAAACGTTTTTTTAAATTTCACCCATTAGAGCACCTGAGTGGCTCAGTCAGTTGAGCTTCTGACTTCGGCTCAGGTTATGATCTCACGGTTTAGGAGTTTGAACCCCTCTTTGGGCTCTCTGCTGTCAGTGCAGAGCCTGCTTTGGATCTTCTGTACCCCCTGCCCCTATCCTTCTTGTGTTCTCCATCTCTCTCTCAAAGAAAGTAAATAAACTTTAAAATTTCACCCTTCTATAATGCCAGGGTCAAGTATCTTACTGTCAAGACTCCTCCTGTCTTCCTAACTTGTGCTGGTGTTATTCCAGTAATCTAGCTCCATAGGGCCTCCAGCTCATTGATTCTGTCACCTTACTGTATAAGTGTATAGTTTTTAGTTTATAGATTTTACCAAATTAGGAGACATTTTTGCTTTTGGTTCTTTAAATATCCTCCCATCCCCCAAGACTCTGGTTATATGTAAGTCAGGTCATTTGATGGTGTTCTACAGCTCCATGATACTCATTTTTAAAAATCTTCTGTCATGTTCATGCTTTCTTCTATTTTCTTGAAAGTGTAAAGTATATTTATAATAGGTGGGTAACTGTCATGTTCTGTTAAAACTATCATTCATTGGGTGCCTGGGTGGCTCAGTCAGTTAAGCCTCTGACTTCGGCTCAGGTCATGATCTCACATTCGTGGGTTCGAGCCCTGCATCAGGCTGTGTGCTAACAGCTCAGAGCCTGGAGCCTTCTTGGGATTCTGTGTCTCCCTCTCTCTCTGCCCTTCCCCTCTCCTGCTCTGTCTCTCTCTCTCTATCAAAAATAAATAAAACATTAAAAAAATTTGTTTTAACTATCATTTATATCATTTCTGGGTCAGTTTCTGTTGATGGGTTTTTCTCTTGATGATGGGTTATATTTCCCTTCTTCTTTGCCTGCTTGGTATTCTGGATTGGATGTTAGACATTGTTTTATGTTTTGGGGTCTGAATTTTTCACATATCTTTGAAATATTTCACAGTTTGTCTTTGACACAGTTAAATTACTTGGAATCAGCTTGATGTTTTTGAAGCTTGCTTTCGAGTTTTGTTAGCTTGGGTCTGGAACATCATTAATTCGGAGTAGAACTACTTAGGCTCCACGTAGATGCAGTGCCTTTCTGAGGAATATACCTAATGTCTTGTATGTTAAGGAGCATTTCTATTCTGGCTGATAGGAACACAAATTTTCTTAGCTCTTTATGAGCCCTGCTGATTGTTCTGTCTACTCTTTTTTTTTTTTTTTAATTTTAGATGTTTGTTTATTTTTGAGAGAGAGTACGCGTGTGCAGGGGAGGGGCAGAGAGAGAAGGAGACACAGAATCTCAAGCAGGCTCCAGGCTCTGAGCTAGCTGTCAGCACAGAGCCTGACATGGGGCTGGAACTCATGAACTATGGGATCATGACCTGAGCTGAAATCAGACACTTAACCAACTGAGCCACCTGGGTGCCCCCTGTCTCCTCCTTTCCTTTTCCCAGTCTCTGATAGTGTTCTCACACACATGCGGAGTCAGTATTCGGTCAAGGCCTTGATATATCTCTCCGTATATCTCCTGAACTCCCTCTCTTGCATAGCTCCCTTTTTCTGGTACACTGTGCCATAACTTTTTGTCACCTTGTCCTCTCTAAACTCTGAACTGTGGCTCCTAAGTGAAACTTCCAGGCTGTTTGGGCCCCCTTGCTTGTGCTGAGATCTGGAGACTCCAGGCAGTATGCCTGGGCATTTGTAGGGCTACGATAGTTTTCTCAGGAAGTACGGTCCTGTGCTGCCCTTGCGCTGACTAGTCCTTGCGGCAGGAGGGGAGATCTGGCTGTCATCATTCCTTCATGAGTGGAGGCAGAAGGCTCTGTCTCTCGTCCTGATGTCCCTGATCTCTTAACCAGGGTAACTTCTCTGATCATTGTTATCACTCCCTTGATCATACCTCGATTCCCCTGCTGCTCTCTCATTTCACCTGGGAAAACGTCAACCCTGGTTAGATCATCTCTCCACCTTCCAAGGCCAGCACCTGTGAATGTGCCAGAAGAGCCTCCTTAGTGCCGCCTTTAGAACAAGAACTCTGACAACTACTTGCTGCCGTCATTGCCACTCTACTGCTCCAGTGCTGTTTTCACTTAAGTCCGTGAGCACAGTCCATAAATGAGCCCAGTCACACGACCGTGTCATCTGTTTCTACTTTCCTTGATATCTGATTCACATCTTTTCTCTCAAAATTCCAATATGTCCTTTCCTGTCTTCCAAGGCATTTCCTTTTTTCTACATCATTGAGAAAATGAAGTAATCACAAATGAACTTTGGAGAGTGGTACTTAGATCATCTACCCTTCTACCAACATCTGCATGTTCATACTTTGTATTTTAATTTCCTGCCTAGACCTTTCTATAAATTCTAGAGTTTCTTATGAAACTGCTTATTCAGTGTTTTCAAAGGGCTGTATTAGATGTGTCAGATGTAACGTGTCTGAAACCAAACTCCGGGGGTTTCTTTCTTAGCCTGTTCCATCTCCATTTTTTTCTATTCCAGTCAGTGGACGTGCCATTCTTCTTAGATGTGTCTAACGACAAAACTCAAACAGTTTAGTAATGACTCTGATGTCCTTGATGCCAGGGAATGTGACTCATGGATTGAGGGCGTACAGTGCCAACCAACAATCCATGAGGCACACTCTTCCTGAAGGGTCTGTGGCAAGGAAAGCTTTCTAGAAGGTTAGAAGAGGCAGGACAGAAACAGGGCCTGATTGGTCAGAACATTGGAGATTTCCTTATAAAGCAGGCAGGTTCTCTTTTCTAGGGTAGAATAACTAACGCTGAGTAGGAGGATTGTGATGGGTGTTAGGTTTCCTTGGCCGTGAAGTTTTTCCCCAGCTGCAGGCTGACTTAGCTTAGATTTGTGACATGGGCTGGGCCCTTGCAGTGGACTCCGTCTTGTGGGTCTTGACATATCAGACAAAAGCCTTAGAGTCTTGCTTTACTCCTTTCTCTCATCCCAGATGCATACTGTCAGGAAATCATTCAGTGCCTCCTTTAAAACATAAAATCTGACTGCCGCTGCTGCCTCCATTGCTACTATAATGGTCCAGGTCACTGTCCTTTCTCACCTTGCCTCCTAACCTTACATACACACAGCTTTACCTCTTGCCCCTTAGAGTATATTTGTAACATTGCAATCAGGGAGGTTTTTATTTTATTTATTTTATTTTTTTAATTTTTTTTAATGTTTTATTTATTTTTGATACAGAGAGAGACAGAGCATGAGAGGGGAAGGGGCAGAGAGAGAAGGAGACATAGAACCGGAAGCAGGCTCCAGGCTCTGAGCTAGCCGTCAGCACAGAGCCTGACACGGGGCTCGAACCCACGAACGTGAGATCTGACCTGAGCCGAAGTTGGAGGCTTAACCAACTGAGCCACCCAGGCGCCCCTATTTTATTTTATTTTTAATGTTTTATTTATTTTTGAAACATAGAGAGACAGAGCATGAGCAGGGAGGGGAAGAGAGAGAGGGAGACACAGAATCCGAAGCACACTCCAGGCTCTGAGCTGTTAGCACAGAGTCCAATGCAGGGCTTGAACACACAAACGTGAGATCATGACCTGAGCTGAAGACTGAGGCTTAACCGACTGAGCCACCCAGGTGCCCCTCAGGGAGGTTTTTAAATGTAAATTAGTCATATCACTTCTTGCTCAGAATCTTTTAATTGTTCCTCATCTCACTTGTAATAGAAGCCAAAGTCTTTTTAATGGCCTTCAAAGCCCTCTGAGGTCCAGCCCTCTGATGCTTCCCTCATGTCATCTGCTCTCCTCTGTCTTCAGTTTACTCTACCTTGAGTATATCTACTTCTACCTTGAATACATCTACATGGGCTTCTACCCTATGATTTGAGAGAGAGAGAGAGAGGATGAGCAGGGAAGGGGCAGAGCGGAGAGAAGAGGGAGAGAGAGAATCCCAAGCAGGCTCCACGCTGTCAGCACAGAGTCCAGTCCGGGTCTCGAACCTGTGAACTAGTACATCATGACGTGTGCTGAAACCAAGAGTGGGACACTTAACCGGTGGAGCACTCTGGTGCCCCTACTGTGGTCTTTACAGCGGCTGCTTCCTCTGCATAAAATACTCTTCACGGGCTTCCCCATAACCCTTTTGTGTGTTTGTGAAGAGTGCCTGTGAGGGAGCCGGTTGGGCTGCCGAGGAAAGGATAGAGGGCATGGATGTGCAGATGCTGCAATCCTCTTGGTGAAAGAGCCAGGGGGTGAGATATTCCTAGAGAGGAGCGATGGGTGAGTTCAGCCCCTTGCCATTCTGAGTAACTTCTGAGAGACTTTGCAGCAAATAGTAGAGAGGAGGCAGCCTTCAGTTAGCCAATGGAAGCATTCATAAATCAGGGTTCATAATTTGCAAGTTTTCACATATTAATAGGTGTTCTCTCTTATAGATAGATTTGGTGTCCTGCTGCTTAGTTATGATTTAATGAAGTGCTCTTCGGTTTAACAGAGAATAGGCCAAAGAATTGCTTGAGCACCATTTTTTTAGATTATAAAAGATAATAGAAAACATTCAATTATTGAATTCTTTTTTAAATTCAGTATTGGGGAAACTGTTTCTAAGTTAATCTTGTGTTTAAGCAGAGGAACCAAATTGTATTCCCTATTATTTTGCCATAGCTAATAGATTTCAGAGTCTAACCAGTATTTATTTCAAATACCTGTTTACTCCGATCCTCTGTCTTTTTTTATTTTTTAATTGTAAGATTTATACTATGTTTAATTTTATGAATTGCTAAAATTGCTTATGGAAATAGACTAAGTTGACCTAATAACGTGTCTTCTAATTAAGGGCATATATAATGATTGTGCATGTCATAGTCAAGGAAACTTTCAGTGGTTCTTTCATATTTGTTGATTTGCATGCTCCTCCCTCAGAGGGAACAGTAGAGGAAGTGAAGCCAGCCCTAATGGCAGTACGCAAAGCTTATGCTATAGAATTATAAATCTGACCCTGAATTTCTCCATAGCCAACACTAAGAGGAAAGTTACCTACACGATTCACTGAAATCCGTAAGGTGAAAATAAAATAGTTGTTAGGGAAAAAGCACGATTAGTCCTAGCACAACATTTGCATGAATACACTTGTGGATGCTTATAATGAGAATACTGTCATCAGAGTAGATGGGTACCGGGGCAAGACAGCACGGTAACTTAGGATCATCACTGTTCATGGATGAGGATGCGAGCGTGATCTGGCTGTGACCTCTGTCGCCTCATTGATCATCAGGGTTGATTTGGTTGCTCTGGCTGGCCAGGTGGGCGTCCCCTTCCTCCCTTTGCACTCCGCGTGCGTCCCGCCTCACGCATGCACTTGGTTGAAGATGATGACCTTTGCCAGGAGAGAAGGATCGTTCTTTGGTCAAGGGCATACGAGCTCTGCAGAGCCTCCAGACACTCTCAGGGGCCGTTTGTAGTCCAGGGAAACCGAGTTTCCAGGACTGCAGACGCGTCCCAGTGCAGCACTGCATGTGACTGTCTACCTTTCTCAAAAAGATTAAAAGAAGAAACATGGTCTGTGGACACAAGAAGCATCACTTACTTTTACAAGAATTTAATGTTCACCAGTGGTTCTTAGCCTGTTTTGGTCATAAACCATCCAACATTTTTATGTAGTTTTATCATGGATTTGCTAAGTATGGTCATTCTGAACTCAAGAGATTCTGATCCAGTAGGTCTGAGGTAAGTTTTAGAAATTTATATGTGAAACTACCACCCCAGGGGATTCTGATGCAGGTTCTTGTTTAGACCACATGTTTAGAAACGTCTCCTGGGTTATAATTTCAGGGAGTTTGCAGAGTCCATGCAGTCAGTCTGGAACCTTATCTGATACAAGTGAGCATCGCTGTCAATAACGTTATACAGTAAAAACAATCATGAGTTTCATAGGTGTGTTTATAGATGTTTCATAGGCATGTTGGAAAACTGATGACTTTTGTGGTAATTTTTTGTTGAAAGCAAGTCACATGGCCACAGTTAACTTGAAAAGGGACAGTAGTGATTGACTAAGCACCTACAGTCTCTCTGTCTTGTTATTAATGTAATGAATTGACCTTTTTAAAAATGTTTATTTGGGCGGGGGAGGGGCAGAGAGAGAGGGAGACACAGAATCTGAAGGAGGCTCCAGGCTCTGAGCTGTCAGCACAGAGCCCGATGCCCGGCTTAAACTCACAAAGCATGAAATCATGACCTGAGCCGAAGTCAGACCTAACTGATTGAGCCTCCCAGGCGCCCCAGTGACCTTTTTTTTCTTACTCTTCAGCCACTTTCACATTCTTGGGATCAACCATGCATGATTATGAGGTACTATTCTTTTTTTTTTATGTTTTATTTATTTTTGATACAGAATTTTTTTTAATGTTTTTATTTATGTTTGGTACAGAGAGAGACCGAGCATGAGAGGGGGAGGGGCAGAGAGAGAAGGAGACACAGAACTGGAAGCAGGCTCCAAGCTCTGAGCTAGCTGTCAGCACAGAGCCTGACGCGGGGCTCGAACCCACGAACGTGAGATCTGACCTGAGCTGAAGTCGGAGCTTAACCGACGGAGCCATCCAGGCACCCCGAAGCACTATTCTTTTGATAGTCCATTTACTTATTTTGCTGTTATTTAATATTTTTGCATCTGCGTTCTTGTTAAATTCATCTTGAGTTTCTATTTCTTGTGCTCTTCTCACCAGTTTGGTGTCAGTATTTTGTTAGCATTAAAAAGGGAGTTGGGTATTTTTCTTTTCTTTGTTGTTTTTTTTTTCCAGTTTTCACAGTTGACATAGCCTTTCACTATACTTTTTATGGGGAATTTAGAGCAGCTATAAAATTAGAAGGCTGAGTCTCCACATACAAGCCCACCATCATTTCTGATACCAGCTACCAGTTTGAGGGGGATTCCCCAAACCATCATGAGGTTCAATAATTAATTAGACTTGTAGATCCTGGTAGGGTTTATTGTGGAGAAAGGATACAGATTAAGATCTGCCAAAGAAAGAGACAAAGGAGAATCTAGGAGGGTTCCAGACACAGAGCTTTCCTCCTCCTCTCCACTAAAGCAGACCGCCTTTCTCTCTTAGCCTTAGTGTGTGACAGGGTGTGTGGAGTACTGCTAGCTGTGGTGTCCCTCTCGATCAGGTGGGGTCCTCCAAATGCGGGGGCGACAATCAGGTGGAAGCCAGTGCAGGCCCACAGCAGCACTGAGGAGATAGAAATTTACTGAATACACTGCAAGGGAGCTGCAGAGGAGAGGCTGTCTGATGCTGTAGGCATGACTGATGCTGTGGATGGGCTCACCCTCCCATTTCGGTTAACCTCCCAAACTGCCGGTGTTTTTGGATTGGTCAGCCCACACCCTAAGGACTCCAAGGTGTGGCCAGGTCCCTCCCTGAATCACGTTGGTAGATTGTCCTGTTTGTCCCAAGGTTACCAGGCAAACAAAAGCTCTCTTATCAGAGGAAGTTCTAAGAGCCCAGAGATTATCAGAAGTCAAGGACAAAGGCCAGGCCTTCTCCTTGGGCAAGGTGAAATTCTTTCCCGTTTGTACAATCAATTTTCTTTTTTGTGGGGTCTTCCTGTGATTCCCTGAAACCAGATTAAGTTTCAGTTTCTAGGGGTTTCATTATGGGAAAATGATTCTTTGCCATTTCCGACCTTGTGTTTCTCTAACTCCTAAAAGACAACAATAATAGAGACTTCTGATGTCACTGCATTTAAACTAAACTACTCTTTATCTTTCTTTTCTTCTTTTTTTTTTTTTAAGAATAAAGGTTCACTTCAGTTTGAAGACAAATGGGATTTCATGCGTCCAATTGTTCTGAAGCTTTTACGCCAGGAATCTGTTACAAAACAGCAGTGGTTTGATCTGTTTTCGTAAGTAATCCATTAACTCTAACTTTTTGCTGACATAAAGGAAATTTTGGTGATGCATTTTTCTGTCCAAATGGAATGCTGACTCTAGCCTGGACTGTTGACTCATTTACAATTAATACTCGCCCAAGCCCTCTTCTGCATTCAGTGATTTGCCAGTCATACTCATGTAATACCCAAAATTTCTTTATCGTCCCCAAAAACCAGAAACCGCCAGGGAGACCGAGTCACGCATGCAAAAGCAAAGGGCTTTATTACGGGTTTAGGCTCACCGGGGCCTAAACTCGGGCTCACAGACTTTACCGGCGTGGTGGATCCATGCTGAGAGCCCCGAACAAAGGTGGGGCAGGGCTTTTATGGCCTTGGGAAGGGGGAGTTACAGGAGATTGTGACACAGGTATAGTGATCCAATCATTATTATACAACAGGTTTATCCAGTTACAATATTTAGAGTGTGTTAACCAATTAGAGTAGACCCAGGACCCTCAGTAGGGTGTAACTAGCCTTAAGGTGCCCTTAGGAATGGTAAGGGTATTACAAGGGTGGTCCCTCTTGCCTTGGGCAATGTGTGCCCTTCTATTGTCTCAGACCTGGTCTCAGACCTGCGTCCTTACACTCACAGCTGTGGTTTATTACAGCAAAAGGATACAGAGCAAGATCAGTACAAGGAAAGGCACAGGAGAGTAAAGTCTGGGGAACAGTGGGCACAGGCTCTCAGGAGGACTTGTGGAATCACCTGGGACACACTTAAGTTTTCCAGCAGCAGGATTGACACCATGTGTGAAATGTTGTCTAATTGAGAAGCTCTTGCAGACCCTGTACTGAGAGTTTTTATTAGGGCCTGGGCACAAAGGTAGCCTCTGCTTGACATGTACCCAGACTCCAGATGCTCAGAGAGAGCAGGGGTTCGATGTAAGCCCTGGAGTTTGTACAGGGTTTGTACGTTTAAGGCACAGAGGTCCATTCCTGTCATTAGAAAAGTTTCATATCAGTGTAGGAAACTGTTGACCATTTAAATTAACTCTTGGCTTTTGGCCGAAATGTCTTAACAGCAAAACTATCATCAGTGGGATA
This sequence comes from Suricata suricatta, assembly GCF_006229205.1. Lineage (NCBI taxonomy): Eukaryota > Metazoa > Chordata > Mammalia > Carnivora > Herpestidae > Suricata > Suricata suricatta. Next base: position 99,547,541 of record NC_043710.1, read on the forward strand.
CCACAGGGCAAGGCAAGACCAGACTGTAGTTCTGATTTCACTTATGCCTTTTAGAAGTCCCAGATTTAATGAGTGAACACAAATCCCATCAACCATGAATTTATTTATTTTTTTTTAGGAAACCAGGTGGTTTTCTCCTTCAGTTTGTATAATGAACCTTTTTTTTAAACACATGGCCTGAGCCATCCATTCCGGCCCAGCACACCGCTGGCCATAAGCAGAGGCACACCTGAGAGCCGTCCCGTGACCACGCAGCGTCACGATTGCCAGACTACAGCCCCAAAGGCGTGCAGTCTCAGAGGGCCTGTGTGGTACGCCAGGTACAGAGAGTTTATAGTTGTTGGGGGGCTCCAAGTAAGACATACTAGTCAGGTCGTATCACCAGCCCCCAGTTTCCCTCCTCCCAGAGGACCTTTGGCTCTAGAGTTCTCAATCCATTTCTGTTCAGTGCAGGCCTTGTCTTAAGATACGTTGCCTGAAGGAAATCACTTCCAGATAGTTTTATTTATTCATGACACCAGTTGATGCGCCTCAGTAGTGTGGCTGATGCTCAGATGTGTTCTGTGTGGGGCCGGGAGGAGTCGGCTGCTCCCTGCTGTCTCCGAGTGCCGTGAGGTTTGACCTCCGGGTTCTCACAGCCGCGTGGAAAGCCAGTGCCAGGAGTTTTAAGAATAGTTAGGAAAATAAAAAATCATTAATGTCTACCTCCTCCCCTGTGCCTTCTCAGGTGCTGGGTTTCGTTTTTTTTCTCTCGTAAAATCAGTGTGTCTCATTCAGTAATGAAAACTCTTCGCCCTCCCACCCCTCCAGTCATGTGGATTTGCAAGAGAAGCAAAACCATTTTTATAGAAAAGCAATTTTTACATGCCTTATCTAGAAAGACGTACCATTTTTAGGTGTTGGTCTGAATGAAATTTCAAATTTTCAGAAATTTTTAAAGTTTATGTCACCTCCCATACCTTTTGTCCCAATGATTTATCCAGTGAGCTGCCTAGGAAAGATCACTTCCTTTCTGGAGACAGCTGCATGTAGCAACCAAGTTATCGTACTAAGGTAATGTGCAAGGAGGGGAGGTGAAGGCGAGAGAAACAGAATCAGGTGATTATTCATCCATTGTGGAAAACTGCAACAAATCCATAAAACTGATCAATTACAGTGAGACCTCACTGAGAGGGCCAGGCGTTCTGTCTGTAAGGAGTGGGTTGTGTTCCCACTTGCAGCATTTGGTGGTGACCACAAGTTAGGAATGCAGTTAGTCTCTGTATCACATGTAGAGTCAGTCAGGAGCTTGACTTTATAGTCAACTCCATCAGAGAATAAGCCCTTTTTTATAGGCATCTGCAGTTGATTCAGGTGGCCTGGCCAGAATCCATGATGTTTTCAGCTTATGGGTCCACAGAGGGGGTCTGAAATCTGCAGCAGCCCTCAAGTCCTGCCCCTGACTATACACTGGCTCTTCAGCTCAGCACAGCTTATGCTGAGGCCGAAACAGCCAGGAACAGGCAGTATCAAGTTTCAGCTCAGAGACCAGACAATTGAGATCTGTGAATTCAGGACTCTAAAAAGGAGAGCAAGTTTTCTTCTGCAGCAGGAAGCGAAGATGCTGCAGACAGTCATGGTCCACGTCCAAGTGACAAGCAACATTTTTCTAAGCCTTTTTTATCTTACCAGTGTTGGAGTCCAAATTGACCCACTCAAAAATAGGCACATCAGGCTGAGAAATCATTAGCCACTAAGGATCAGACATCTCATTTCACCAGAGCTCAGTGGCCACTAAAAACTGTTTTTTAAAACTCCAAAAGTATATTTCTTTCTATCTAAAGATTTCCTTTGTTCTCATGTTGTCTTCCCAGACATACCAATAGGTAGAAATAATAGTGAATGATCACCTGTTACAGAGAGTTTTATTCTGTTGCCAGTATTCAAATACTGGAAATGCCAATCACCTCACCAACAGCTGAAAGCAAGGAAATTGTGTCCGCTAACTTTTTGGGGGCAAACTTTTCTGATAGATACAGTCGCTCTAGCATTTATGAAAGTACAAGTATGTAGCATTTTCCATCTTTTTGGATCATACATCCAGATGTAATAGCCACAAAATACAAAGCCATCTTTTTTTTTTTTAATGTTTTTTTATTTATTTTTGAGAGACAGAGAAAGACAGCGTGAGTAGGGGAGGGTCAGAGAGAGAGGAAGGTACGGAATCTGAAGACAGGCTCCAGGCTCTAAGCTGTCAGCACACAGCCCGACGCGGGGCTCGAACCCACGAACCGTGAGATCATGACCTGAGCCAAAGCCAGACACTTAGCCAACTGAGCCACCCAGGAGCCCCCAAAGCCATCTTCTTAACCTCCTCTCCTGACCCTTTCTTCGCATGATAGTTGTTCAAACCCCTAGCAGTAACTTCCACCTTTACAGTATTAACGTTACAGAGCCCGGAGATCCTGGCTGGAGTGCAAGGGGCCTGGACGGATTGCTTCGGCAGTAGCTGTTGGGCTGAAGAAACAGCTGGAGTGGTTTCGTCTGCCTGCAGGCGCCCCGCCTCCAGCGTTTTCTCTCCTGGTTTGTCTAAAGCTTTCTCCAGCCCTGGCCTCTGATTTAACTATTCCCTCACGCTGCGGGGGAAATCAACATCAACATTTGACATTTTGGGTTCACCCAAAACTTAACTCTGGGTCTTTTCTCCTCCCAGTTGGAGGCAAGAACAGAAATCGCAGGTGTCACTCAGGCTGTACTGTTTCTTCTACTTTAGTCAGCATGGCCAAAGGCAGCCAGGGGATTGAGTGAGCCAACTCTGCTGGGTTAGATCTGTCATTTTCACATTTCCTAGGTAACTCTTTTCTCTTCAAACAGATAGCAACTCAGCCGCTGTTTCATACCATGGATGATTTCATAGCCCCCCAAACAGCAAAACTGCATCATCCCACCACTTCTTCCTTTTACCGGACAGCGCTCTCACCATGATTCAGAGTCACAGCAGTGCTAGGGAATCCCACTTCTTTTTTTTTTTAATTTATTTTTGAGAGACAGACAGAGACAGCATGAGCAGGGAAGGTTCAGAGAGAGAGGGAGATCCAGAATCTGAAGCAGGCTCCAGGCTCTGAGCTAGCTGTCAGCACAGAACCCAATGTGGGGCTCGAACCCATGAACCGTGAGATCATGACCTGAACTGAAGCTGGACGCTCAACCGACTGAGCCACCCAGGCACCCCCCCACTTCTGACACCAGTTGTGTCAGCAGTCACAAGACCACCTCAAGGTTCAGTGATTGCTTGGAATACGCCTAGGACTCAACATATAGTCCTCTCCATGGCTCTGATTTATTACAATAAAGGATACAAAGAAAAATGCAACAAAGGTGTGGGTGGCAAGTCCAGGGGAAACCACGTACATGTTTCCAAGCATCCTCTCCCATTGCAGTTACATAGGAGACACTTATTTCTCTAGCAACTAATTGTGACACACTTGTGAAATTCTGTCTACTAGGGAAGCTCGTTAAAGACTCAGTGCTCAGGATTTTTGCTTCTCACAATAGCCTGTTTCTGACATGACCTAAAATTTCAGACTTCTAGTTGAAAAGCAAGTGTTCTTCATAAATCAGATTGTTTACTGAAACATTAAGGCACAGTGAGCCATTCTTATCGGGAAACCTTGAGAACCTTTTCAAAGTCCAAGTTCCCAGACAGCAGCCAAGTACCAGGTTTGCTAAGCATAACTGTCTTAGACCTGCTACAATTTTTTGTGTGTATGGTCTATTGAAATACTTTGCTGGTGAGTTGTAGGTGTGTGCCTGAATAACCTATACACGTCAAGCTGTTGTGCTCATTTTTCCTCTTTATCACATAAGAAAAATCTAATTTCCCTAAATAATGTAGAACTCATTGTATAATATTCACTTACACGCATGACTCTGCCTTTTGAAAAATTAGAGTTCAATAAGTAACAGCTAAGCCCTTCTAAAAATTCACAGCACTCATGTATACATATGTTTTTCTTAAATTATTTGATTAAACTATTATATGAATAATAGGTTGAATGTGATGGGGTTTTTTTTGGTTTGGTTTTGTTTTTGCCAGTTTTTGTTGATAGTATCAATTATCATGTCGAATAATGCTTGTTTTCTGTGCATTCCTGACCCGGAGAGGGAGCATAGTGTGATGGTGTCCCTGCTTCAAGTCTGTTTCTAAGCAGAAATCGTCAGCACCTTTGTACGTGCCCTAGTTAGTGGCCATATCACATCATTTCTGTAGAAATCCTTGATCTTCTTGGAGTTACCTAAGGTAGCTCCTTTTAAGGTTAAAGGATTCTTGTGTATCGTAACATACCATCACCAAAATGGCAAGACCTCGTTAATTAAAACTTTTCAAATTTTAGCCCATTTGATTACATGAATTAATAACATTTAGGTTGTTTATATTGTTCTAAATTTGAGGTGCTAAAATATTGTATATTTATTAATGTACATTGACTATTTGTTCCATTTTTTTCTCATATCCTTGTTTCTCAGTATGAGCGCTATTGGCATTTTAAGTGGTTAAACAATATTGTGCTGCATACTGCAGGATGTTTATCACTTCCGCCTTCACCTTCCTCACCTCTAGTGATGTGTGTGCTCCCCCTTTCACTCCTCATTAGTGAAATCAAAGGAAAGCTCTCAGACTTTTCCCCATGAGCCTCTGTGGGGACTGTGCCTCTTTCGATTAAGAACCGCTGCTCTAGCTGGACACTGGCTTGACTCTGATTTGTGAAATTGATGCCAGAATTAAATAGTAAATTATTTTGAGCTTGTGGTACTTTATTTTAAAGGAAATTTACCTTTATTATAAATTACTTTAAAATGTGTTTTTCTTGTTCTTAAGTTGGTTTCTGTTTTTGTTTTTAAAGTTTATTTTGATTTTTATTGTGGGGGGGCACACACAAACAGGGGAGGGGCAGAGAAAGAGGGAGAGAGAATGCTAAGCAGGTTCCACACTGTCAGCACAGAGCCTGATGTGGGGCTTAAACCCACAAACCATGACATCATGAGCTGAGCCGATACCAACGGTCAGACGCATAACTGGCTGAGCCGCCTGTGCGCATCCGCAAGTTGGTGTTTGACTCCACTTTCTCCTCTCTTGTCTGTTTCATCTTTGTCATGTAAGCTGACTTTTTGTTGTGTACCCCATAAGTGTTGGTTTCCTCCAGTGTTTTGTTACTTTTTATTCTTTTAACTGAGTTCTCATATATGTAAAAGCACTCCAGATTATTCTCTGAGATGAAATTCTAGACTCAAGTGGCCTGTTGTTTCCTCTGTATGTCTGTCCTTTACATTCTGTAAATACTCCAAATTTAGAATGATAGAAATGTGTTATTAATGTTTCAAACCAATCATCTGGAAGCTACTATCAGCTTCCTGTTTTTTAATTCACTCATATTCAGTTGATGACTAGACTTTAAAGGTTTTTATTAAATATTTCTTGAATGAAACTTCTTTCCATCCCAGCTTCTTTCCCCCATCTCATCTGAACAATTGCAGTAGTTCTCTGCCTCTGTCTTTGTTGTATCTCTGTTTATCATTTATCTCTTCATGCATAACAAATTCCTCTAAAATTCAGCATCTGGAAGTAACAAATACTATGTCACAGTTTCTGAGGGTCAGGGAGCTGGTAGCAGCTCAGTCGGATGGTCTAACTCAGGGTCTCTCATGGGGTCGCCGCGGAGGTCAGCGGAAGATGGAGGCCTAGACTCAGCTTGGGCCGAGTTACCTTTCCGGTTACTCACGTGATTGTTGGCAGGTGTTCAGTTCCTCTCCGTGTGGGCCCCTCCATCGGGCAGTTTACAGCGTGGCAGTGCATCTTCCCCAGAGAGAAAGTGGGGCTCCTGAGACAGAACTCATAGTGTTCACAACGTAATTTGGGACGTGACAAACCGTCACATATGTCATGTGCTGTTAATCACACAAATGCGTGTACGCTCCAGGAGGGAACTTGCACGGTGTCCATATACCGGGAGAGGGGGATCATCGAGACATCTTCGTGGCTCTCCTCAGAGTTAGAGGAAATAGAAGATGCAGCGTTCAGAAAAGAACTCTTAAAAAAACTCTGGTGTATGTCAGAGAGTGGAAGATGAAAGAGATCCCATTGAAATAAATGTCAAGATAAGAGATCTTTGAAATAAAAAATAAAGAGCTAAAAAATAAAAGACCAAATCACTGATTTGAAAAATAAAAGCAGAGTACTCCGTGAATGTAGAGTAGAAACAAAATATGGAAAATAAAATGGAAATTAAGAAATATGGGGGCGCCTGGGTGGCTCAGTTGGTTACGTGTCTAACTTCAGCTTAGGTCATGATATTGCAGTCCATGAATTCAAGCCCCTCAACGGGCTCTGTGCACAGCTCCTGCTTGAGATTCTCTCTCCCCCTCCGACCCTCTTTTCCTCTCTTTCTGTTTTCTCTCTCTCTCCTTTCCTCCATTTGCACTTGTGCTCTCTCTCAATAAATAAATAAAAATTTTTTTAAAAAGAAAGAAATATTGAAGGTATATCTAGAATTGGGTAAACTCATATCAGAGAAGAAATATAATAGAGATAGTAGAGGAGAGGGTGTATATATAGTCTAAAAATATAAGAAGAAAAGTCCCCATAACTGAAAACTCTTGTCCCTTCCCACCTATCCCCACGAGTTTTTTTAAATAATGATGTTACTTTTAAAAAAATGTTTATTTTAGAGACCGAGTGTGAAGGGGGGAGGGGCAGAGAGCGAGAGGGAGACAACAGAATCTGATACAGGCTCCAGGCTCTGAGCTGTCAGCACAAAGCCCGACATGGGGTTCCAGCCCATGAGTTGAGAGTGAAGACCTGAGCCAAAGTCTGATACTTAACCAACTGAGCCACCCAGGTGCCCCCTCCCACGGCACCTGGAGTGGGAGTTTTAAAATAAAAGGAGTTTTAATATTGAACGTGCTAAAAAATATGCCAAGACACATCCTTATGGAATTTCAGAATTCCAAGGATAAACAAGATAATCCTACTTTTCTTGCAGTGAGGAAGAAGAGTTAACTCTCAAACAAAGCAGACTATCCCCAACACTTTTCATTGGTCAAATTGGGTGTAGGAATTTGCTGAAACATTTTCTTTAAATATTTGAAGGGACATTATTTTAAATGTAGTATTCTCTGCCTAGTCAAGTTTGTAATCAAGTTTAAGACAAGATGAACAGATTTCCAGATAAGTAAGGAATTAGAGGATTTAAGGCCCCAGCAGAAATGAAATACATACCCTTTCTTCTGTTCCCAACATCAGCCATTAAGAAATTGCCTTCTTGGGGCACCTGGGGGGCTCAGTTGGTTGAGCGTCCGACTTCGGCTCAGGTCATGATCTCCCAGTTCGTGGCTTCCAGCCCCGCCTTGGGCTCTGTTGACAGCCTCAGAGCCTGGAGCCTGCTTCAGTTTCTGTCTCTCTCTTTCTCTGCCCCTCCCCTGCTCATGCTCTGTCTCTGTCTCTCAAAAATAAATAAACATGAAAAAAAAATTGAGCTTTCTTAAACTAAACAGGAGGTGCTCCTAAACTAGGAATCCAGACCAAAAGATGAATATAAATAGAAAATGACAGACACCATCCATCTAAAACTGTAAGAGAGTGGAAACCGAAACATCTTAGCTGATAAAAATGGTTCCACAGAAAACGACTATGAGGCTGAAGAACACAGACATAGCATTCCAACTGAGTTGGGTATCTGCACACGACCATTTAGGGTCACTTAAAATATCTTGAATCAAAAATTCAAAAGACTAAGAGAGAAATCAATAAAAGGAGGGAAATAAAATGAAAACTGAACTCAAAACCAAATAGAAAAAGTTAAAATCACATGAGAGATTGATCATCTCTGTAGATGAAGGCATAAAGAGAGAAATGTTTCCAAAATATGGGTATAGTAAATTAGTCTGATAAAAGTCATCTAGAAGTATTCTAGCAGCAGACATGATCCCCATAGTGATATGTTGGGAACGTTCTATTTAATATTGGGAATAAAGGACGGCTGGACGCCTCAGTCAGTTAAGCATTTAACTCTTGATACTGGCTCAGGTCGCAATCTTGGGGTTATGAGATCAAGTCGAGTTGGGCTCTACACTCAGCATGTCCCCTCTCCCGCCTTGTGCTCTGTCAAAATAAACAAACATTTAAAAAAGTTAAATTGGAAATAAGACAGAGTCTATTCTCACACTTCATTTCTGTTTCCTCTAGGTTTTGAAATTTGTTGCCATGGCATTTTAAGTAGTATATTTATATTATACATGTGGATATCTTGTATTTTACCCATAATCCTACATATTTTTTTAAATCTTTTATTTCTCTTTTAGAGAGAGGCAGAGTGGGAGCAGGGGAGAGGCAGGGAGAAAGAGAGACACAGAATCCAAAGCAAGCATCGGGCTGTGAGCCATCAGCACAGAGCCCGACACAGGGCTCAAACCTCTGAACTTTGAGATCATTACCTGAGCCAAAGTCGGGTGCTTAACTGAGTAAGCCACCCAGGTGCCCCCCTTTCTTCTGGTCTTAAGGAGTTGATCCATTTTGTCTTTTCTTATCACCACATTTAAAAAATTGCTTTGATACGATATATCAAAACTTCTTCCGTGTTAAGGAGTTTCTAGCCTTTATGTGTGTGTCAGAAAAGAGGTTGGAAGCCAGTGCTCTGCTCATTTCAAGAAATGAGGAAAAGGGGCACCTAGGTGGGTCAGTCATTTGAGCAGTTGAGCATCCAACTCTGTTTTGACTGAGGTCATGATCTCACGGTTTTGTGGGTTCAAGCTCCACATTGGTCTCTGTGCTGGCAGTGCAGAGCCCGCTTGGGATTCTCCCTCTACCCCACCCCCACTCACGCTGTCTCTCTCTCTCTCTCTCAAAATAAATAAACCTAAAAAATTTTTTTGAAAATGAAAAACCCTAGCACATTAAAACTAAGGGAAGTACAAGGAAAGGAAAACAAATGCCAAAATTAATGAAATACAGAATAGTTGTGCAATAGAAAAAAGGAAAAGACAAAAATTAGTTCTTTGGGAAGAATGATATTTACTCAATTTATTCTCATTATCACATCCATAATTTGTGTCTTTCTTAATATCTTTCTCCTGGTTACTTCGAATTATTTTGGTGTTTTTTTTTCTGGTTTCTTTTAAGATGAACTCTTAATTCTTTTATCTTTATATATTTAAAATTAAAGCATTCAAGGCTATGCACTTTTTAAATACTGCTTTTATTATTTCCATAGGCTTTGCAGCATGAAATGTTTGCCTTTTTATTGCTCTCTCAATAAATGAGTAAAGTTTCAGTAAATTTTTTTGTTCTTTAATCTACATATTATGTAGGGACTTAACTTCTGAGAGTGAAGGGGTTTTTTGATCATTTACTTATTTATGTGTTATGATCAAGGAAATGGCCTGTAAAAATATCTTTATAGGGGCATCTGGGTGGCTCAGTTAGTTCAGTGTCCAGCTTCGGCTCAGTTCTTGATCTCATGGTTCATGAGTTCGAGCCTGACGTCGGGCCCTGTGCTGACAGCTCAGAGCCTGGAGCCTGTTTGGGATTCTGTGTCTCCCTCTCTGTGCCTCCCTGACTCATGCTCTGTCTCTCTTTCTCTCTCTCTCTCTCTCTCTCTCTCTGGAAAATAAATATTGAAAATGTTTTTTAATAAATAAAATCTCCACAAATTTTATATTATATATATGCTCTTAGGAAAATATTTTTTAAAAGATTTTATTATTTTAAAAAATTTATTTATTTTTAATATAATTTAATGTCAAATTGGCTTCTATACAATACCAAGTCCTTCCTCTTCCCAACACGTGCCCTCCTCAGTGCCCATCACCCATTTTCCCTCTACCGCACGCTGCCCCCCGCCCCAATCCACCCTCAGTTTGTTCTCTGTATTTAAGAGTCTCTTGTAGGTTGTCTCCCTCCCTCTCTGTAACTATTTTTTTCCCCTTTCCTCCTGCCATGGTCTTCTGTTAAGTTTCTCAAGATTCACTTATGAGTGACAACATGGTATCTGTCCTTCTCTGGCTCAGTTATTTCACTCAGCATAATACCTTCCAGTTCCATCCACGTAGCTGCAAATGGCAGGATTTCATTCTTTCTCATCGCCCTGTAGTAAGTATCCCATTGTATATAAACCACATCTTCTTGATCCATTCATCAGGTGATGGACATTTAGGCTCCTGCCATGATTTGGCTGTTGTTGAAAGTGCTGCTGTGAACATTGGGGTACATGTGCCCCTGTGAATCAGCACTTCTGTATCCTTTGGATAAATTCCTAGTAGTGCTATTGCTGGGTCATAGGGGAGTTCTATTTTTAAGTTTTTGAGAAACCTCCACGCTATTTTCCAGAGCGGCTGCACCAGTGTACATTCCCACCAGCAGTGCAAGAAGGTTCCCGTTTCTCCACATCCTCACCAGCATCAGTTGTTTCCTGATTTGTTCGTTTTAGCCACCCTGACTGGTGTGAGGTGGGATCTCAGTGTGGCTTTGATTTGTATTTCCCTGATGCTGAGTGATGTTGAGCATACGATTTTATGTTTAAGTACTCTCTACAGCCAACGTGGGGCTTGAACTCACAACCACAAGATCAAGAGTCACATGCCCTACCCACTAAGGCAGCCAGGTGCCCCAAAGAAATTATCTTTTTGATAGTTATAATAAGAATCTCTATCTACTAAGTCATATTTACTGATTGTATTTTTACATTCCTCTGTGTCCTTAATTTTCTTTGTCTGGATTTTCAGCTGTTAAGAGATCTTGTGACAGACGCTGCCGATTAGCCAAGGCACACCCATCCCTGGGTCTCTGCTGTGTCCTTTCCACTTGGCTGCATATATAATACTCACTTCTTCAGCTTCCCTTGCTGATTGGGTCACCATGTGACACAGTTCCAGCAAATAGATCTGCAGGAGGACTTCTGAGAAAGTTTTTGTTTTTCAGATGAATTTAACGTGCCTGACTCAGTCCTTTCACAGAGGAAAGAGGCGGACATGCTAACGTGTCGGAGTGGAAAGAGAAGGAGCCTCTTCTCACTCTCTGAATGAACCCCATTAGCTGCCCGCCTCTAGACTTCTAGTTATTTAAGAAAAATAACATAATAGTCTGAGCCACTGTTAATTGAATTTAATGGTTCAGCTTAATGTATCCTGATACAAGGAAGTATGTTTTAACATATTGTATTGTATTTGGATCAGGTTCTTAATTTGTAACTATTTTTGTGTTTTTTTAACTTTGTAAAAAATGTTTATTCTTGAAAGAGAGAGAGAGAGAGAGAGCGCGCGCGAGCGCGCGAGCACCAGTGGGGGATGGGCCGAGAGAGGGAGACACAGAATCTGGAGCAGGCTCCAGGCTCCGAGCCGTCAGCACAGAGCCTGTCGCTAGGCTTGAATCCATGAACTGTGGGATAATAATAGGAGCCAAAGTCAGACGCCCAACGACTCAGCCACCTAGGCACCCCTTTATTTTTGTTTTACATTTAGATAGATGTGGTTTGTTTTGTTTTGTTTTTTGGTCCAAAAAACTGGATATATCTTGATAAATAATGCTTTTTATCATTATTATGTAATGTTTCTTCTTTAGTTATTTTAACCTTAAATTCCTCTGCAGATGATATTAATATTGCCACCCTGCATTATTTTGGTTTGTGTTTCCTAGTACTTTTTTTTTGTAAATTACATTATGTAAACATTACATAAAATGTACGACTTTAACCAATTCAGTGTTACTGAGCACATTCACTGTATTGTGCAAACATCAACATTATCCATTTTTAAAACTTCATCATGTTCTTCGTCTCTATGAAGCCGTTTTTTCCTCCAAATTATGCCTGAAACTAGGTACCTCATGTAAGTGGAATCACACGGTATTTGTTCTTTTGAAGGGCGTACTGTCTTCCAGTGGGATAATTATTGAGTTCACATGTAATGTTATAGCTTCTATTCTTGTTTTATTGCTTCTCTAACTTTATCACTAATTATAAGATATTCTTGTTTCTTCCTTTTTTGTTTTCCTTATTTTTGTTAATCTGAAAATTCACTTCCATTAGTGGTTACATTCCTGTTTCTGACTCTCAATCAGAAGCGTATAGTGTCACTATAAATTAAAAGCAAAATACCTGTTTGTCACACTAGGGTTACACTCACTCTTACTTTCTTTGTATGTGAGGAAGTTGAAGCCTTTGGAATACTTCTTACCTCTTGCTGCTTCTCCCGCCCCTTCTCTCTGTCCCCTTGAAAGCTTTGAGAAACCTTCACTTTGTCCCTCTTCTCCCCCCACAATTCACTGATTTTTGTAATATAAGTAGATTCCCTTACAACATGTCCCTTTTTGTTTATTTTTATTTTAGAAAGAGCACAAGTGGGGAAGAGGGGCAGAGAGAATTTCAGGCAGGTTCCACTCTCAGTGCAGAGCCCCACACAGGACCCTACCCCACACCCCTGGGATCATGACGTGAGCCAAAATCCAGAGTCGGACGCTCCACCAACTGAGCCCCCTGGGTGCCCAAACATTTTTAAGAGCACTTTGGATATATATATATATATTCCAAGAGCATGTATTCTTAACCATTCAGATTTAATTTCATACACTTACCGTTGGCCATTACTCCTTCCCTTTTATACTGAAGTGCCATTCGATGGCACAGAGAAGCTGCACAAACTAGAACTGTGGGTCTGTGTGGTGAATAGCAGAAGCAATGTTGAGTAAAAAATGATTTGAAAAAATTATTGATACAATTTCTGTGAAGTTCAGAAATACTCATGGTCTGTTATAAAACTTGAAAAATAGTAACAAATTCAGGCGTGGTTACTTCCGGGGAGGGTAGAAGAGAGTAGGATGAGGGAGAGGAACACCAAGGGCTTTGAGGGTGTTATCATCATCCAGTCCTCAGGTGTATTATAATAGGCTGTTCAAAGTGGGTGTTAAGATTGACTAGGAGAACTTGACAGGGTCTTCTGTGTGATGAAGAGAAGTATTGTGTTTGAATAAGAATGAGTATTAGGACATACTTAGGAGTATCTGGAGGTTGAGAAGGGGCTGAGGTAACAACACTTAGGAGCGCCTGGAGGCTGAGAAAAGGGAGGTGGGGAAGATGTGCTCAATCAGTCACAAGTTTAGCTCTTTCTCTCTCGGGTTAGATTACTTGGGAGTGACCCAACCCTGCATTCTTCACCCCACTGTTCCCTCTTGCCTTATGAGATTCAAGCTACGTTTTAGCCCTTCTAATAATACCTAGCACTACTTTGAGTACAGGGATACTAGGGTAGTCCTACTTCAGGGTGGCATGGGTTCCTCTGATGGGTGACTTTTTTTGCCTCAAAACTCCCAACAGCATTACCAAACTTTCTTAGAATTGCATGACAGTCTAAGGCTCTTCCTACCCCACCCTCCTCTCCACCCTTCCCTACAGGGGTCAGACTGGTGGTGTGGGCTTATCACTTGCCCAGCTTCCTGTAGCACACTTCCCATTTTCCCTGCTGGGAGCCATTTCTGAAGTAAGGCAGGTTTGCAAGGCCTCCCACCTTCAGATGGGGACCTGCGTCTACACCCACTTAACCCCCACTCAATCACTGCTTGAGCACTGACCCCCAAGGCGCCTGACTCACTGATACAGGAGTGACTTGCCTTCTTATGTGAAAAATATGTGAATTGTACCTTGTGAAAAAACTTGTTAAAGGAGTTTTCTTCTTTTGTGATTATAGGAGCAAATGTTACATTTCCTGAGAAAACCTGTTTTTCTTCCCCTTAAAAACAGGCTATTGACCCCTGCTCACAAAGACGTTTGCTGTGCTAAAAACTTTGCTTTGTATTTGAATGTTAAAGATCCCTTCCTTTCCCATATGATAAACATCTAGTCACCTACTTCAATCTCTGTTGGTAAAGATCGTGCATGAGTCTTCCACCAATCTATATTCTGGGAAATTTTTACATACCAAAGAATTCGTTATCAGAAATTATTGTCTAAGGCAATTGCCACTTCTGTTTTGCACCACAAACGTTTTTTTCACTAAATAAAGGTGACTCTTGGGTCAGAGCCAAGTTGCCTGTGTGGTGATCAGAAAGAAAGCTGAGACTCCCTCACTCCCTTTTGCCGACACTGTCCATCCTTCAGGGAGCCCTGGACCTGCTGGAGCTGGGCTCTGGCATTTCCCTTGCATGCATTTCCCTCCATAAATCTCTTGCTTATCTAATCCCCTCTGCTTCTGGGAAGACCTAAACTAACACAAGTCAATATGTGTACAGTGTCTGGCACATGGTAAGCAGTCCATGCATGTGAGTTTTGTTATAGTAAACAAAGAGATGATGGTGGTTTTGACTCTCGTAGTGGTGATGGGTGCTCATGTCCAAATTGGAGAGAGAAAAAGGTGATGGATATAGTAGGACCGTGACTGAATGTAGTACGCAGCTGAAAAATGCCTCATTTGCCCAGTTTCTTGCTTACCACTCCCCGCGTTGGCACGTGAACCACATTGATTTGCTTACCTTCACTGCAAGCACCGCAGTAATCCACAGCTCTGCTGGTACTTGTGCGTGCCGTGTCCTTCCCCCACGTCATTGTACTTTTGCCTGGCAAACTCCTACTTGTTCTTGGAGATTAAGCTCAGGAAGCCAGCTCTTCCCAGGAGCCTTCACTTTTTCTTGCTACCCTACTGCCTCTTACTTCTACTCTCCCCCTCTCCTGGGTTCCTGAACCATCTTGTGTGTGTATGCACAGTAGTTGTACACATACTGAATTAGAAATCAACCTATTTTTTAAAGTTTATTTAGAGAGCACAGGTGCTTGCATGCAGGCTGGGGGGAGGGGGGAGGGGAGGGGTGGGGGTTAGAGAGAGAGGGAGAGAGAATCCCAAGCAGGCTCCACGCTGTCAGCAGAGCCCGATGTGGGGCTCGATATTGTGAACCGTGAGATCATGACCTGAGCTGAAACCAAGAGTGGACACTTAACCGACTGAGCCACCCAGGCACCTCAGAATCAACCTATTTTTGTATCAGTTGACTTTAGCCTCTGGATTCCTTTAGTCACGAGATGAGATTGTAGAGGGGCCAGTTAAACATTTTATAGTTTATTCAAAGAGCACTAGGAAACCATTGGAGGATTTTAAGTGTAGAGCTCATATGATGTGATTTGTTTTACGTAGATCACTTTAGTTTGTGATTTGTTTTACGGAAATCACTACTGTTAGTTGAATGGTTGGTTTGAAGAGGTGCAAGAGTGAATTTGGGGAATTTAGTGTGTGTTCTGGAGCCCAACTGCCTGGTTCCAGTATGTATTAGCTGTGTAATCTGGGAATGTTACTTAACCTTTCTTTGCCAGTTTCCCCATCTGTGAAATGGTGATAAATAGAGTATTACTTTCAGAGTTGCTGTGAAGATTTAAATGAGTACAGTTTAGAAAAGTGGCACATAGTAAGCATTCAGATTTACCTATTTTGTTGTTGTTTGACAAAGATTTGTATGTTTGCTGCATCCTGGGCAGTGAGTTAGATACCACTGTTAAGCTAAATGCTAAATTTAACAGGTAACAAAAGTAAGTTCAAATTTATTTGCAGACAGAACTTTGAGTTATAGTGATGTCCCTAAGATTCTGTAATAAAGCAAATCATTTGGTCATTATTACAATATTGTGATTCTGGAGATGTCTTACTTTGATTTCTTTGACATTTTTTATAACAGGGGCTCCATTAGGTACTAAATTAATCACGGGAACATTTTTTTTGGATAAAAGAATCCTTGATATAAGATTCTATCCTTTTGTTAGAAGTTTCCCCGCTCTATAGCTTGGCAATTAAGAAACTAACTTGTTGAACATATTGTATTAATATTAAATATATTTCTGTAATATCAGCTTTATAAATTTCTGAATACCACCTTATGAGAGCTTTTGTTTTTTTTTTTTAAATTAAAGAGATACAGTGGTAATCTCTGAATATAATGACTGTATGGGGGAAGCTAAGAATTTGCTAGTATTTAAATTACGAATTTTTTTAAAGAATAGTTTACATGTATTCTGGTAAATAATTAGAAGAATTTCTACTTGTCTTTACATGAGAAAGAAATTAATAGTAGTTAACCTTGGGATGTTGGATTAGAGGAGGGGAACATGCTTTTATAATTCAAAATATTCAGTAAGGGGATGCCTGTGTGGCTCAGTCAGTTGAGCGTCCTACTCTTGATCTCAGGTCAGGTCTTGATCTCAGGGTCATGAGTTCAAGAGTTCAAGCCCCATGCTGGGCTCAGCACTGGGCCTGAAGCCCACTTTTTAAAAAAAATCCAGTAAATAGCAGAGATTTAAGGAGGAAGACAATGACAAAGAAAGTGAAATGAAAATAGAAACAAATGTATGTGTGAGAACAG
The DNA here is from genome assembly GCF_006229205.1 of Suricata suricatta. Lineage (NCBI taxonomy): Eukaryota > Metazoa > Chordata > Mammalia > Carnivora > Herpestidae > Suricata > Suricata suricatta. Next base: position 99,563,904 of record NC_043710.1, read on the forward strand.
CTTACAAAGAATTCTTGGTTCTCATGGATGGATTCAGTCACCCTCAGCATGACCCATGGTAACTGTATTCATGCAGAACTTGACGCTAGTTTGTCTTGGTTCTTGTTCTGGTGTTCATGTTTGTTTACTTTTATTTTTACAGGGATGTGCATGCAGTCTGTCTCTGGGATGATAAAGGGCCAGCAAAAATTCATCAGGCTTTAAAAGAAGATATTCTTGAGTTTATCAAACAAGCACAGGCAGTAAGTGCGGCATCTTTACTTAAAGTTTAAGACTTTACTCAGAGAATATCATATTTTCTGATTTTGAATGTAGGCCTTCTAGAAGTAATTTTAAGATATCACATTGACTTTTGACATTTGTTGATTAATTTTTTTAAGTTTATTTAACTGGTCTCTACCCTCAACGTGGGGCTTGAAATCATGACCCAAAAATCAAGAGTCACATGCTCTACCAACTGAGCCAGCCAGGTGCTCCTCATTGATTAAATTTTTTAATGAGATGATTTGTTTTTGGTTAGCCCCCTACCCCCAGTGACGTTTCTGTTAAGAGAGTATGTCATCCTCAATTAAAAGATGTTGTAAAGAGGTTCCTGGGTGACTCAGTCAGTTAATTGTCCAACTCTTGATTTCTGCTCAAGTCATGATCTCACACATCTGTGAAACTGAGCCTTATATTGGGCACTGTACTGAGCATGTAGCCTGCTTAATTAAGTCTGTCTCTCTCTCCCTCTCCCTCTCCCTCCCTCTCTCTCCCTCCCCCTCTCCCCCCTTCCCTCCCTCCACCCCTCTCCCACTTGCACTTGCATGCCTCTCTCTCTCTTTGTCTCAAAAAAAAGATGTAAAGAATTCAGGGTTTTTTTTTTTTTATGTTTATTTATTATTGATACAGAGAGAAACAGAGCATGGGTGGGGGAGGGGCAGAGAGAGAGACACACACACAGAATCTGAAACAGGTTCCCAGCTCTGAGCTATCTGTACAGAGCCTGACGTGGGACTTGAACCCACAAACTGTGAGATCATGACATGGGCTGAAGTCGGGTGCTTAACCGACTGAGCCACCGAGGCGCCCCAGAATTCAGGTCTTTATACATTCTTTAGAAGTCCCCACCCCCACTGTTTTTTTTTTTTTTTTTGCCATGTGTAGGTACATGTGAATTAGTATTTTTTTCACAACCTGTATCTCTTCTCAAGCTAATAATTTTTTTTTCAATTCCAGATATTTCTTCAGCTGTACAATTTTTGCACTTTACGTTGTTGCTGCTCTTGGTTTGATAATATGTAGAAGCGTTTAATATTATTAAAATGAAATAAAGGTCATTTAAAGGTCATATAGTTGGGGCACCTGGTTGGCTCGGTTAAGCATTCAGCTTTGGACCAAATCATGGTCTTGCAGTTTGTGAGTCTGAGCCCCGCCTCGGGCCCAGTGCTGACAGCTCAGAGCCTGGAGCCTGCTTCCGATTCAGTCTCCTCCTCTCTCTTACCACCCCACCCCCCTGCTTTACGCTCTCTCTTTCCCTCTCTCAAAAATATATAAACATTAAAAAACACTAAGTTTTTCAAAAAGCTCATTAGGTCAGTTAAACAAGATCAGCTTTGTTTTGTCTTTGTTAACACCTTTGTTTTTTTGAGAAAAATTACAGCAGAGGTAAAGTATTATTTTGAATCAACTCTTAACACTTTGAAGAAAGGCTTGAAGACGAGATTATTTTCCTTTCTATAAAATGAAGTTTTGAAAGCTACAGAGCCAGAATTCTTTTATTCTTTAGGTAAATTTTTATGTTAGTGTCTTATAGAACATTAATCCAAGTTGTCTGTTAGAAATTTTGTTAAATACTAATAGCAGCCTAACAACTGGAAATTAAAAATGGTCTTTTTCTATATAAGATATTGAAGTCAAGTGTATGAGTGTTATATATTTAATTCTGCAAATAGCCACTACCTCGATGAAAAAAGAATCCTGTCACATGGGGTATTATTTACAAAATGAAATGTTTTATTGATAATAACACCATTAATTCTGTCATTTTGATAAATTATTTTTTAAAAGGTGTAGTTGTATAGGAAATTGTCTTTTAGTGAACATAAATAATGTTTTTCTGCTTTGCTTAGAAAAATAAGTGTTTCAGTATCAAAAGTTAATCAAAAGTATACTTTTCTAAAAGTCATTTAGAAATACAGTTTCTGGGGCACCTGGGTGGCTCAGTCGGTTAAGCGTCTGGCTTCGGCTCAGGTCATGATTTCACGATTCCTGGGTTTGAGCCCCATATTGGGCTCTGTGCTGACAGCTCAGAGCCAGGAGACTGCTTCAGATTCTGTGTCTACCCCTCTCTCTGACCCTCCCCTGCTCAAGCTGTCTCTCTCTCTCAAAAATAAATAAAACATTAAAAAAAAAAAAGAAATACAGTTTCCACTTGCATTGGAAACATATCAGCTTATCTGTTTATGACTGGTTGAATATAAATTATCTTTATATCAAATTGATAGAGCTTTACTCTCTATTTCTGGAAATGGTATCATGAAGAATCATCTTACATATTGTTAAATGTTAAAAAAAAAAATACACTTCACACTGGAAAACAAAGTATGTTAAGTGTTTCATTGTAACCTGATCCTTTAAAGTCTGGAATGTAGACCTCAGCAAACCTTGAGGGTGACAATTAGTGCCCCTAATTCTGAGCGTTTAAATTGTAGGAATAGTAATGCTAAGCGTAGATATATGACTTCTAAACTTTTGAGAAAATTTAGCGTCATGACTTACTTTACTAGTCAGTTATTAGACTGACTGAGCTTATCTTTTTTTTTATTTTTTTAGTGTTTTTTTTTTTTAATTTATTTTTGAGAAAGAGACAGCATGAGCAGGGGAGAGCCAGAGAGAGACACAGAATCCAAAGCAGGCTCCATGCTCTGAGCTGTCAGCACAGAGCCCAATATAGGGCTCGAACTCACAAACAGTGAGATCATGACCAGAGCCGAAGTCGGATGCTTAACCGACTGAGCCACCCAGGCGCCCCAGACTGAGCTTATCTTATGAGGGAGGACCAGATCTCTTAAACAGGAGAGATTGTTTCCCTGTGCATTAAAATGTTTATAGCATTATTTAAAATGACAAAATGGAAAGTAAAAAATAAATGTACAATGGTTAGGAAGTTATTAGGGTATTTAATTGTTGTGTTACTTTGTTTTTGTAGATTAACCTAAGTATTTTGACTCACAATTATATAATTTAGCAAATTGGGATAGGCTCACCTGATTTGACCTAAATTTAGCTTCCTAGCTTCCTCCCGCCCCCTCCTTTTTTAAAGTAGCCCTCATGCCCAGTGTGGGGCTTGAACTCACAACCGTGAGACAGGACTTGCATGCTCTACTTCCTGAGCCAGCCAGGTGCCCCAGGCCTGAGTGTGTTACTGTGCCCACAGGTAATCGCTGGCACTGCAGGGACTGAGTATCCAGGACAGCCTTGCTCACACACTTGGTATTTGGTGCCAGCTCCTGCCTTCCGTTCTTGAGGACACAGCCTCTGTGGTGATAGTGAAATCTGCAAGGCCTCCTCAGGGCAGCTTGGAAGTCCCGGTGTCACATCTGCATCCTCTTGCTCAGAACAAGTCACAGGACCAACCCAAACCAGTGTAGAGAAATAGACCCCACTATCGTTTAAAAACTTGTAATTTACATACCAGAAAATTCACCCTCTTAAGAAAGTATATTTTATGGGCAGCCATCATCCACGAATCCTAAAGCATGCTTGTCACCCTAAAAAAATAAACAACCTATGAGCAGTTACCCACCCCTGATTACCCACTCTCCACAAACTCTAGCAGCCACTCATCTGCTTTCCTTTTTTAAATTTATTTTTATTTTTATTTATTTATTTATTTATTTTTGCTTTCCTTTTTTTTTAAAGTTGACCTAATTTATTTTGAGAGAGAGAGAGAGAGAGAGAAAGAGAACCCGAGCATGGGTGGAGCAGGGGCAAAGACTGGGGGAAAGAGAATTCCAAGCAGGCAACATGGAGCCCAGTGTGGGACTCGTTCTCAAGACCGTGAGATAATGACCTGAGCCGAATCCAAGAGTCAGATGCTTAACTGACTGAGCCACCCGGGCCCCCCTAATCTACTTTCTCCTTCTGTGCTTTTGTTTGTTGTTTGCATTTCCTTTAAACGGAATCATGCAATATGTGGCCTTTTATGACTGGCTTCTTAGATTTAAAATAATGTTTTCAAGATTAAACTACATTGTAATAATTACCTATTCTGCATTTCTTTTTATGACTGAATAATATTCCATTGTATGACTATACACCAGTTCTTTTTAGATCTGTTTATCATTGGTGAACAGTTGGGTTGTTACTACTTTTTGTCTGTTTTGAGTAACACTTCTGTGAACATTTCTGTGTAAGTTGGGTTTTTTAAATTGAGGTATAATTGACATGTAATATTAGTTTTAGGTATATAGAGTAATGATTTGATGTTTGTATATATTGCAAAATGGTGATAATAAGTTAACATCCATAAACATACATAGTTACAGAATTTTTTTTTTCTTGTGATGAGAATTTTTAAGATCTGCTCTTACCAACTTTCTAACAGGATTGTTAATTGTCATTGCCCTCAAGGTCTATGTTATTGCCAATGGCGAGACCTCATTTTTTTTTTTTTTAATGGCTGGGAAATAGTCCAGTGTGTATATATACCACATTTTGTTTTTCTTTTTCTTGTTTTAAAATGTTTATTTATTTATTTTGAGAGAGTGCAAGCAGGGAAGGGGGCAGAGACAGAATCCCAACCAGGCTCTGCCCTGTCAGTGTGGACCCTGATGAGGGACTCAGTCTCATGGGCCGTGAGATCATGACCTAAACTGAAATCAAGAGTTGGATGCTCAACCAACTGAGCCACCCAGGTGCCCCTATACCATGTTTTCTTCATCTTTGATATACTTTGGTTGTTTTCTTATCTTGGCTCTTGTAAATAATGCTGCAGTATCCATGAGAGTGCATATGTCTTTTTGATTTGTTTCA